>NC_090444.1:1746334853-1746643067 GCF_031143425.1 Pleurodeles waltl
ACCCCGCACGCACAGCACACAGACCCTCAGGGAGAATTTGCTAAGAGGCTTTTAGACCGAGGCACGTCAAAAGTTGACCTGCCAGACGTCACTGGCCCCTGTGAACAAAGCTGGCGATTTTAGAGCCAGGCATTCTCTGAAGAGGCAGAAAAATCCAACTGCCTTTCACAGCTCTTTCCACAATGTGGTATTTTTAAGTCGCAGAAACTAAAGCAAACAAAAAACAGAGGGTCTTATTAACAACGCTATTTGCAATGTTTAGGCCGGACTTAAAAGTGCAACTGCAGAATAATTATGTCAGTTGACACGCGCAAACATTTTTACTCACTGAGGCCCATATTTATACTTTTTTAGCGCCGCATTTGCGCCGCTTTTTAATGCAAAAGCGGCGCAAACTTACAAAATACAATCGCGGCCCATATTTATACTTTTTTAGCAACGCATTTGTGTCGTTTTTTTACACAAAATTGGCGCAAACTTACAAAATACAATTGTATTGTATTGGGCCTTAATGCAGACAACAAGCACCTCTGTTTTTTAAACTTCATCGATTCATTCATTGAAACTGCTGTCACTAGGAGGCAATTCGTTTTCTAGATCCTGTTCCTAAGAATATCTCTGCCAGAAGGCACATCTAGATTCATGTGACCTTTTGGCACTAAAAAAGAAATTGTTTGGGGTGTGTGAGAATGTGTATATTTGAATGGCGTCTTAGGTGTGATTTAAAAATGTATGCATTTAACTTGTGTGCTTGGTAAATGTGTTGATATTTTTAATCAAACTAATAATGTGTTGACAAACTCTGTTTATGAGCTAAAATTAACCAATTAACACTATGATAATAGAATTGTGAATAGGACAATATCTTATATTTTCCGGGCATTTTACCCTTGAAAATGTGAGTACTGGGTTCAGACACTCACGTTTCAAGTGCCAGCTCATAAATGTAGCATCCCCAACATAAAGACAGGCAAAAACGCACAGACTGGATGAAAAGTCTGATTATAAAAGAAGTTTGAATAAAGCGGTTATGAGTAAGGATGAGTCAGTGGGAAGCAGACATCAAAAATCCATTGGCTGCCATTTGGAGTTTGTGGGGGAACACCAAAGTTCAAAAGACTCAAAGTTGTTTTAATTGACATAAAATATTTTTCAGATTTTTTTACTTGGTCGTTCTCCCTTTCAATATAGATAGATATGGTTTTTAAGAAACGTCTTTATATATATATATTTTTTTCAAATTGAGCAGTTTAACTACAGATGGAGTTTTATGTCAGATACATTTCTGCTGCAAGACTTTTCCTACCCTCATTAAGTTCGTTATTGAACAAAAAATTAAATCTCTTGTTTTATCTTGTAAGTATTTCGGGACAACAGTTCCCATTATCTCTATAACGTCTTAATTGCAATGATTTGTGAGCTCATTCACTTCTTGCTCTGAAGTGGTTGGTTGTCATATGTGTTTTATTTCTGAGGCTAGGAGGGGAGTTTCAATGATCCATAGATCTATTATCCATTGTTTGGGTCTGGTGGGCTGCCAAGTTCTACATTCTCAGAGAAGAAATGGTTAGACAAGCCTCGGATTGTTGGTTTTGTCCTTCCTTTCTGTTGTTATGAGGTGGTCTAGAGAGGGGCCTTATGTGTGAATGGGGGTTGCAAAATACTGAACAAGACTGAGAATGAGTACAAAAGCAATGAACTGAATTCTTGTTTGGCTACCCTTTGGAGGTTGAAGTCACAGAGCTAGAAAAATGTTGTTATTGTAGTTGAATAAGAATTCTGTGATGAGTTTGATCAGTTGTTCTGAAAATGTTATTTTCACCAGGTGAAGTGGTAGAGCTTATTAGGAGGCGAGACAATAATTTTATTTTCAAAACACATCAAAGATTTCACTGTGCTTCCTGCCACCTCCAGTAAGATCACCCTCTCGCAGGACCTTTGCAACAAGCACTTGGAATTCTGCAACAAAATCACCTCCTTATACAGCATGTTCATCCCTTAAATGCATCTTCTCATCATTGCAAATCAACTTCAGATCACGTCTGAAGAATGAACGCCGACCTCATGGCCTACCATCACTGTTGTCAAAGCACAGCTATCAGGCAGACCATGCACTCTGGTGCTGCATCCAACACTTAGCCCCCACTATACCTTCACCAAAGGATTCTTACCGATCATCAAAGCACTTACACCTTTTTTCAAGCCTCCACCGACTCAGCCACATATCCGGACACCTGGAAACATGCCACCGTCATGCCGCTGCTCAAGAAATCATTGGCTGACCCAGCCATGCTGTCCAACTACAGACCCTTCTCCCTCGTACCATACCTGGCAAAGGTCTTAGAATAATGAATCAACCAGCGCCACACTGACCACCTCAGCAATCACCAGCTCCTCAATGCCATGCTGTCCAGATTCAGGCCCATCCACAGTACAAAAACAGTACTAATTTCTGCAACAAAGGGCATCCGCGTGATCGTTGATGTAGGAGAAATGGCAGGCCTAATTTTCGTGGACGTTTCTGCAGCATTTGACAGGGTCTCACACCCCACCCCATCCTCATCAGGCTACTGCACAAGATTGGCATCCAAGGACCTGCTCTCCAATGGATCTGCTCCTTCTGAATGGATAGAACACGAGTTGTCAGCCTGGCAGCTTAATGCTCAGAAGTCTGCAACTTCATCTAAGGAGTGCCTCAAGGTTCAACACTCAGACCACCGTTTTCAAATCATAAATGATCCCTCTGGCCAATGTCATAATCCTCTCCTACGCCAATGACAAGCACATCATACTCTCATGTGGGGACACAACCCCCAACACAAAAAAGAAATTCACCGCCTGCATGACCAAAGTCACAAATTGGATGAAAGCCAACTGTAACAAGCTCAGCACAGACAAGAGAGCAATAGTGATAATCTTCAAGAACATCTAACAATGGGACTCCAACAGATGGTTGGCTGAACTCAGACCCTGATTCGCACCAAGAACCTCAGAATAATCGTCAACAGCAAAATGTACATGACTTCACAAGTCAAGGCCACCATGACATCCTGCTTACACACTCTGAAGATGCTGAGAAAGATCTTCAAATGGCTCCCAAGGAACACAAGAAAAACTGTCACTCATGGCCTAGTCTCCAGCTAGTTGAACTAGGGAAACACCCTCTGCACCAGGATCACAAAGCAACTCACTAGAAGACTACGAACCATCCAGAACGTGGCAGTCAGACTCATTCTCAACTTCCCGCACAAAACTCAATTACACCCCACCTCAGAGAGCTCCTCTAGCTCCTGATACACAAACAAGCTCATTTCAAACTCCTCACACACACATTCAAGGAACTACACAACTTAGGCCCCACCTACCTGGACGGTTGAATCTCCTTCTACCAATCACCCAGACTCCTCCAATCCACAGGGCTCCTACCAGCATACATTCCACACATACACAGAACCAGATCAAGAGGACGAGTGTTCTCTTACATCACTGCAAAAACATGGAATGGCCTCCTACTCCACATTAGAGTCTCCTCATATCTTCTTGAATTCTGCAAGAAGCTGAAGACCTGGCTTTTAAATTGACCAACCTGTCATAGGCAGGGCTAGGCACACGCACACTTTCTCAGCACCAGGATCTCCTCGGTCCCCTCCCCAGGGTAACAGTGCACTTTACAAATACACATAGCAATAACAAGAACAACAAAAGACATTAAAAAATATAAAATTGGTTAATTTTCTTTAGATTCACACATTTTGTCAAGTTTTCTCGAATCACTTTAACCCTGACTACTTTTCTCACTGTTTTTTCCAGGTAAATATTAGATTATTCAGGTGGGATAAACAGATTGAACACTGGGTAAGAGGATTCATTTAACCCGCTTTTGGAAAGGAAGAGATTAACCAGATTAATTTGAGGTGATTAGGTCCCCGCTGTTCACGTTATGTTGTACAGCTGATCTTCAGTTATAGAAGATGCATTTCAGAAAGGAGCAATTAGAGCTATTACGGGGGCTCCCTAGTGGTTTAAGTCTATCAAATTGTCTGTGTAGATACATTTCCCAGTGTATGGTGTTGCTATTTTCTAGATACCCTCAACTGTAGGGGTCTAGATGATTCCATCATGGGATTAGATTATGTGTCTGCATGTTTTTAAGGGATGTCACACTAGTGTTTATCTGCTCAAGGTTAGAATATAGCTGTCAAGTTTGAAGAGGGTATTGAGCTATGAGGAGAAAACATTTAGTTGCCTTTTATCTTCCAAGTAAGAAGTTATCCTTTCATATCGGTTACGGACTGAGACTTTGGTGGTTGACTCAACATCAGTGGGAAGCATCGCTACACTTTTGTGTGAGAGGTCGGGTCTAACTATACTTAGGGTTCCAGAAATAGGGTGAAGGCAGAAGGATATTTTCTAGGTTTTTGTTATGCCTAATGTGGAACTGAAGGTAAGGAGTTAGGGGCTTATAGCTCTGATTAGCAACTTAAGTTCTATGGGTCTGGTTAATAGGATATGATATTGGAATAGACTGTGCAAGAATTTATCTAAGATTAAAGGTTTGAGAGGCTGTAGCTGAGGAGGCCATATTTTGCTTGTAAGTAACACATTAGTCAATTCTATCAATATAGTCTTTCCTGAAATAGCATCTTTAGTAATAACTATCACTAATGTAGAACAGGTTCTACATAGTCTTCGAAATGTCTTTGGTATACAATATACTTTGTAAAAAAAGGAGACATGCATACATTTTAATGTCACTTGAGAAGAATACAACTGCTTATCCACTAACTGCCTTATAGTAAAACTAATATGTCAGAAGGGAGTCATGGAAACTGAAGCCAGCACTCTATACCCCTTGCACGTCGGTGACGTATGCCCTTCTCACTTTCAAACTGATAGCTTGCTCCATGTATCATCTGTAACCAAGTAATGTAAGCCATTGTAACCATACACTGCTGAGAACCGATACCTGCACGATATACTCAATGCACTTGAGTGATTGCTGGTGTGCGCCTTATAAATCTATGATCCTGTGCTCTACTAAATATGCCCTAATGCATTCAGTGTCCTGAACTCTGAAATCTGCACCCATTTGCACTCATCCATTTACATTTCCGACCTGCACAATTACCTATAATTAACACTACTATCACCACCCTTGCCCATAAAACTCTTGTTTCTCTGCTCACTGCAGAGAAAACTATAGTGACTGCTGCACCAACAATTGATCAACTTCAAGTTGTAGGTTATAGGTGGGTGGCAACAGGGTAAGTTCTTTCCAAACTCCTTTCTATACTATACAGTTTGCCAATCTTCAGCTCCTCGCTGTTCCTAAACCCAAGCATGATCTGATGATCTGTCTCTCTATTGCTCATTCTAGCCTCTTGCAACATCCTCTACTCAATATCAGAGTCATTCCTTCTTTACAACCTTTAAAATTGACCTCAAATCCAGTCACTGAAACTAACTCACCACCGTACTCTCTCTACCTCAAAACCCAATTTCGCTTTCTTACATCTTACAATTCTGCCAACTAACTGCATATTGTATAATGCACGCCACTTACACTAGGCAGACTCTAGTTTATTGATATATATCACTGTACATTTAACTTCCTGGCTCTCGGTAGCCACAATGTCTGATTTTGTCCTCACATACCATTGGGCTTGCTAACTGCAGTGCTTCTGGTAGTTTTGTGTGTGCTTCTTCCATCCTTTTGAGGTGTAGATAACTTGAGGAAGAATGCGCAGAAGCTGTTGGATTTGCAAGAAGTAGAACGTGTGATCTGGGAGCCCCATAATCTCACTCTTTATACCATGTCGCTCTGTTGCTAAAAAGGATGTAGGTCAATATAGGAAACGAATATGCATAAAATCGGTGTAGTTGATATTTACATTACCTGAGATCTTTTTACGATAGAAAAGAGCATGTTGCTTCCATAACCATTTTAAAGGCATAGGCACAGATGGTAAGTCCTTAAAATCCTTGCCTGTCATCACTACCTTGCCTTTTGATCTCAAAGGTTACCTCACTCGAAGGCATTTAACTCTTGACCATGGTAACCAAACAGCCCACATGCTGCCTTGTTAATGCTCGGAGAGGGCCTAGGTTACGACCATCTTCTTGCTAATGGCATACATTCTGTTCTGAATTCCCATTTTTTTTCATTTGGAATTGTTTTTGTATTCCCATTCACTCTTGATCACTCAATGTCATTTATTTTGTCTCTGTGAGATTTCATTCATTCAGCATTGTATGTTGTAGCAAATAATGGTGTTTCTTTTAACAAAATAGGCTTGAATTCTTTCACCTGTGTGTTTCTTAACTGTAATATTGATGTTGCTGAGCACGTGCCACGTGCAATGTTCTCATATGACGTTCTTGATGATTGTAGCGAGCTACAAAGGGGCAAGCCCTGGTCTCATCATGCAAGCCTGTGTACTCAATCGAACGTGATTGTGCTTTGAGGAGCCCAGCCAGAGCGCTCATAAAGACTGCTGCCACTCTTCTCACAGTTTAAAATCCAATTATTCAAAAAAGGAGGCTTCCTTCTCTCTGATTTCAATTGTTCCTATAATTTATGAGACACCCTAAGAATATGGTGCATGAACTATAAAACAATGATATGTCATAACTTATATGGGGCATATCTCCACTGACATGATGAACTACGCTTCATACTTATATTTCAACATAATACTTAAAAAGAAGTGAACATCCATCCAAGTTTTGTGCTATATATTCAGGTACGCAAGAAACAAGAAATAATAACTTATTTAGAGATACCGATATTTTATGTATTTGTTCACAACCTCTTAACATAAGCAGACATGTTTGATAAGATCCCTTGCATACAATTCCACAAGGCAGACATGCCATACCAATCGAAACTAACTGCAAACAACACATTTAGAACTTTTCGTGACCTTGGTTAGCAGTGTAGCACAAGGATCCTTTTTTCAAAAGTATCCAACTGAGCAGTCTAATTAAGCAAATTAAGGACATTGACCTAACCGACTAACAAATTCTGTAAAAAAAATGTACATACACCCACAGGTATTACAGAAAGAGGCTGAAAAAAGTTGCCAGTGGTGTCCATGAAAGCACATGAAGCACATGTATAAAAATGGATACATAATCTGGGATATGAACCAATTAATGGTGAATTGTATCATTCATTTCCCATACCAAAACATATGAAGTTAATTAAGATTTATTAAACATTATAACTAATCTTGAAGTTTCTGGATAAATGGATATTTGTGTTGTTTTTAAGACATGGTAAACAGCCACAAGGGATTGCTGTAGTTGTCAGTATCAATTCCCTCATCATACAGTTTGGTCTTTGGGGATTCTGTGTTGTCTGATACAAGAACTAAACTACATTTTAAGGAAACACAATCAGTATGTAGCCAGTAAGCTACTGAAGTGCCTGAAGTGATTCCCTAAGACTATGCACCTCAAATGTTGTAGAACGACAAAATGTAGGGCATCATCATTGAAGAAGGTCGTGAGTTCAGTCCTGCACATTTTATTTGCATTATTCACTAAGTAGTAAATATATAAGGACTCTGGTCATCTATATGAAGATGTTCTTCAGTCCCCCACCTGAGTTTCTAAGAGCTGTAATAAACACCTGGCCTCTGTTATTTATGTGATAAAGTACCCTTTGTTGTAAATTGTAGGGATATTGCAAGTCACTGAGGAGTTCCGTGACCATATCCAAGGAGAACCTGAATAGAGCAGCAGCTCCCTCATCCCTTCACACAGGGGCTGGGCTTTGTTGATTGGCTCTCCGAGTCCCAGTCAACCTGAGCCCTCCTCCCACACCTTCCCTGGCCCCCTAAGTTTGTGGAGGGAACCCCAAGACAGCCCAATGATCAAGGATTCCTAGGAGACCTAGGTAAGGAGCCCCAGACCTTTCTGGGAAATCTTAATACGTGTTCAAAAGTGTTTCCTACTGCTACCTGTGCCTGTTTACTGTAGACTCTCTGTGTTTCAGGCAGCTTTGCCTTTTAAAGTGCTGTTTTTTAGCTGTAACTGTTTGAAATTTCCCTCCTAGTTTGTGACAAAAGACTGCATAGAGCCCCCCTTCTTTTAAAAGTAAAAAAGGCTTCATACACCTCAGTGTATAACCAGAGTGTGCTTAGGAGACTGCTTAATCTGGTTCTGTGATTTAAATTGTGTTTAGAAACTGTCTGCATCACCGTTTTTTTGCCTTGAAAAAAGCCACAATTCTGAGTCCGCGACAAGCAGTATTTCAGTGCTTTTTTATAATCTCTCCCTTTCCTGGAAAGTAGACTCTCCTAGCTTGGAAGTGTGGATTCACCCTGTCTGTATCCATGGAGAATCTGAATAAAGCAGCAGCTCCCTCCTCCCTTCCCACTGGGGCTGGGGATTCAGTTAACGTGGCCTTTATATAGGTGTCTATTGGTTGTTGCATATGGTGTTGTGATAGGTTGTTGTGGCTGGTCTTTCTATTGGCTTAGGGATTAGGGTTGGGTTTGTCATTGGTACTAAGGTTGAGATTCCTATTTGCTCCTGGTTTTTAGGGTTGGGATTGTGATTGGTATTAGGGTTGACATTCCTATTGGGTCCTGGTTTTAGGGTTGGGGTTGTGATTGGTTGTCAGGATTAGGGGTGTCATTGGTGAATAGGGTCGAGTGTCCCCTCGGTTGTGCGATTTAGGGTTACAAATCTCATTGATTAGGGTTAGGACTAGGTTTCTATTGGCCTGTAGGGTTATTTAAGCCTAGGGCTCAGGGCGTCTCAGCCGGGGCGTAGCGGGTAAGGACGGAGAGGACAAGGGCAGTGGCCTGTTTGGGCCTGTTCGGACTGGTAGGGCTTATTGCCAGAAATGCTGCCCAATTTTCTAATTATTAGAAAGTAACCTACTCTCTACACACATATCAACATGCAAACACATTATCAGCAAAGACATCGAACTCCTGCATCACAAACTGACCTCATACAGATTGCAATGTCTCATAAACCAACATAAAACCCTACATACCACACCTGCACACATATCCACCACAACTACAACAGTAAAACACCTTAATTCTCACAGCAAACATAACTTTGTCCATTCCCACTTACATAACCTGCCATCGCTCACACAACACAAAACCACATTATACATTACTTTCAGCATCCAGATACACACTCCCTGTTCATAACAAATCAACAGGACTATCCTCTATTCGCTCCACATAGACCCTCTTTTATCATGACGATACATAAACCCATCCTTCCAACACACCATCTACAAACACAGTTCTCAAATCTTCACCAATTACACAGAACCATTAAATCCTCACACTCCACTCCACCACACATATTACCTCTTCAGTCATCACAACTAACACAAACTCCCCTGACACACACTCATCCCCTCTTACACACATCATACACTCATCTCCAAAACACATCAACACCCCCTGTAATACTCTAATACCACTCACAAGCACTAACTCACATACAAATCCTTCACAGAAAACCACTACATCAATATTCCCTCTCACTATTCCACAAAAACATTACAGACCACACACATCAGCACATCAAAATAACACAGACTTTCATTATACTTTCCGTCACACCCACTCCCACTCACATGACTACACAAAGAATACCAATTTTTACCCCTACATTCTCACTCTTCACAAACACCTACCACAAGCACCCCAACACAGTTACATTCATTCACTCACCTCACATCTACTGCACAATTTAGAGCCTTATATTATGATCCACATGCTCCTCCACCACCTCTAACCCATACTCCTTCCACACTTAACAGACACAATCAAAATAAACAACATGCCACTCTTAACAACTTCACATTCCCATGTCTATTACATAATAAAGCTACTCTACAAATAAAAGTACACTCTTCATGTCTCTCTTAGCCATCAGGTCCACCACCGACACACACAGACCCAACAAAACACAACTAACAGCCAACACAGATCTAGATACGATTAATTCTGTTCCAAAACTTTATGAGTGGCTACAGGAAGCTTTTGATATCCTAATACCACTCAGAAAAACTAAACAGGACAAAAGAAAAAGAAAACCTTGGAGAAACACAGAAGTTAAAAAGATAAAGCAACAAATCAGAAGGTTGCAGCGGACCTGGCTCAAAACAAACAACATTCAAGACAAACTGCAGGTACACAAACTTAACAGAATATACAAATCATCAATCGAAAAAGATTTTTAAAAAGGTACCACTCAGACAGAATTCAAAATGCTAAATCTGCAACCAAAGAATTTTATAAAATGCTCAATGAATTTTGAAAACCTAGCTGCATGGAAGGAAGTCATCCCACTACTCAAGATTTAACGAACAAACTTGCAACTCATTACACAACCAAGGCAGACACATTGGACTCCTATTGAAAACAGAAGAAAACCATCAGCACCAAACCCTTTCCTAAAATCCCCTATAAGAATAAATCAAATCAGCCTCTACAGTCCTTCAAACAAATATCACAAGGTGAATTTATGGATTTGATCACAGCAAGCAGGCCTTATGGTTGCCCTTCTGACCCTTGTCCACCACACATCTTCAAAAACATTCTTTTATCTACTTCTGCTGCCACACCTGTAAGAGGAATCATCAACAACTCTTTAACTACAGAAACTTTTCTTGAAGACCTGAAAAAGGCATACATATGTCATTATTAAAGAAAACAAACTTAGACTGGCAGGACCCCAACAACTACAGACCAATCACAAATTGACCTTTCCTGGGCAAACTGATAGAAAGAGCAGCATTTGCCTAGGTGTCACAATTCATTGAAGACAATTCCATACTTTCAGACTACCAAACTGGATTCCACCCAGGAAGCTGCACTGAATCGACACGCATAGCAATCTGTGATGATCTTAAAAACACAATCTACTGCAATGGAGTTACTGCACTACTTCTCTTGGACCTCTCGGTTGCCTTTGATACGATTGACCATGACACCCTAATTCAAAGACTCCACGAAGCCGGCATAGAATGGACTGCTCTCGACTGGATTATATCCTACCTTCAAAACAGAACTTATATTATGTATTCTCGCCCAAACCCTACCTCAGAAAAGCAGGGGTCCCCCAAAGATCAATCATCTCACCTTTGCTTTTCAACATTTACCTGATATCATTACCAGAACTGATCAGTGATTTTCAAATCACATGCTACAACTATGCAGGTGACACACAAATACCACTTAAATTGGAATGCCCCAAAGACATAGAAAACTCACAAATCTTCAGTTCCCTCAGAGCCATTGATCAGTGGATGACTTGGAGCCATCTCAAACTAAATGCCTCCAAAAAAGGAAAAACTCATATGTGGTGTCAGACTTTTCACCATTGGCGTGGTCTCCCTTAACTTTTTGCCTCTGTTCCCCAGGTTATTGATGTGTGCTGGACTCTGATTTTGCTGTTTTTATTACTCTGGGCACTTTACCACTGCTAACCAGTGCTAAAGTGCAAGTGCTCCTGCTTAAAATGTGTATGTAATTGGTTCTCCATGATTGGCATATTTATTTTACTGTTAAGTCCCTAGTAAAGTGCACCAGAGTTGCCTAGGGCCTGTAAATCAAATATTACTAGTGGGCATGCAGCACTGGTTGTGCCACCCACACAAGTAACCCTGTAATCAAGTCTCAGACCTGCCACTGCAGTTTCTGTGTGTGTATTTTTACACTGTAAATTCGACTTGGCAAGTGTACCCACTTGCCAGGCCTAAACCTTCCCTTTTCTTACATGTAAGGCACCCCTGATGTAGGCCCTAGGTAGCCCTAAGGGCAGGGTGCAGTGTATGGATAAGGTAGGACATTTAGGCCCTCATTCCGACCCTGGCGGCGCTTCCCGGGCCATTCTGACCGCAGCGGTAAAGCCGCGGTCAGAAAAGGGGAACCGGCGGTTTCCCGCCGGTTTTCCCCTGGCCCAGGGAATCCTCCATGGCGGCGCTGCTTGCAGCGCCGCCATGGGGATTCCGACCCCCTCTTACACTGCCAGGAAGAGGCTGGCGGGAACGGGTGTGGTGGGGCCACTGGCATGGGCAGTGCAGGGGCCCCCTAACAGGGCCCCACAAAGATTTTCACTGTCTGCTTAGCAGACAGTGAAAATCGCGACGGGAGCCACTGCACCCGTCGCACCCCTGCAAATCCGCTGGCTCCATTCGGAGCCGGCTTCCTCTTTGCAGGGGCTTTCCCGCTGGGCCGGCGGGCGATCTTTTGCAGATCGCCCGCCGGCCCAGCGGGAAAGTTGATATGACCCCCGCGGTCATTTGACCGCGGTGCGGTCTTTGGGCGGTTTCCGCCGCCCGCCGGGGTTGGAATGACCCCCTTAGTAATGTGGTTTATATGTCCTGACAGTGAAATACTGCCAAATTCGTTTTTCACTGTTGCAAGGCCTGTCTCTCTCATAGGATAATATGGGGGCTACCTTTAAATATGATTAAAGTGTAGATTCCCCTAGAGAGTAGATGGACATGTGGGGTTTGGGGTCCCTGAACTCACAATTTAAAAATACATCTTTTAGTAAAGTTGGTTTTGAGATTGTGTGTTTGAAAATGACACTTTTAGAAAGTGAGCATTTTCTTGCTTAAACCATTCTGTGACTCTGCCTTGTTTGTGGATTCCCTGTCTGGGTCAGTTTGACAGTTGGGTTGTTTTTCACCTCACACTAGACAGTTACACAAAGGGTGCTGGGGTGTAGCCTGCATTTCCTAATTAGCCATCTGTGCTAGGAGGGAGTGGGGCAGTGGTCACTCTCATCTGAAAGGACTGTGCCTGCCTCTGACAATGCAGACTCCAACCCCCTGGTGTGTGTCTGAGGCCTTGCCTGGTCAAGGCAGGATTTCACAAGTAGGTGTGAGTCCCCTTTGAAGAAAGGTGACTTCAAAGACTAAAATGGGTATAAGAAGGGCAACCAAATCTACAGACTTTAGAAACACTTCTGGAACCAATAGGAACCTCTGCCTGGAGAAGAGCTGAATAGCTGAGGAAGAAGAGCTGCCCTGCCTGTGACTGTGCTTTGTGGAGCTATCCTGCAGTTGCTGCTTCTGCCAGAGTAAGAGGGCAAAGACTGGACTTTGTGTGCCTTCCATCTTGAGAAGAAATCTCCAAGGGCTTGATCTAGAGCTTGCCTCCTGTTGTTTGAAGTCTCAGGGACAGCAAAGACTTCTCTCTGCCAGCACCTGGAGTCTCTGGAGAGACTCCTACTCTGCCCTGTGGTGCCCATCCAGTTCATGGGAGCCTGAAAGGAGAAGCTGGCAGCCTAAAGACAAGAAAATCCACGCACAGAGCGCCTTGCAGGGAAAAGATTGACGCAAATCCGATCTGCGGGTGAAAAAACGACGCGCCGCCGGCTCCGCAGCTGAGAAACGACGCTTGCAGGAAACGCGACCGGAAAATCGATGCACGGAGCAGGAGAAAGACACGCAGCATCGCTGACGGAGGCTGGGAGATCACAACCTGCGCTGCAGAATTTTCGGATCATCGTGTGGCTGGATTTTTGACTCAAGTACCGCCGTGCAGAGTTATTTTTGACGCACACCCGCCCGTGCAGGGTTATTTTTGACGCACACCAGGTACATTTTCACTTTAGCAGCGCTAGTGTGTTTTTAAAACTACTTAAAGACTCTTTTTGATTTTTAATTGATAACTTGACTTGTGTATGGTGGATTTTTGTCGTTTTGGTCTTGTTTTGTTTAGATAAATATTTCCTATTTTTCTAAACTGGTGTTGTGTCATTTTGTAGTGTTTTCATTAAGTTACTGTGTGTGTTGGTACAAATACTTTACACCTAGCACTCTGAAGTTAAGCCTACTGCTCTACCAAGCTACCAAGGGGTAAGAAGGGATTAGCTGAGGGTGATTCTCTTTTACCCTGACTAGAGTGAGGGTCCTTGCTTGAACAGGGGGTAACCTGACTGTCAACCAAAGACCCCATTTCTAACATTGGTGATCAGCGGATGGGATTTGGACTTGTATTTGTACTTGACATACAGTAATTAAGTGTACACTACTGTTTGAGTTCAGACCACTACGTGACCACATACTACTATTCTTGTGATTTTTGTTTTTTTTTCTATTTGGACTGTTTTTGCTCTGCATTCAGTTTCTTTTTTCGCTGATCCTGTGATTGACTTTTCTGGAACTTCATTTGAGAACTTGCTTTTCTGTTTTTTGAACTTTGCACTTTTTTTAACCTCTCATCATGTCTCAGTCTGGAGATGCCCTAGCTGGAGCTGCTTTTGATTTGGAGAAATTGGAGAGCTACACAGTGGCTCAGTTGAAGCAGTTTTGTAGTAATGTTGGCTGTCCCACTAAGAGCTCATACAGGAAGGATGAGCTGCAAAAGGCGCTGAGGGCCTGGGTGACAGCCAAAGCAGCTGAGGGGCACACAGATGAGGAGCCAGAGGGGGAGGAGGAGTTGCAAGTCACTCACACTGATGTAGTGGGTGGGCCTGTTATGTCCCAGGAGAGAGTCTCCAGTGCAGGTAGCAGTGTGTCCTCCAAGGGTCTGACACCTGAAGAGTTACAGGACAGACAGGCAGAGAGGGAGTACCAATTGGAGCTGAAAAAGATCAGTCTAGAGATGGAACAGAGAAGGCTGGCCATTGAGGAAAGGAAGTTAGCAATGGCTCATGAGCTCAGTTTAAAAGAGATAGATCAGAGGAGTCAGTCCAGTAGGGATGGTGGCAGCAATCCTACAGTGCAGCCTGAGAGAAGGGTACACATCCCAAAAGACCTTGTGAGGGATTATAAGAGGGAGGATGATATCTACTTGTGGTTCAAAGGTTATGAGTCAGCTCTCCACATGAACCTGCTCCCTGAAGCTCATTGGCGGGCAGCCCTGTGGAAGCATTTTGAGACAGAGGGGAGGGACACACTGACAGCCTTAGGGGATGCTCAGGGTCTCACCTACCCTGTCATGAAGGAGGCCTTACTCACCTGGTATGGTCTCACCCCTGAGCAGTACAAGGAGAAGTTTAGATCCTACAAGAGAAAGGAATCCCAAACATGGTTGGAATGTGTTGATTATTTTTGCAGGTCACTGGATGGTTGGGTGAAGGGCAGTAAGGTAAACACGTATGAGGGGCTTTACAATTTAATTGCTTGGGAGCACTTGTACAGTTTATGTTTTCCAGAGCTGCGCCAGCACCTCATTGACAGCAAGCTGACTGACCCCAGGAAGCTTGCGCAGGAAGCGGACCGCTGGGAGAGCACAAGGGTCCAAAAGAGGTATGAGGGAGACCACGGCAAGGATGGGCAGGGTCCCTCTCAGAAGAAAGGGGGGATAAGGGCAAACAGGGGGAGTTCTCTAAAGGGCCCCAAACTGATTCCCAGGGCAAGGACTCCCAACCCCCCAGTGAAAAGAAGCCATGGTTGTCCAAAGGGAAGCCAGTGGCAGGTGGTCCCCCACATAAGTGTTATGCATGTGACCAGGTGGGTCATGTGAGGAAGGACCCCAAATGCCCCAAAAGTACACCGGCACCCACTGGTGCACCGTCCCAGGGTTTGGCCAGTGTAGCGCTTGGGGAGGAGTTGGTTTCAGGTGGGTGGGAACCAGCAGAAATGACCCTTGTCTCACTAGGGGACAATGAGATGGTCCAGAGAAACCTAGTGCCTGATAACACTAAGAAGTACAGGCAATGGGTGACCATCAATGGACAGAGGGTGGAGGCTCTGAGAGACACAGGAGCCAGTGTGACTACAGTGAGGAGTCACCTGGTGTCTGAAGAGCAGATTGATCCCCGGGTACTTCACCAAGTAGTTGTGATAGGCAACTCTGAGCACCTCAGCAGAGTGGCGCAGGTTCCCTTTGAATGGGGGGGGCGGGTGCGGGGGTCTCAGGTTCCTGGAAAGTAGCTGTGAGCCCAACCATGCCTGTTGATTGTTTGCTAGGCAACGACCTGGAGGATTCCCCTTGGAAGGAGGTCGAACACAGGTCTCACTTGGAGATCTTGGGTCGGCCTGGGTGGGTATGCGTATCCACCCGGTCTATGGCAGCCAATCAGGGTAGTCAAGAGCCCCTGGAGCCTGAAACAGTGGCCCAGGGGACCGCCAAGAAGAGGAAGGGCAGGGGGCGCGGGAAACCGTCCCCAGAGGTTCCCACGGTCCGGGAGGAGGCGGAGCCTGAGGGTGACGCCCCGGAACCTACAGGGGAGCAGGTGGCTGAACTGGGGGATGTCCCTGAGCTGTCACAGTGGCAGCAAGAAGGCGGACCCACCAGGGAAGCATTCTGCACAGTGCAGCAGGAGTGCCCTACTTTTGAGGGGCTGCGGCAGCAGGCTGCAGCCCAGGCGGCTGGCGAGGCACCAGGTACTCACCTGATATATTGGGAGGATGGCCTCCTGTATAGTGAGCCTAAGGTTCCTGAGCCTGGGTCAGCTCGTATGCTGGTGGTACCCCAGTGCTTCAGGGCCTTCCTACTGGGTTTGGTACATGATGTGCCTTTGGCAGGACATCTGGGGCAGGACAAGACCTATAAGAGGCTTGTCTCCCACTTTTACTGGCCCTTGATGCACAAGCAGTCAGCTGCTTATTGTAGGTCTTGTCAGACTTGTCAGGCAAGTGGCAAGAGTGGGGGGAAATGCAAAGCTCCCCTCCAACCTTTACCTATAGTCAGTACCCCCTTTGAACGGGTAGGAATTGACATTGTGGGGCCTCTGGACCCCAAGACAGCCATGGGCAACAGGTTCATCCTGGTCTTGGTGGACCATGCCACACGGTACCCAGAAGCCATTCCTCTAAGGACGGTCACTGCCCTGTGGTGGGATGTGCCTTGATGGGAGTTTTTACCCGCATGGGGTTCCCCAAGGAAGTGGTATCTGATAGAGGTACAAACTTCATATCCACTTATATAAAGTCTCTGTGGAAGGTGTGTAGGGTAACCTGCAAGTTCACCACACCTTACCACCCCCAAAGTAATGGTCTGGTTGAGAGATTCAACCGCACCTTGAAAGGTATGATTCAGGGCCTGTCAGAGCCCGTGAGGCGTAAGTGGGACGTCCTTTTGCCATGCCTTCTGTTCGCTTACAGGGAGGTGCCTCAAAAGGGACTTGGCTTTAGCCCCTTTGAGCTCATCTATGGCCACCCTGTGAGGGGACCACTCAGTCTGGTGAAGGAGGCTTTGGAGAAAGCTCCTAGTAAACCACCCCAGGATGTATTTAGCTACATGCTGGCACTAAGAAACCAGACTGCCCGCTTCAGGAGTCTCGCTCAGGAGAACCTGGAAGCAAGCCAGAAGGATATGAAATGGTGGTACAACCAGAATGCCACTCTGGTTGAGTTTCAGCCTGGACAAAAAGTGTGGGTCATGGCACCAGTGGAGCCTACGGCTCTCCAAGATAAGTGGACTGGGCCTTTTGAGGAGGTGGAAAGAAAGAGCGAGGTCACCTATCTGGTAGACTTGCAATCCCCCAGGAACCCTTTGAGGGTCCTACATGTCAACCGCCTCAAACCACACTTTGAGAGAACTGAGCTATCCATGCTCCTAGCGACAGATGACGGGGTGGAGGAAGAGAGTGAGCCTCTTCCTGACCTCCTGTCTGCAGGAGAGAAAGATGGGTCTGTGGAGGGAGTGATCCTCTCCCCTTCCCTGACTGAGGAACAGCAGAGGGACTGTCGCCACGTGTTGGGACAGTTCGCCTCGCTGTTTTCCCTGATCCCAGGAGTCACACACCTGTGCACACATGATGTGGACACTGGGGACAGTACACCTGTTAAACATAAGGTTTACAGGGTGACTGACAGGGTCAGGGCTTGCATTAAGGAGGAAGTCTTCAAAATGTTAACCCTAGGGGTTATTGAGCACTCCAGCAGTCCTTGGGCCAGCCCTTTGGTATTGGTCCCAAAGGCTGCTGCTCCTGGTGTCACTCCGGAACTTAGGTTCTGTGTGGGCTACCGGGGTCTCAATGCGGTCAGCAAGACTGACGCACACCCCATCCCCCGAGCTGATGAGCTCATTGATTGGTTAGGAGCTGCCAAGTACCTCAGTACGTTTGATTTAACATCTGGGTACTGGCAGATTGCCTTAACTGAGGGGGCAAAGGAGAGGTCAGCATTCTCTACCCCGGATGGGTACTTCCACTTCAACGTGATGCCCTTTGGGATGAAGAATGCCCCTGCCACCTTTCAGAGGTTGGTCAACCAGGTGTTGGCAGAACTGGATGAGTTCAGTGCCGCCTACCTGGATGACATTGCTGTGTTTAGTTCCACATGGGAGGAACACCTACAACACCTCTGGAGATTGTTAGAGGCCCTGCAGAAGGCAGGCCTCACTATTAAGGCGAGCAAGTGCCAAATAGGGCAGGGTTCTGTGGTGTATTTAGGACACCAAGAGGGGAGTGGCCAGGTGGCACCCCTACAGCCTAAGATTGACACCATTCTGGCTTGGGAGCCTCCCAAGACCCAGACTGAAGTGAGAGCCTTTTTAGGTCTCACAGGATATTACAGGAGGTTTGTTAAGGGATATGGTACGATTGTTACCCCCTGAACTGAGTTGACTTCTAAGAAGCAACCCAAGAAAGTGATCTGGACAGAGGATTGCCAGAAAGCTTTTGATGCCCTGAAGGCTGCCATGTGCACAGCACCTGTGCTGAAGGCCCCTGACTACTCCAAGGAGTTTGTTGTGCAAACAGACGCCTCAGAGCATGGTATTGGAGCAGTACTCTCACAGCTTAATGAAGAGGGCCTAGATCAACCCGTAGCCTTCATTAGCAGGAGGTTACTACCCAGGGAACGTAGGTGGAGTGCCATAGAACGCAAAGCGTTTGCTGTGGTCTGGGCACTGAAGAAGCTAAGACCCTACTTGTTTGGGACTCACTTCTGAGTTCAGACCGACCACAGGCCCCTCAGATGGTTAATGCAGATGAGGGGTGAGAGTCCAAAACTGTTGAGGTGGTCCATTTCCCTACAGGGGATGGACTTTACGGTGGAACACCGTCCTGGTACAGAGCACGCCAATGCTGATGGTCTGTCCAGGTTCTTCCGCCTTAGTGATGAGAACTCCCATGAGGTTGGGTAGTTGCTCCACACTTTTAGCTGGGGGGGACACGTGTTAGACTTTTCATCCTTGGATTGGTCTCCCTTAACTTTTTGCCTCTGTTCCCCAGGTAATTGATGTGTGCTGGACTCTGATTTTGCTGTTTTTATTACTCTGGGCACTTTACCACTGCTAACCAGTGCTAAAGTGCAAGTGCTCATGTTTAAAATGTGTATGTAATTGGTTCTCCGTGATTGGCATATTTGTTTTACTGTTAAGTCCCTAGTAAAGTGCACCAGAGGTGCCCAGGGCCTGTAAATCAAATGTTACTAGTGGGCCTGCAGCACTGGTTGTGCCACCCACACAAGTAACCCTTTAATCATGTCTCAGACCTGCCACTGCAGTGTCTGTGTGTGTATTTCTACACTGTAAATTCGACTTGGCAAGTGTACCCACTTGCCAGGCCTAAACCTTCCCTTTTCTTACATGTAAGGCACCCCTGAGGTAGGCCCTAGGTAGCCCCAAGGGCAGGGTGCAGTGTATGGATAAGGTAGGACATATAGTAATGTGGTTTATATGTCCTGACAGTGAAATACTGCCAATTTCATTTTTTTACTGTTGCAAGGCCTGTCTCTCTCATAGGATAATATGGGGGCTACCTTTAAATATGATTAAAGTGTAGATTCCCCTAGAGAGTAGATGGACATGTGGGGTTTGGGGTCCCTGAACTCACAATTTAAAAATACGTCTTTTAGTAAAGTTGGTTTTGAGATTGTGTGTTTGAAAATGACACTTTTAGAAAGTGAGCATTTTTTTGCTTAAACCATTCTGTGACTCTGCCTTGTTTGTGGATTCCCTGTCTGGGTCAGTTTGACAGTTGGGTTGTTTTTCACCTCACACTAGACAGTGACAAAAAGGGAGCTGGGGTGTAGCCTGCATTTCCCAATTAGCCATCTCTGCTAGGAGGGAGAGGTGGAATGGTCACTCTCATCTGAAAGGACTGTGCCTGCCTCTGACAATGCAGACTCCAACCTCCTGGTGTGTGTCTGAGGCCTTGCCTGGGCCACGCAGGATTTCACAAGTAGGTGTGAGTCCCCTTTGAAGAAAGGTGACTTCAGAGACTAAAATCGGTATAAGAAGTGCACCCAAATCTACAGACTTTAGAAACACTTCTGGAACCAAGAGGAACCTCTGCCTGGAGAAGAGCTGAATAGCTGAGGAAGAAGAGCTGCCCTGCCTGTGACTGTGCTTTGTGGAGCTATCCTGCAGTTGCTGCTTCTGCCAGAGTAAGACTAGAGCTTGCCTCCTGTTGTTTGAAGTCTCAGGGACAGCAATGACTTCTCACTGCCAGCACCTGGAGTCTCTGGAGAGACTCCTACTCTGCCCTGTGGTGCCCATCCAGTTCCTGGGACCCTGAAAGGAGAAGCTGGCAGCCTAAAGACAAGAAAATCCATGCACAGAGCGCCGTGCGGTGAAAAGATTGATGCAAATCCGATCTGCGGCTGAAAAAACGACGTGCCGCCGGCTCCGCAGCTGAGAAACGATGATCGCAGGAAACGCGTCCGAAAAATCGACGCACGGAGCAGGAGAAATGATGCGCAGCATCGCTGATGGAGGCTGGGAGATCACAACCTGCGCTGCGGGATTTTCGGATCATCGTGCAGCTGGATTTTTGACTCAAGTACCGCCGTGCGGAGTTATTTTTTACGCACAGCCGCCCGTACAGGGTTATTTTTGATGCACACCAGGTACATTTTCACTCTACCAACGCTAGTGTGTTTTTAAAACTACTTAAAGACTCTTTTTGATTTTTAATTGATAACTTGTGTATGGTGGATTTTTGTTGTTTTGGTCTTGTTTTGTTTAGATAAATATTTCCTATTTTTCTAAACTGGTGTTGTGTCATTTTGTAGTGTTTTCAATAAGTTACTGTGTGTGTTGGTACAAATACTTTACACCTAGCACTCTGAAGTTAAGCCTACTGCTCTGCCAAGCTACCAAGGAGGTAAGCAAGGGTTAGCTGAGGGTGATTCTCTTTTACCCTGACTAGAGTGAGGGCCCTTGCTTGAACAGTGGGTAACCTGACTGTCAACCAAAGACCCCATTTCTAACATGTGGTGACTGGAAAAACTATGACCCACTGTGCGCCTGGTCCGACTATCTCGGACCACCTCCTCAATTTTCTGAGGAAAATAAAAACCTTGGAATTACCATGGACTCCAAGTTAACAATGATTGCCCAACTGGACAAAGTAGCACGAACAAGCATTCTCACCTTGAAGACTCTGCGACGCATCTCCCCCCACCTCGGATTTCAACACAAGGTGCAGGCTACTATCTCTCTTGTACTATCCAAACTAAATTATGCCAATAGGCTCTACCATGGATCAACTCTATCTACTATGAAAAAACTACAACTTATTCAGAACTCCATTGCATGTAAAGCCACAAGACCACATCTCCCCTGCCTTGAGAGAACTACACTGGTTACCTATTGCCAGAAGATCCTCCTTCAAGCTGCTTTGTATCACCCACAAAGCTATACATTGAACAGGACCACTTTTTATCAGAAACAAAATGACCAAACACATTCAACAAAGAAACCTCCGCTCAAGATTGGCACCCCACCTTAGAACACCATCATACAAGAAAAACCCTATAGGTGGTACATCCTTCTCAGTTCAAGCAGCCAAACTAAGGAATACATTACCCCCAAATATAAGATCCACGGATAACTATCTTGTCTTCAGAAGACTACTTAAGGGTTGGCTCTTTCCTTCATAACCACCATATTCAAACAGCAATGGACTGCATATGCCTGTGTTGATAAATATTTCTTAACTGATTATGTGTATATTCTAGATATGTATAATTCTTTAAGAAATATGCATCGCTACTATGTCATAACAATAAATTAAACACATACTCTTTAAACCTGTTTAACAAATATCTATTTACTAACAATTATATATATATACATGCATATATATGTGTGTGTATATGTGTGTGTGTATGCATGTGTGTATGTATGTGTGTGTGTTTATATACATATATATGTGTATGTTATTCTATGCTTAACATGTTCATAGGTCATTGCATAAGTCCTAGATAAGTAGTTATATTAGATACTTATGAATCTCTGCTCTCGTTTTTGTATCACACTACTCAAATGTTTTATTATCATAAGCATTTCATTATTCAAAAATTGAGGAAAGAAATAAATGTTAGAAAAGTGCACTTATTAATTAAGTTCAAATATTACAAATATTGAAAGTCTGTGTTTATACAATACTACTTTTCTTCTCATATTATTATGCCCATTATTATATTCCTTGAACATATATTCCCTTACTATGTACTTACATATCTATTTATTTATTACTGTAGTCCTTCTCTACTAGAGAAAAATAAAATAGTCCTACTGTACTAGAGAAAAAAAAAATCTATAAATAAAATTAAAATTATAAATAAGTAAATTGAAGTAAAAAAAGACAATAATAATAATTGAATAAATAAATTAAATAAAAATAAAAATAATGATAAAACATGTATATATATATATATATATATATAAATAAAAGTGTAAATAAATAAAAATAATATACATTTATGCTCTTGTAAGCTTTACTTTGTCTACCCATCAGCAAATGTCATGTCTCTATCAATCTATCATCCATCCCTACTCTATCTCATCCCAAACCCATTCTACTACTTTCATCTCCAGAATAACCCTGCCTAAGCTCTTCTCTCCTCTTCTACATCTAGCTCACCCAAACCTCAGTTTACTACAATGATTTCCCAAACAACCCTACTAAATTCTCCCTCATTTATCTCACCTTCGACTCATCCAAAATCCCTCCTGCTACCATGATCTCCCTAACCCTTTCCACAAACTCTTCTCTCCTCCATCTCTCCTTTACTCATCCCAAGCCTCATCCTATGACTATAAAATCCCAGTTAACACTTCTGGATTTTTCCCTCCTCTATCCCTCCATTACTCTAGTCAATCCAACTAACAAACTCACATATCCTCTGTTGAAATTAACTCATAATAATATTAAAACTGTACTCCTATTTCCCTATACTAATCCACCACTAATTGCTCTTGGGTTCCGGAGTAGCATGCTACTCACCGAAAAGTGCTTTGACGCCTCATCAGGGGTAGTAAGCGCTATATCAATACTATTAAAATTACAATTACAATATAAAGAATTGAGTCCGAAGGCCGAATTCCTTTATAAGGTTATGAGACTCCAAGGTGAATTTCAATATCCTTATCATATATGGCAGGGGGTACTTTATTGCTTTATTGCTTAAAATATATGGTCACACAATCACCTTTCCCACAAACCAGTTAACTCCTTGGTGCATAGCTCATGAAGAATAGAACTGGAATCTTTAATGCTAGAGTAAACAGATCAAATAGCTGTTAGATATTTGTTGTAAGAAGATATTAGAATCAATGTATTAAAAGTTGTTTTTTGAAAAGGTGTAGTAATTTGGAATGTGTAGAAACAGGCAGAAAGATTTTAACTTTTCTATAATTACCAAAGGATTGCAAAAATAGACTTGTTGCCATAAATATCTCCTATCTGCTTGACATTTGAACAGCTGGAAAATCGAGCAGGAGAAAGAGAAGCAATGTTTTGTTTTCATTCTTTAAACTGCTCTTTTAACTATGCTCCATGACCTGTCCTTCCACTCACCGTCTGGCTGTGGCAGCAGGCATTGTGACGCCAAAACTCATCTGTAATAAACTATTACAGTTACATTCTGATACCATTTCTTTATAATAGGGGTCTTGGTGCTTTTGAAGTTGCTGAATATAAAGAAATTAGAGACTGGATTTTCAAGGTAGGGTTTGCAGAATCCTATGTATTATAAAGAGATAAAGAGCTTGATGTACTGTGCAGACCATCTTATATCTACTTCATAGGCTAAAAGGCAGCTGAGTTAGGGTACCCAGTACCAGAGAGATATGGCCTCGTGTTAGTACCCTGAGTAACCACAGCTAAGAGGCACTAGGGTAACCCTTGGAAGATTCCATTTGCTTTATCCAACCTTTATTATTGAAACCATGTGTATTATATGAGAACGGAAAATATTTATCCAATACTTTCAGCTAGTACAACCCTGGATGTCCCACGTTTGACACCTATCCTGTGAATGAGAGATTCTGAGTGAGAGACTCGTGCGTTCAAAAAATATCTTTAGAGTATCTTTGTCTTTATTTTCCATCTGCTGGAAAGTGGCAGCTTTGTTGTTTGCTTCACCCACCCCACGCCTACAGCCAACAAAATCACACCTCTACTGCTTCACCATAATTGAATTTCTCCAAAAGACTCGATTATCATGTTGCTTAAGGTATGTTTTCTCTAGGATTTTTTAGACTCGAGTCTAAAAGTTCCAGACAGTCTTTTGCTCTTTGCAGAGGTAAAACTCCAACTCACATTCCTTGCTCTTCAATCAGTATCATGACCCCACAATCGACATTTAATGGCCAGAAATATTGTTTTTGCTTAAAAGAGTGAAATTTAAAGACAGAAGATCCAAAGGTAGCATCTAGACAACCTACAATATACATTACTAGGCTACATATTATTATTAAAGTTATAGAAAAAACAAAGGTACCAGAAACAGTGCTATAATTAACATCAATCATACCAATAACAATAAACAATACAATAAAAATAACAATATTTACTCTAATACCAGAAATAACACTTAAGACAATGATACTAAAAATGACAAGCATAATAATAATAATAATAATAATAATAATAATAATAATAATAATAATAATAATAATGGAATAAGTAGAATAAGAATAGAAGTAGAAGCAAGAATGATCATAATATTTTACTTTAGCTCTCTCTAGTACACAACTCTTCATCTGGGATATCATGTCTTACTTACTCTTCATTCAGTTTCCTCTATTGCTCCATTGCTAATGATTCTCTTCTCTCACCTTACTGAATGCTTTCACCAGACACAAGATTAAAACCCAGAACAGTTTCCTCACATTGTAGTCTCTCAAACAAGGTGGCTTCTGCTCAAAAAGGGAAGATGCAACGTCAGATATAACTACACAAAACCCCTGACCAACTAAATAACCTGCTGCTCTTGTTATCCTCCAAGCAAAAGTAAAGCAAGGCAAAAAGTAGAACAAGCATTTTCAATCCAGCGGGTCTCACATTTGCTCGCATTAGAGCTATTAGCATTGTAAACTCCTACCCGGACTTTTTGTTGCCACACAAATTAAAAGAAAAAAAAACACAGCATGATCGCACTATGTAAAATACAGTGCGATTGTGCTGAAATTGAAAACGGAAGAACCAAGCGCGATCGCGCTATGTAAAACCCAGCACGTTCGCGCTGCGTGGAAAATAGACAGATAAAGTAGTCAGGAAAACATGCTGAAAACATCGAGCCTCGTATGTTTTCAGTAGTTTACCAGTGTTGTGTAGGTTGGCTAAAAACTGGAAAAGGCATGACGTATGCATGCCTTTCACAGGTGAAAGCAATCGGATCTTAAAAGGCAAGCCCACAAACCAATCAAAGTGACTGACGTGACATGGGTGTGGTTGGAACCCCAAAGAGAGATTACTACAGGGGATGGAGCGGTTTGCGTTCACCCCTAAAAAGGGACCAAAAAATACCCATTGATAGATATCTCAGGCCAACAAGGAGCAGCACAGAAATATTCAGTCAAAGTGCAATAAAAAATAATTTAGTAACTTGCACTTCTCTTCACGAGGTGCACATTCACTTATATGTATATCTTTGTTGGGATTACAAGGCCACTAGATTGCATACCTGCTTCCTTCGCTGGTGAGTTGCCTTCCTCCGCCTCAGCTGTCCAGAAGCCTCCCCTCAGCTATTCAGCTCTAGGCCTAGCTCTGGTCAGGATCTAGGACTGATTCATTGGCCAGTCCTTCCTCTCCGAGATACAGTGAAGTCTCATGAAGCAACGGGAGTTACATAAGCTGCAGATTGCATGCTTTATGTTACATTATGTCTCACAGTGCACTCTGTGTTTCTTTTATTCAAGATGCCCCAGCAGTGATTCTGGGATGATGCTGGTGGCTGTGAGCAGCATCCAGAGCCATTGTCTCCATTGTCACTTCCTTTCCCTCATTTTCCCTTGCATTACTAGCCTACATATAATTACTGAGCACCTCTACTGGAGCAAGTGTAGGATTGGGATTTAGCTACACTCCTCTTGGGGATTACGTTTTACCGTAAAATACTGATAACCTGTGGCTAAGCTTCCACAAATTTAATTTTGTCAGATTTCCATTCCACAAATAATATTTTGCAAATATCTCAACATGCCCACTCTATATGAGGATACCAGACAAGTGGATGGTAACCCAGCACATTAACCATGGATTCTTTCCCCATATATCAGCATATATTATATGTGGAATGAATCCATGGAAACAATTGCACATGGATGCAATAATTTTGGTTGAAAAATAAATGAGCATGCAATTCAACAAACGAAAACATTTTTATTTGCTGTGTCTTTAGGAAAAAATGAACATTTCTCACAGGCTGTATTGAGGAAGTTTGCAGGAAAGAAAAGTGTGTGAACAGTTAAATCAATCAATCAATCAATCAATCAGCAATTTGTAAAGCGCACTACTCACCTGTGAGGGTCTCAAGGCACTGACGAGGGGAGGGAGTAGAACGGGGGAGGTGCTGCTACTGCCCGAACAGCCAGGTCTTGAGAAGTTTTGTGAAGGTAAGGAGGTCTTTGGCCTGGCACAGGTGGGTGGGAAGAGTGTTCCACGTTTTGGTGGCAAGGTGCGAGAATGATCTACTGCCGGTTGTAGTTCTGCGGACGCGTGGGATGGTTGTGAGGGCGAGGCCAATGGAGCGGAGATGCCGGGTCGCGGTGTAGAAGGAGAGTCGTCTGTTGAAGTATTCTGGTCCAGTGTTGTTCAGTGTTTAGTGAGCATGTGTAAGAAGTTTGAAGGAGATTCTCTTGTTGACTGGGAACCAGTGCAGGTTTTTCGGGTGGTCTGTGATGTGGCAGTGGTGGGGGATGTCCAGAATGAGGCGTGCAGAGGCGTTCTGGATGTGTTGCAGCCTCTTCTGGAGTTTTCCCGTAGTTCCTGCGTAGAGGGCATTGCCGTAGTCCAGCTTGCTGCTACGAGGGCTGGGGTGACTGATCTTCTGGTTTCGGTGGTTATCAATTTGTAAATCTTTCTGAGCATGCGGAGGGTGTTGAAGCAGGAGGAGGAGATGGCGTTGACTTGCTGAGTAATGGATAGTGAGGGGCCCAAGATGAATCCTAGGTTGCGTGTGTGGTCGGTGGGAGTTGGAGTGGTTCCGAGAGTGGCAGGCCACCAGGAGTCATCCTATGCGGATGGGGTGTAGTGGAAGATGAGGACTTCAATCTTGTGGGAATTGAGTTTGAGGCAGCTGCTCTTCATCTATTCGGCGAGGGCCTTCATTCCTTCGTGGATGTAGGTCTTGGCCGAGTTGTTGGTGAGGGAGAGGATCAGCTGGGTGTCATCGGTGTATGAGATGATGTTGAGGTTGTGGGATCGGGCGATGTTAGCGAGCAGGGCCATGTAGACGTTGAAGAGGGTCAGGCTTAGGGACTGTAGTAAATTACTGTTTTTGACTCATAAAAAACCCACACTGAACAGAAAAATTACTTTCACTTTGTTATTGATGATGCTTGTTAGACACATAGATATATATCCTACAACTTTCACTAACCCAAAAGCAAGCGATAGATCGAGAATGTTGTATACCAATGAAATCGGATAATGCCGGACTATCATCACCTTCATACCATGTTAGGGGAACTAGTCATTTGCTTGCTCTAGTACTTGTTAGATGGTTTCCTGACATCCATTGTGTTCTTCCTGTCATCTGCAACAGACGAATGCTCATTTGAGGATGTTTAAACAATCTTTATGGACGCTTCTCTTTCAGATGTTGCTTTGCTGCTGGTTGTAGTTTAAAACCATGTGATATGCAGACATTTGCTTATGAGTCATGTCCTCTCACGGTGGTATCATCCCATTTCTTTGGGTATTGTTGGACTTGGCCCTCTCTGTTGGGTCACCCCCAAACGTTTTGCCTTTACCCTTTCTTTTTTCGTAATCCTTTTTTGTTGGTTATGGGATTCTGTGCACTTTACCAACTGCTAACCAATGCTAAATTGCTTGTGCTCTCTCCTTTAAACTTGGTGAAATTAGCTTGCACTCAATTTGCTTGCACTCATCTGGCTCATTTAATTTACTTGTAAGTCCCTAGGAAAGATTTGCTAAAAAGTGGTGCAGCGCTGTGCGGCACCAAAATTTGCATGCAGGGATGCGTCGTACTTACTAAAATATGGCCCTTGACTCCCACCCCCCCCGCCGGTGCTAACTTTAGCTGCCAACGAAGACATCCTTCATCATAGTGCAAGATGTCTGCTTTGAGGGGATTGATTATGTGCAGAAAGGTGTCCCTTATTGCACATAAACAATCTGAAATGGCTATTTGGCGCTTCTATTTGTGCTGCACATGGAAGTTCCAAATCATAATTTTTGAATTATTGTTTATGTGTGGGAAGGGACCCCTTCCTGCATATAAACAATCAATCATGGCCTTTTGCTCTTACTATGTGTGCTGCATAATGCAGTACACATAGAAGTTCCAAATCATCATTTTTGAATTATTGTTTATGTGTGGGAAGGGACCCCTTCCTGCACATAAGCAATCATTCATGGCCTTTTGCTGTTATTATGTGTGCTGCAGTATGCAGCACACATGTAAAGAGCGAAAACAAGAAGGAATAAAAGTATTCCTCCTTGTTGCGCCATACTATTAACGCCACCCTTGGGGTGGCATTAGTTTTTGGCACTGCCACAAATTTACGCCTTCTTGTAAATCTATGGCAGCGTCAAAAGCAATGGGTGTTGCGGTGGAGCCGAAACTGCGATGGAGGGGCCCATATTTACAGGGTGGCCTTAAGCCACAAAAAGTGGCTGAACGCCACCTTGTAAATGTTGCACACTGCACAGCGCCACCGAAGCTTCACAAAAAGTGACACTTGTGCTAGGGAGTTGTAAACCTGGCCCTAAATGCTATAACTTTACTGGTAGCATTCATTATGGAATCCAATTCAGTAGGCTTTTTCAACATGTCTCAGGTGTGCCATTGCAGCATGTGTGCTCACTTTTAAAGTGCCATTTTTACATGGCAAAATAAACTTTTTGCCAGGCCCAAGCCTTCCTTTTTAACACATGTAAGTCATCCATAGGGTAGGCCCTAAAACCCCATGGTGCAGCGTGAGGTGTATTAAAAAAATTGGACATTTACTTTTAAGTGGTGTTTTGTGCTTACAGGCAACATATTTAACTTACATATTTTATTTAATTGGGGTGGTGTTCTTCTTTTGAGTTGTTTTCTGTTTATTACTGCTTGCGTCCTGCATACGTTGCTGCTCAGTTAAGCTTTACTGCTTTTGTGCCAAGCCATCAGATGGTTGAGCACGGGTTAATTTTGTGATTCTTTTTCTTTCACCCTGACAAGGATTTGTGACTGTTGCTTGAGTACTATTTCACCTTCCTCAAGCAAAAACCCAATGTCTCACAGGTGTGCTACCTTTTCACAATATCATAGCACTTAGTAATGATTGTGGGTTCATAGAATAGCTGTTCACTGTCCATGCCCGTATGCCTCATGCCATGATGAAGTTCTCCATCTTCTATCTGAAAAAAAACACCCAACTTTCTTTGGCTTTGGTGGAAGATGGTGTAATTGTGAGCAGATAATGGTGACTACTACATTGGGGAATTCACTCCCTGCAGTTTCTCCTTGATGACATTCGTTATATGGGACTCTTTATCAAAGCAATGTATATATCGTTTTTTTCTTTCCAATTATCACCTGCTAAATAATTTGTAAAAAATGACTTTCAGATGTTATTTGCTGTGACAAGTGTGTTTTAAATTGTCCGACTTTCATAAAACATTTAGGCCCGTATTTATACTTTTTGACGATAAACTGCGCTAACGCAGTTTACCGTCAAAAATGTTTGCGCCGGCTAACGCCATTCTGAAGCGCCATGCGGGCGCCGTATTTATTGAATGGCGTTAGCCGGCGCAAGCAGACCGGCGCTGCCTGGTGTGCGTGGAAAAAAACCACGTACACCAGGCAGCGCCGGCGTAGGGAAAAATGGCGTTAGGGCGTCTTAAAAATGGTGCAAGTCAGGTTGACGCAAAAAATCGCCTCCACCCGATTTGCGCCATTTTTAACGACGCCCAGACGCCATTTACATGACTCCTGTCTTAGTAAAGACAGGAGTCATGCCCCCTTGCCCAATGGCCATGCCCAGGGGACTTCTGTCCCCTGGGCATGGTCATTGGGCATTGAGGCATGTAGAGGGGCACAAATCAGGCCCCCCTATGCCAAAAAAAAAATATAAAAAAAAATATATATATACTTACCTGAATGTCCCTGGGGTGGGTCCCTCCATCCTTGGGTGTCCTCCTGGGGTGGGCAAGGGTGGCAGGGGGGGTCCCTGGGGGCATGGGAGGGCAGCTGTGGGCTCATTTTGAGCCCACAGGTCCCTTAACGCCTGCCCTGACCCAGGCGTTAAAAAGAGGCGCAAATGCGGGGTTTTTTGCCCCGCCCACTCCCGGGCGTGATTTTTGCCCGGGAGTAAAAATACGACGCATTTGCGGCGCAGTCATTTTTTTGGACGGGAACGCCTACCTTGCATCTCATTAACGCAAGGAAGGCGTTCACGCAAAAAAACTACGCTCTTTACTCATACTTTGGCGCTAGACGCGTCTAACGCCAAAGTATAAATATGGCGTTAGTTTTGCGCCGAATTTGCGTCGAAAAAAACGACGCAAATTTGGCGCAAACGGAGTATAAATATGCCCCTTAGCGTATAGAGGTTTCACAATTTGGGATATAGCAGTATTAACAATATACTTGTTAATAACAAGACGTGTAAAAACAAAGACATTTATATGGGTGGGTTGAGGCAGCAAACTCCCAGGAATTCTCCTGCTACTCGGATCTTTGTACATCACTGTGCCATGTTTACTGATGATTTACAGCATTTATGAAACTGTGCAATGATTTTACTCAATGCTTGATGTGCTCTGAGTTACACTAGACTTGGCATTAGGCTTTATTTGTACCTTACTTTAATTATGACTTATGCATTTTGCAATAAAAATATGGTGTAAATAACACTGGGCCCTGACTCCAAGTAATCAATCAGTCCGACTTCCACTTAGGAAGTTGTAAGAAAGCCACAAGTTTAGGATAGCATATTCAATATCAAATGACATGCAAATGTTTTCCACAAAAGCCCTCTTTCCAAGTTTATCTGTATTCCTGATTTGATGGTAACAGGGATTTCAAAGTGATTTGAGCTTCTGAGATGCACTCTAATTCTGCATGTGGTATTACTGCAGCCACAGTTTAACAAAGTAAATATTCACCAAGTAAACCTGGGGTCATATGAAATAAAGTGCCAAGGGGGTACAAAGGGAGTTTGCAACCATTTTGCGCCGCCGTGGCACTTTGGTATTACAGACGCTTGTGCGGCCCCCTCTGTAATACTGATAGCGATGGGGCCCACATAGCCCCAGCGCTATCACCAGAGGGTGTTCCCTCATTTGCATGGGGGTGTGGCCCCATGCAATGAATGAATCCCTTGCCTCTGCGCCCGTGCCATATTATAGACTCGGGTGCAGAGGTAAAGGAGCTGTCTGGAGTGCCCCCTGATGGCAGCCCTCTGGAGAAGGGAAAGGGTATTCTATGGACCCCCCCAGACATCTTGTTGCAAGTGGGTGCAGTCACTCACTTCACCCGTCTGCAAGGGTATCTCTTCAATCCCCTTAAAAGCGAAGGCGGGTTTCCGCTTGCACAGTGAAACACAGAGTGGCTTTTAAGCAGCAGCTCCGTTTTCACTTGAATGCGCTGCCTGGTAGGCAGCGCGAGTTCACGGCTGTCCTGGGGGCAGCACATTCAACGTAGTAGGGTGCACTTTCTCTGTTTGTGCATGACGCACCTCTTTTAAGGTGCGATGTGGCGCAAACAGAAAAAATGTGTCCTATGCCTCAGGAGGGATGTGTTTGAACAGAGCAGCCTGAGATTCAGGAAAGATGTGAAAATCGTTGCATAAACATCAATTTCTGCTGTAATTCCTCATTCCAATGTAGAAATGTTTTAAACTGTGGTAATTCCACTTCCAGGAAATAATGATCCCCAGAGTGTTGGCAACGCTTGGTGTAGAATTACTGATATGATGTTCCTGCATAACACAGAATGAGAGCCCAAATCGTGACTCTCCAGAAAAACGTTTTTTTCTCAAAGCTGACATTATTGTTTGTAATCATTGAAAGTAAACCCACAGTTGTACTCAAGTACCGGTATGTTTCATTTGCTGGTCTTTAATTGGCAGTGGAATTGTGTGAATATAGCGAAATAAAAAAAACAAGCCTTTGCAGTGCAATGGTCCTCGCATTTGCGCGAGTTCGAGCTATTAGCGCTGTAAATTCCTAACTGGACTTTTCTTGCTACATAAATTGAAAATGTTGACATAAGCGAGCTGATTCAAAGCGCCACGGCCGCCATGAGCGTGAGCTCGAAGGGGAGACACAAAAGAAAAAAGAAGTTCTCTCACAGTCAAACATATCGGCAAATGTGCAACTATCCATGTAACAGGTCGATGGCCAAGGCGGTGACAAAACCTCTTTGAAGCGGGACAAACGTAAAGCATTTACCAATGATGAGAAAGGATTTTTGAAAGGCAAGCCCACGAACAAGTAAAAGTGATGGGCATGAGGTGGGCATGGTTAAAAGCCCACAGACATACCAACACGTCAGAAAAGCAGTTCTTGCACGCTGCTATGCTCGACCTAAATAGCTAGACCAGAAGCATATATTAAACCACCTCAGCAACCTGAAAAGAACTTTAGGAGCTGGAAGCCAATCAGAATGCTCACTTTGTGAGTTGTGGCTGCCCTTTTAGACAGCCACTTGTCCTCCGGTGTGCTGCTGGCCCCACCTAGTTTGATGGGCAGTGCTGTGGAACCAAGAGAAAGCAACAGGACCAGAGGCTTCTTCTAATCGTAAGGTGAAAAAACATCTCCACCACTTGTGAAGCTCCCGCCTCTCTTGTAGTCATTTTAGACATTGGTGACTTGGCTCCTTCCCTACTTTTCCTGAGGGGAAAACCCAATTCACCCGAAAAAGTGGAATCATGTACATAAACTTTTTTGTTTATTTTGTTCGACTTTTCTTTGGTTGATCAGTCCCACGCTCCACTTAGCAAGTATTGAGATGGAGCCAGTTACTTCAGACCAGAAGGTTGAGGGAAAGCCGCGGGTGCATGCAGACATTTTTTCACCCTTTAATACAGTCAGAGGAAAGAGACTCCTGCTTTTGCTGAGCTCCCTTCTTTGATTTGGGTCGGGGATGCTTATAGCGTTAGTGCCTTTCTTGCAGGGAATATCACTTGTTGATGCCCCCTTTGCTAACGTTGTTATATGCCTGCATCTACTGCTCGGACCCGTGAATGCTTGGCGGATAATTAGCAGATTTTATTGCATGCTTCTAAAGGCAATTATGCTTAATTACCTACATTATAATGATCCTTTCATCGTTAGTCTATTTTATTTTTCTCCATTCCTCACTCCTAAGTGTGGAAACAAACTACCTCTGAAGTATCCACGTGAAGCCAAGCAAATACTGTTTTTCATTGAAATTATTATTTTTACTAAATCGAACATTCATTTTATTTCGACATAAGTAGTTCCAACATACAATATGCATACAGTTTAAAGTTAACCATATCAGCTAGCAAGAAATGTAAATTTTGATTTTATTCACCACCAACGATATTTCATGAAAGGCCATTCTTTACAGAAATATACCTGTCATCGCTTCTTATTTTTTCACTAAAGGGTCATCTGCTACTAGAAAGTGCAGTTCATTTTGCTATGAATAATGTGGGAAATATTTCACAGTTTGAGGCAATTATGCGTTCTGCCATCTTTTGGATAGCTGGCCCATGAAGGCTGGGGATTAGGTGTCTTTGACAAGTGTAAAAGACCTGAGACATTTCACTGCCACAAGGCACAAATGAATTAGGGGGATTGAGTGAAAGATTTCTGATCATGTTTCACTGGTGGAAATGTTCTTTTGGTGCTTAAAGAAGAAGCTCATCTCAGCCGACAAAAAGGTAGGCCTGTGACTTGGCATAAAAGTTCCTAAATATAAATTAATGTATATTGTGTAAAACATATTTCAGCAATCTTTATTTTTCTTCTATTTTTATTTATATTGTTACAGCACCCTGTCACTCATAATGCTATATAGAGTTGAATGCGCAACAGAAATCCTAAACATAAACTAAACAAACTATTGGATTCTCTTGGCTGCTAGAAGCCATTGCAGATGTTTAGTGTGTCATGAGACATGGCTGATATTTTCGTACTTAAGATTAGCCTAGCAACAAAATATATGGCGCACTGGAGACACGCAATGAGGCTTATTGACAAAGGTAAATATCACATGTAAATGTGCTACACTAGTTGTAAATCTTCACTTTTTGCTACTCATCTTCAATTTTAAGCTTTAGTGTAATTTTAAGGTTTTTAATATGAAACACTATATTTAAAAGGAACATGGCCCCTGCATCCTGAAGTGAATTAAATCAGTATATGGGTCCAAGGTGGGCAAACCCTGGCTCTCAGAGGAACGTGGGGCACCCCATGAGGACCCCACCTTGATTGGTTGACCATAACATGAATAGTGTGTTGTGTCACCCATTGCAAGACTTGGCCCTCATTGAAATCCATTGTAATGAATGCAGGCTTTATGAGCTTTGTAATTTGGTGTAAACCCATTCAATAGTTTTAGAGAAAATAGAGTTAATTTTTTTTTGTATATCTGTACGGTTGGTTTTGAGGGACTTTTGTGAGGGTCCAACAAGCTCGATCTCATGCATTAAAGCATTTGGATTGGTTGAAGGGGCTTTTTTTCCTCTTGGGCCAATGCACTCCCACAGGAGTAGGCTCCCTGCGGGAGCAAGCACTCTGGCTGGCTGCAACATAAAAAACAATGTGGCATACCTGACAGGACTCGGGGGAAAAAGAGCCAGATTATGAGTCTGGCAGTCCTAGGACTGCAAGACTTGCGGTTGTGGTCGGACCGCTGCGGCTGTGGTAGTCCGACTGCCACATTAGGAGTTTGGTGGGCAGACCCGCCAAGCTCCCATGGTCCCCCACCAGGATCAGTGAAGCCATGAGAAGGCTGGCGGAGAACAGGTGCAGGAGGTCACAGGGGGCCACTGCCCAGGCCCATGTTCCTCCTGTCCAGCACCCTTGAAATGCAGACAGTGCGCATTTCGAGGATGCTGGTGCCCCCTTCCTGCTGCAGTTTTGCCACCAGCTCTATTATGAACTGGCGACAATGCTATTGCCTTTTTCCCTCTTGCCTGACTGGTGGTAACCTTGGTTTCCTCCGGTCAGCCCAGTGGGAAAGTTGTAATGTGGCCGATGGGGAGGTCAACCTTATGGCAGTGATTTCCCCATCAGGAGTTTGGGGACGGGTGCTTCCGTCCACCAAACTCTTAATCAGCCCATAGTTTCTCGTGCTGACATTGTTATTAACGAAGATATGAGGGGGCAGGGAAGGCATCCCCTACCCCGGGCCCCTGTAGGGGGGTCCAAAAGGACTCCCTGGGCAAAAATGAAAAAAATTTGTTTTTTTTTTTGCAATCCTGTGGTACTCCTGTGGGACAGCAGGAAAAAAAAACTAAATGGTGGCTGCCATTTAAAAATGTAAATGACCAGAGAGGTAGGCCCCGGGGTCGACATTTAATATATCATTTGGGGAAGATTGCATGCCTGGGGCACCTCCCCCTCAGTCTCTAAAGGCCCTAAAGATCCCATCTCCTGAGGCCGAAACAAGCTGCCCTCTCCCCGATCCTTAAAAGGATCGAGGGACTCCGACCCCCAGGGCCAAAACATAAATATAAAAGAGAGAGGGTGCAGCCTTCCTCCTAGAGCACGTAAGGCCCTAGGGAAAACTCCCCCCAATCTGGCTATACAGTAGTTTTCTGTGGGGCTCCATCTAGAAATTTTCACCAGGGCTGCACTGGGTGTCACGATTATACCATGGTACCGTGGCAGTATGTAAAAAATATTTCCATCTGGGACCCCCACAAGGCGGGGGTCAGGATACACCTACCCTGCACCACCATTCCTTTTTTTGTAATTTTCAACAACACTGGGACTATTTACAATGACACAGGGACTGAGTCCCCAAGTCATAAAATGGCAGCTGCAACATTTTCATCAGGCTGCAGTCAGCCAATCAGATCATATAGTTTGAGCTTTGCAGTACTGCTGTACTTCTGCAGCAGTTCCGCATTGCTACATATACATCAATGGTGAACGTTAATTCCACCAAAACCACTAAAATTAAAAAAATCATACTTTATAGATCAAGATCTAGCTTTCTGGCAAATTTGGTGTAATTCAGTTTGACAGTTGTGGATGTATCACTGTTCAATTTTCCTGTGGAAAATTGTATGGGGAAAATGCTTTATGGGTGTCTTTCCACACACTTGATCAAAAAGTCCTAGAAAAAATGATGTCATGTCCCCTTAGAAACCAGAGTGTCATGTAAATTGTAGTTTCAGTTTCATCCAGCTATGTTTGTACTTGTGCACAGTTTCTTATAAACTTGTGAAGCAGCATCCATTTAGTTCATTGTTATCAAATAAATTAGTTGCTTTCAAAATTTTATTTTACCCCAGTTCCAAATATTCTGTACAGACAATTCCATCAATTGATATGCAATTTATTTAGAACTGAATAGGTTGTTTGTGTCATGCTTATATTCATTGTTCAGCATTATGGGCAACATATTTCCATTGTGATTTTGTATGAAAGTATTTTTTATTCAATTCATTTCATTTTCAGAGTTGTTTCTCAGATTGTTGTGTCCAATACACAGTTTGAGAAGCAATGTGATTTCAGACAGATATCTTTTGTGACCATTTTCTATAATTTTGTTGCAGGATGTTGCTATGCCTTTATTGCTCCTTCATGTGTTTTTGTGATGTGATTACAAGAGCATTGATGAGTACCCCCCTTATTATAATCGAAATCAATGATAAAGGGCATTCTTTTTCCAAAGTGTGAGCAACATTCTAACTTTGGCGCTGTTTGATGAATCTTCATGAAACTTTCCCAAAAAAGTTCATCCACCTCAGATCCTTCCTGGAAAGTTGTGAGGTAATCCATCAAATGGAGGCCGGGAAAAATGGGGGGTCCCAAAATGCAAACTCCCCATAGAATTTCCATAGACATTTCGAACTGTGCCACCACAAAATCTGCTGAATGGAACTACACCAAATATGGCAGGAACCAGCTCTTAGTCCAGAAAGCATGCGTTTTTGAATTTGGTATAAATCCATTTAGTAGTTTTTGATATACTAAGGTTAGAAAATATCTGTATATCTGGATGGTTGGGTTCGAGGATCTCATGCAAGTATCCCTCAAACCCAATTAAAAAAATAGAGTGTTTTGATTGGCCCAGGGGGCATTTATTGGCTGTCTGCAACAGGAGGAAAAACATTGTAGAAAGCCACTACAAGATATTGGGAGTTTAATTGTAAAAATTAAAATAAGGGGGCAGGGTAGGAATAAGCTCTGTGGGCAGGTCCCTCTCCACCTGTGGTGTAAAAAAAATATTAACTAGCGGCCCTGTGTCAAAATGAAAAAGAAAGGGGAAGGGGTGTGTGCCCCCCCCTTCTTGAGCCAAATCGAGGCCTCACACAGGGCTATTTCTTTAAAATAAAAAGGGGGGTTCAGCTCCCTCGCTAGCCTGTATAGTCCTTGGGCCCTATTCCTCATGCCTCCTCTCCAAGCCACCAATGGGCCCTGAGTGCCATCTTGTGAGTGTAGGGGAGGGGGTGTGTGGCCTTAAATGTCCACATGAGAGCCCATCCTTGGGACACAGTAGTTTCCATTCCTGCAGGACCGCAAGCTGGGAAAGCAAGTGTGCCCCCACCAGGAGGGAGCTTTGAAAATGCTCCTGCCCATTGGGTGCAAACTTTTGTTTCCCTGTCCACTCTTTTGTGGGCAGGGAAGGTTAGATTGCTCCTGCCTTGTCGGAGCAAGCAAAAACAGCTGCTCCCTTCACATCGGAGCAAGTCGGCTCCCATAGCAGCACCCCAAACCCAAAGTATTGTTTGGTGGGAACATCTGAGGCCCCAGGGAAATGGGGTTCTTTGAACCACTTTAGACTCAGGAGGGGGGCCATGTACCCCATTCCCTATCATAAAACAGAAGGCTCTGGGGATGAGATGCCCAGGGCCCATAGTTGCTTGAGGAGGGGGTGTTACACCCCTCCCCCTTAAAGCCCTGGGGAATGGGGTCCCTGGGGCCTCTTGTGGCTTGGGGGAGAGGGGCTGTGCGCCCCTCTCCTTAATAAACAAAAGGCTACAGTGAATAGGGTCCCCAGGAGCCAAAGTGGCTTTCTTTAGGGCACAAGTTATAGTTACTTGAGATAACTGTAACTGGTAAACTTCTGTGGTTTTGTTTGTTTAAAATAGTATATTTATCTGACATTGTCACATAATTATAACTCCTTTTAATCTTTCTTTTTTTCAGTGAATTTACTAAGGTTTTTTTAATGCAGAGTAAGATATAATTACTATACCTAACTATACCATTACTTTAATCTTTTTTCAGTGAACATATATAGCTAGATTTTCTATGGATGGGTAGATAGATAGATGGATATTGCTAGATAGATAGATAGATAGATAGATAGATAGATAGATAGATAGATAGATAGATAGACAGACAGACAGATAGATAGATAGATAGATAGATAGATAGATAGATAGATAGATAGATAGATAGATAGATGGATATTCACTGAAAAAAAACAAAGTTAAAGTGACCTTACAGCTAGGGCATACAATAATATTAAAGCCATTGTTTTAGAGCAAAAACAAACTCTAACTATGACTTGCACCCATGCCATGCACTGCTTTTGACCTCATATATTACATCACTCATGAGAGGTTATGTTAAATAACATCACTGATGCCATCTCAAATTATTTCATTGATGACATCACTAATAACACCATTGTGATATGTAGCATAGAGTTACTGAGTGTACATGTGTTGATCTAATAGATGGAAATAACGTAAGCCAAACATTAGGGCGCATGCCCTACTAAAAACTATAAGTGGCCAATGCTCCTAATGTGGGTTCTACAGCTATATTTGAAAGTAAGTTTAGACTTAAAACCAGAGCCTCTTCTAATGAATCTGTGAGAAAGGCCAAACCATTTGTTCATAACAGATAATCGACCAGTGGATGCTTGGGCATGCACATTTTGGTTAATAGTTGTAATGCAGTGCCATTAACAAATTGTATGTTACAAGAATATTTACTAAGTGTGGATATTTAGTTCCTCAACTTCCCTGACGATTTTCAGGCATTGGAGATTGTTCTATAATGAAGAAAACAAAGGGGTGTCCAACTTACCCTTGGTTTATCTCTCACTGATTTTGTAACCACAGCTCTAAATAAGAACTGAAGTGGGTAATTCCATTAAATTGAATAAAAATGTGTCCTCACATTTAGTGTGTAGAATTATTTTGAGGCCAAAACCTGATAGGACACTGTCACAATGATTTTATGATGTCACTAGTAATGTCATCAATTATGTCATTTGAGATGGCATTAGTTATGTCATCAATGATGTATTTAACAAATCATGAGTGATGTAATATGTGAGGTCATTAGCAGTGCAAGGGCAAAAGTTATAATGAGCTCAGTAAACTCTAAATGGTGAATTTCAGTGTTTAGTGTTTTATTTGTTGTAAAACTATAGTGTTTATATTAGTGCAATGCCTAACTGTAATGTCACTTTAACCCCTGTTTTTTCCATTTAATTTTGAGTTTTTTAAAAAAGTTAGATATTATTAACATACCTAACTATCACATCACTTTAACCTTTGTTTTTTCAGTGAATTTCTGTTTTTTTTTTGTATCATGTTCACTGAACACCTTCACTAAAAGTATCCTTAAACTGTGCACAGTAGAGAGTTGAATGCACAGCCTGGCATGCAGCCTGGCCCTGTACGCAACCCCTGCGGTTCGCCAACCCCGCGGGCACCCAATGCCCCATTGTTGGCTAAACCTCCTATGGTTGTATTGTGTCCTGTAATGGTAGCTGAAACACTTCTGCTTATGTTTGGCCAAGCCAATCCGATTGCTTACACCAGCAGGACCAAGAGCAGTTCTGTGGAACTGAAATGGTAAACGGGAAAAAAAAACAGGCAATCAAATTTTCTCTATTGTTTGGTTTGGGGTACCCCAGAAGAACCCCGGAATTCCCAGGGGACTTCCTCAGATCAACTCTCAAGATATCACTAACACTTGAACATTAATTTCTCATAAGCCATGGAACAGGTATAAACCACATTGCAAAAAGCTGAGTTTCTGAGTACAGATCTAGATTTCTGCTAGATTTGGTGTAATTCTTTTTATCCTTTTTTTCCAAAACACTTCCTAAATTTCCTAGTGGAAATTACATGGGGAAAACGTGTTTTGTCTCCTTCCCCCATTTTCTTGGTCCCCTGCCTGAAGGATCATTCCAAAATTTAACAATAAGGAGATGAGACGGCTAAACTTTTTTGATTGGTTTCTGAAGATTTGTCAAATGGTGCCAAAGTTATTGACAAAACAAAAAACGCCGTGGTAGGGGGTTGGCAACAGATGATGTGCAATAAGATATTACTTTACATTTAAAAAAAAATACATTTCCTGAAATAACAAAGGTTAAAGTAGAGTTACATATAAGTAAGGCAGTGAAAGTTTAACTTATGTTACACAAACCTATGAAATTCACTGAAAAATGAAAGGTTACAGTGGAGTTATATGTAGAGCTTCTAATAATAAAAAAGTCCTGTTTTAAAACAAAAAATACAGAACTTCACCAGTTATACATAAATGACATAAGTATACCTTGCATTGCTATGATACACTTTTTATGATCTCAGATATTACATCACTGATGACATTTAAAATCTGTGGCACTGCCCATTATACTTATGTCAGTTACATATAACTGGTGACATAGACAGATAGATAGATAGATAGATAGATAGATAGATAGATAGATAGATAGATAGATAGATAGATAGATAGATAGATAGAGTGTATTTTCCCTAATGCCAGTCAAGCTGGAGGCAGGATCTTCCCCTCAAGGAAGTGCAAAATGGTCTTGAGGAGAAAATATCATTCACAACAACAATAGCCTTATTACTCTTATCCTTTTCAGGTTTTGAAAATTAGTTTACTCTGTTAAGAAATGTGCAATGTACAATCCCTGAGTGCTAGGGCTTCCTGGTTTACTAGAGCCATCGATGTTTGCAAACCTGTTCATTATCACAAGAAGGTTCAAGAATCTATATTTGATTAATACAGTCAGTATCACATATACAGTTAGCAATACTATATTACATGGATGTGTATGAACATGATTCAGGCAGATTGTAAGTGTACTTTCACACTCTACATCTCTCTCCCCAACCCTATTCATACAAATGAGGCATGCCATTCAGCCACAGCCTGAGGTGTCCACGTAGAACAACACGAAAAAGCAAAATTTGCTGCAAAACCATTGGATTATTTATTACCAATACAGCAACATCTCAAAAAGAGGTATTTCCTTAACCTCGGCCCATGAGTTTGTCGTCCCTCTAGTGTAACAGCACTGAATTCAGAAGGCAATGGCACATCAGACAAAAAGTATGGCAAATATTAGCAGTAATGGCAGGAGAACTCAGAAAGATGCTGGTAACATCACGCCGTTATGCTTCCGCTATAGGAATGGGTGGGGCTTGAATTCACACCTTGGTTTTGGAAGTTCCTGTCTTAAAGGCTTGTTTTACATCATTAATCAACCATATTATGGGACAGAGTAAGGTAGAGATAATGCAGTTAATTTTATAAGTGTAATTTCACATGATGGTTCACCAGCAGAGAAATTACTATTGCCTTGATGTAGTGGTAATTATCATAGGTGAAAATCCGCCAGTTTAAATTACATTTATGGAATACATTACATTATCAATGGTTTATAGAGTGTCATGTGTTCTGACCCCTTCTTAACAAATTAATTCACTAGTACTGTGCAATTTCTAGGCTATTTTGGCTCCCGTAGATGAATTATTTGTTCAAATGCAACTGGAAAGTAGTATAACCTTTCAGCTCTTATCAATCTACAAACTTGCAGTTTAATTTTACATATTTGATATAAAGCATCGTCTATGCACTTCATTACCATACCATGATATTAATATCTCAAGCAAATATCAAACAGCAAATATCTACCTTAGTTTTACAATTCTTGTCGGCATTCCTTTGGCAAGGTCGCTTTATTCTGACTTCTTTAACATTATACTAATTTAATAATATATTCACCTAGGTATAAGTTGCTAATAATGTGTAAAACCTTGGATATAATGCTTATATCATTACACATAAAATAACCGACTGACATTACAGATTGCATCAATGATGACTTTACAAACAGGGCATATGCCGCAGATTAAATAGTGGTATGTAAGAACCATATTTAGGAAGCACAGTGCATGGATATGAATCAATGCCCGAGCCCACTATATATAGAAACATAGGGTCCAAATCACAAACGTAAACTTAAAAAGATAGGTCTGTCCTCTGGCCGCATGAATGTGGAATATTGGCCTGTCCTGTCTTTTAATGTGTGGAGTTCTCAGCCCCAACTGCGGACTCTACACTGTCGCAAAGTTACTATTAAAATCGTTTGTGAATACCGAAAAGAAGTAAGCTTACACAAAAGTATGGGTTTACCTTTGTGAATCATGCCACAAAGTGCACTGAAGCCAAACCTCTTACATAAGTTATGATCAATAATCAATTGGGTGGTGCCAACATGAGAAAGTGGAAGGCGGCTTCCCAAGAAAACTTTTGGGCACATGAACTTATTTTTCTAAAAACATAAACACTGGTGCATTCTATCCTACCGACCTCTACCGACTTCGGAAAGCAACCTGATAACCTTGTATTCCTGACAGGAAGAAGCTCTCCTTTTACCAGTAGTAGAATTAGTGCGAGCAAAGTGGGATAGCTGGCAAGTGGTCTGAGCAACTTTAGGGAAGAACAAAAACAGACGAATGTTTGCCTGCTTGGTGAGTTTGAGAATAAGTAACAGCAAAGTGGTTCTGATAACAAACACGAGTGAACATACATGGAATCCACGATGAAATAGATTGTATCTCGATCCTAAGATCATTGCAGAAAGCCGAACTCACCAGTGCTTGCGCAAACTTTGACAAATTACCAATATCCACTTTCACTCTTTTGCTGCTTTGATTTTACAAGAAAGACGTGAAAAACCCAAACACCAAAATGGGGGCAGAGGACGTTTTCAGCAATGGTCCTTAGGAAATAGTGGGAATCATGCATTGTTCTATTTTACATGTGGATGTACAACTAAAGAGAGGTGGAAAGCCTGGAGCAGATGTCCTGCTAGAAGAGAACCATAATCATAATACTTGCCTGTAAACTACCAGATGAAACATTAAGAAAAGGCACATTCAACCTACTCAATTCAAGTAAAAGTGTATTGGTGAGTATTTGAAATCTTTACAGTATTGTAAGAAATAAAGGACGTGTAAACACAAAGGGACCAATTCCTCAAAAACCTGTAACAGTATGGTGTGGGATTTACATTTTTTTTGTCAATTCACAAACATTCCTTTTAGCCCACCTGGTAAGCTGCACCAGGCACAGGTTTGTAGGTATACTACTGGGAATGTCATGTGACATATTACATGGGCTTCGGTTCCTACTGTGCTGAAATCTACGTAGTGTAGATTTCATCACATGCAACCTCCTCTGCAAATGCATATTTTCTTTTATTTTCCACCCATATGGAAAACATTTTTTCTTGTGGACTAAGGCCTTTCCTTCCACCTGCCAGAACCCCCGACTTTTGGGGGGGAATCTTCTCTCCTGCCATTCTAAAGACAGAGTTATTCCATCCCTTGGCTGGAGTAACATTGTGAACATTTCCAAAGTGGGAGGGGTTAGATCAGGCTTTGTGAATGCCAACAAATGTATATGTTTGTGGGCTTTCACAAACTTACAAGACACCTACATTTCTTATCCTCCAGATATGTTTCTGTGTCACCCCATGCTCAGAGGATTTGACTGAATTAACTACTAACGGCCTGATTATGAGTTACAAACCGACCGCCAAACTCACTGGGAGGATGCTACCATCATGCTGGTGGCATTCCCCCCCCCCCCAAGCGCATTACAATGTTCCTGTCAGACTGGCCAGCATGAAGATTGTATTACGCGTTCTCGCCGGGCTGACCTGCAGGAACAGTGCTACGATGATTGGTCTTGGCTCCTTTAAGAGAGCCGAGGCCAATATCGTAGCACACCATCACCATCGGAATGTGCACTGTCTGCAAAGCATGGGCATGGGCAGTGCAGGGCCAGCCTGTGGCCCCCAGCGACTCATCTTTCCGCCAGCCTCTCCATGACGGGGACCCCGCCATGAAAAGGCTGGCAGGAAGCTAAGTTGTAATCAGCCAGGTAGTGCTGAGTTCAGCGCCGCTGTGGCTGAGTACAACTCAGACTGCCATCAGCCCGTCGGGAACCATGTTTCCGGCAGAGACGGCGGTGGATGAGTCTGCCAGTGTTGTAATGTGGTGGTTGAACCGCCTAGAGTGCGGCGATCTGACCATTACTGCAAGTGTGGCGGTCCTCAGCCACGGTCGTAATACGGCCCTAAGTTATTTTTACCACTGTATTCATTTAATGCTGGTGCCTCCCATTGAAAGCCACCAGATGTCTGATTTGACCTATCTGATCTAAATTAACTTCTGGGAGAAAGTCTGGGAGTCACCCAATGAGTACAGAGACTAACCCATGTTGCTGGATACCTCCTGGACCCAATTTGTATCACATTTGACAAATTCTGAGTCGATGAGCCCACACCAGTCTTCTGGAATGACACACATATATTACCTACTGGAAGTTGGTAGTTATAGTTAGGACCTAGTTCCCATAGAAAAAGTGTTTTTTGACTTGCCTCTATCTTTGATGAATCTTCATAAAATTTTCCAAAAGGAGTGTGTCCAATAATCTTGTTGAGCATGAGAAGTTTCAGGGGGATCTGTCAAGCGAGGGCCGAGAAAAAGCGGGGTAAAAAAAGCACATTTTTCATGTTAGGTATTTTCAACACAACTACAGCCCAAACAACTGGGTGGAATTATGACAAATTTGGCAAAAGGTAGCTTTTAGTCCGCAGGTTACGCTTTTTGTTGTTCGATGTAAACCGTTCAGTAGTTTGAGAGAAATTAAAGGAAAACCAAATTTGTGTATCTAGAGGCGCAAAGACTTTGCAAATCCTCCCGATCTCATTTAGAGATCTGATTTGCTGGCAGCACTTCAACCAGGAAGTGTTGGCATCCATTTTGAGACTTGGCTTCAGCTGAGTAACTATAACCTGTGCCCTAAGGTAACTATAACTCATGCCCTCACCATGTACTTCTAATAACCACAGATAATACAGCACACATGACATCTTTTATAACATCATTGAGACACAATGTTAATTATCATAGGAGCTTTGAACATGAGTACAGCCTGAACCACTAAACAGAATTACACCTATTTTGGCAGAAAGCTAGCTTTTGATGTGCAGATTACGCTTTTGGTTATTTGGTGTTAATCCGTTCAGTAGTTTTTGAGAAATTAAAGGAAATCCAAATTTGTATATCTGTGGCTGCAACGACTTTGCGAATATTGACGAGTTCGTGCAGGGAAATGCAGAGCTCTGATTGGCAGCCAACACCTCCAACCAGGAAGTGTTGGCAGCCATCTTGGGGCATAAGACAAGGGGACAGGGTAGGGACACCCTGGACCCTTATCTCTGGTGTGGGCTCAAAGAGGGACCCCCCCAGGCCAAACAAAGCAAAACCTTTTTGCTACAAATTTGCAACAAATTTTCAGGAAAAAGCAAAAAAAAGCAAGCATGGTCTCCTGCGCTTGCTAATTAGGAAGTCCCCGGGTGGGCCAATTCCTGGGGGCATTGCCATTTTTAATGCGGCGGCTGTCCGGCCCTCTCCACATCCCCTATGGACCCTCACCACCTGGGGCTAAAAAGATTATGCGTGTGACAACCCTGGGGACAGTCATCCCCGGGGAAGAAATTAAAAATGAATGTGGGGGGCCATGCAGCCCCCCCGGATCCCCAGGGACCACCACCTCCTCGGGGCACAAACTAAAATTGAATGCGGGGTGGGACGCACAGCCCCCCATAGCCCTGGGGACTGCAACCTCCTAAGCAGAAAATAAAATGTAATTTGAGGGGGCCATGCAACACCTCTGTAGCCCCAGGGAACACTACCCCAGCAGCACATTTCTCAATCTAATACAGGGGCTGCCTGCCCCCCCACAGCCCTGGTGACCACCACTGCCCCCAGGCACTAATTAAAATTGAATGCCCGCAGGCCAAGGGATCCTCCTCCACAGGGCACAAATTTCAAAACAGATAGGGGGTCCATTGCAGAACCCTGGGCCACGGGGACCACCATATCCCCAGGCCTATTGATGTTGCAGGGGGGCCACACGACCACCCTCAAGGAGCCACTGATGGCCCTAGGGACCGACTTCACAATGGCCTGCTATGTCATGGGGTGCCCACCTCAGGACATAGCTGTTTGGTCTGACCTGGCAGGAGCTTTAACAGCTCCTTCCAAGTCACAGTAAACACTCTGCTCGCTTTAGCAGCTCCCTCTCCGTAACAGCAATGCCAGCTCCCTCAGATGGTGGGGAGCCGAATGGGACCCCAGAGGCCATCTCCCTAATCCCCAACATTGTGACTGGATGCCCTGGGTCACAAGGGCATGTGCAGAGTGGGGTTAGGTGCTTATAGGGGTTGTTTGCAGCCAGGCCCTATGTCCAACCCCTGCTGCGCACAGCCAAAGGCCATGCACAGTGTGGGGTTAGGTGATTATAGGAGTTGGCTGCAGGGCCTGGTGTTGCGGGCAACTCCCGCTGCATATAGCTGTGTGCAACGCTGGATTGGGTGGCTATAAGTGTTGGACACAGGGCTTGTCAGCAGGCCAGGCCTTGCGGCAAACTCCCGCCACGTACAGCTAAAGGCCATAAGCAGCGTGGGGTTGGGTGGATATAGTGTTTAGCCACAGGACCTGGCCACAGGCCAGGTGTTGCTGCCAGCCCCCATTGCACACAGCTGGAGGCCAGCCCCTACAGCCAACCCTCACTGCATATGTATAACCTATTGGTGGTCGCATGTAGGTAGTTATAGTTAATACCTAGTTTCCATAGGAAAAGCATTATTTGTTTTGTTAACAACTTTGGTGCATTTCAGAAATCATCATGACATTTTCAGAACTAATATGCAGCTCACTTCAGCTGCTGTATGTAAAGTTCAGGGGTGATCCATCAAGCAGGGGCTGAGAAAAAGGGGGGTTCCCAAAATGCATTTTCCCCATGAAATTTCCCAAAGGGATTTTTGACATGACGACAGCCCAAACCGCTTGACAGAATTACACCAAATTTGGCAGAAAGCTAGCTCTCTGTCCAGAAAGAGCTCTTTTAGTAATTTGGTGTAAAGTTGTTCAAATGTTTAGGAGTTATTAAAGCAAAAATACATGTGTATATTTAAGGATGTGGATCCTCCGCGGATCCGGGTGGATTTGCGGATCCACATGCCAACAGCAATGCCATGATTGGCTGGCCACAACCTGAGAGGAATGTTGCAGCTACCATTTTGTTTATCGGGACTCGGTTCCCAGTGGGGAAAATAAAAAAGTGATAGAAGGGGTCAGGGTAGACATACCCTGACCCCATGGGACAAAGGAGAGGGTCTGTGCGGGACCCCTCATGGGCAAGAACTTATCCAAAAATATTTTTTTGGGCGCACCAGGTTACTCTGATTCGCCCGGATCCTCTGGGATTCAGGTGGATTTGCGTGGATCCGTTGATTGAGCCCCCAATTAAAAAAAACACACACTCAATCACCAATCCACACACCTACTCACACACTCACTTACACACCCACTTACACACCCACACATCTACTCTCACACCCATGCAACCACTCATACACCCACACACAAACCCTCAAAACTGCTCACACACCACCTCACAAACCCACACAGCACTCACACACCCACTTACACACTTGAACAACCACTAACAAACCAACACAAACACTCACACACCCATACAACCATTCACACACCCATTCACACACCCACAAAACCACTCACACACCCACATGCATACCCACAGAGTCATTTACAAACTGAATCACACTCACAAGCCCACTTAAACACCCACACAACCACTCACACACCCATACAGCCACTCACACACCCACAAAACTACTTACACACTCACAAAGCCACTCACACACCTATTCACACACCTCCGCAGCCACTCCCACACCCACTCACAGACCCACACAGCCAGGAATACACACACTCACACAGCCACCACACACTCACACACCCACTTACACAACCACTCACACACCCACTCACACACCCACTCATACACACCCTCACACACCCAGATTACAGGGACTTTATAGTTATGAAATAGCATTAAAACATAGAAAATCACTGAAAAAACAAAGGTTAAAAGGATGTTATAGTTATGAATTATAATTTAAAAACCTTAGAAATTCACTAAAAAACAAATGTTACAGGGACATTAAAGTTAGGTTCAGAATTTACACTCACAAAACCACAGAAATTCAGCTGTTATTGCTAGAGTTATTTCAAGTGACTATAATGGGTGCCCTAAGGTATCTATAACTCGGCAAAGCAGGTGCCCATCGATGTTTCCCATTCCTGCCTGAACTGAATGGAAACGTGGTCAGAACATTTAGTGCTCTGGTTGAGGTTCAGGTGACAATCTCTTTGTGAAATGAATTGTGTCAATAAAATCTGCAGAATAATTTGTACTTCTGTTTAAGATTGATGATTTCAATTTACAATTCCCCAGTAACATCAATAGAGAATAGGTTGAATTTTTGGGAATTTTCTGCAGTGATGCTTACTGAGGCCCCAATATCATCTCTGAAGAGTTGAATACAACCTACCTTGGGTTGTATTTTCGTGACTGTTGATGCCCTGCGTCTAATTTAGCTGGTGAAAAATTCAATAAAGGTTGATAAATTAAGCTTAGCCTGTCTGGCTGCTAATCATTTGGTTCATAACTATGACAAGCTCCATTCTGCATCTGTGATAAGGTTACCTCTGATATTTATAGAAAACAGCCTGGCTAAGCTGGCTGCTGATGATATTTAGTACACACTGAACCATACCAACAAAGATTTGCTCTCCAACTGATAGAGGAACTGAGCACTTAGGACACAGTTTGGATCCTGCTGGCCATGCCTGGGCCACCTAGAGAATTTTAAGCTTTATACCCATATCCTCAGTCTGTGCTTCTACTTTTTTCATGCATTCTTCACCAGGGTCGTTCTTTAAGCCATGAACTAAGACATATAAATTCATGGGGTTGGAGGTAGGTTGAGAGTTTTGCCACAATTGAAATGTGTTAGAAATGGGGTCTGTGGTTGACAGTCAGGTTAGCCCCTGTTCAAGCAAGGACCCTCACTCTAGTCAGGGTAAAAGAGAATCACCCTCAGCTAACCCCTGCTTACACCCTTAGTAGCTTGGCAGAGCAGTAGGCTTAACTTCAGAGTGCTAGGTGTAAAGTATTTGTACCAACACACACAGTGACTTAATGAAAACACTACAAAATGACACACCACCAGTTTAGAAAAAAAGGAAATATTTATCTAAACAAAACAAGACCAAAACGACAAAAATCCGACATATACAAGTCAAGTTATGAATTTTTAAAGATTAAACTCAAAAATCTTATAAAATCATGGGGTTGGAGGTAGGTTGAGAGTTTTGCCACAATTGAAATGCATAGGCAAATTTGTGTGGTGAAATTAGATTTTTCCTTTATGGAACAAAATAATGTACATAATGCACTGAAGCTATCAATTGAATGCACTAATCCGACCCACCATGTTTTTGCAATTTCGCGAATCACAATTTTACTACAAAATTGGCCAAGTTGCGCAAAGCCCAAAATTTCATGCCAGGGTGCTGTGTAAAATAGCAAACATTTTGATTACCTGACTTATTTATTGGTTTATTGCCTCCTACCTCCCAGCACAGCATGCTATGACATACCTAAGCAGCAGAACAGTGTGTCTTTTCACAGCTTGCCACCCTGCCGAGATGTGCGCTAAATAATGTAAGGTGGCATTCCTCTGTTCTACCTTCTCCTCCTTCTTGGTACTGGAGTTGCTTCAGGGAGTGTGGGAAGAGTGAGGACGCCAGGCCTGTATCAAAACTTTCTTAAGACTCCTCGCTTCGCACATCCCTCGGTCCACTCGAGAAGTAGTAAAAATAAATATATAGCAGACCTCAGTACAGGTGAAAAGCTTGTGCTCATCTTCTGGAAACTCTAGGAAAATACCAATTCAATGCTATTAGTTAGATAAGCAGCAAGTCAGTTGTCATTCATTCCCTATAGGTGGCCTGGATTCTTATTATAGACGGAGCAACATTATAGATTATAACAATGGTCACTAGAATTATGCAGCAGGAGAGGGCCAAATTATGCAGCAGGGTTAAATAAATTATGCAGCATAATGCAGCACATTTTGTAATAGTATTACTTCCTTATTTTGCCATCTTTAAAATTCAGTAACACTGTATGTGCATTGGTTGCATCTCATTAGTACCCCAAACATAGCAATAAACAACAGAATGGTGATCAGTTCAACCTTGCAAAGTGCCTTCCATTGCGCTGCAACACATGGTGTTGCATTTTTAGTACTATTTAAACCGTTAGAGCTAGAAACAAATTTTGTTTGTTTAAATCTGCAAATTATGTGGCAGATGATGGTTTATTTGGCAAAATCGCCGCACAATCACATAATTCCAGTTGCTGTGACTACAAACATTATAGAGGTATTTGTATGGCGCACATTCTGAATTCACATATTTGAAGGTGCTCTCATATGTGGTAATCAACAAAATGGAGGCTCAGTTAAAAGGAGTATTTGCCTAAGAAAACACATTTTGGTCAAGCAGGAAACTGGAATTGATCCCAGATTTTATAGTTTCATGTTGTGCAATTCAGCATCTGGATGGGTATCTCCTTCTAACATCAAAGGTTAAGGCTTTTTTCTTAAATCTTGGAGGACCATATTAGAGCATGGACGATAGGCAGAATAGTGTTGTGATCAGGAAAGCACACAACATGTGTTTTCCTGCAGTTTCCCTTTTCATTAGGTCCTAACTAGTAAACGTCACTTAAATGTAGAGCCACAAAAATGCTGGAAAAAAAAAATAGTGTGCCGCAAAATTTAAATTTTTGTGTGACAAAATTTCCTCAATCTGTGCCACACTATCCTCAGGTCTGACTAATGCAGTCAAAGTTTGAGGTTTTTAAGCATAGCAGTTGCTTAGTCTAATAAATGCTGAATGGTGGACAAAAGTATATTTTCTGTAATTGGAGATTGATTGCCAACTATTCATTTATTAGATGTATGGAGAAAGGGATTCTGATCAACCATCAACCTGTTGGATCTCAAAAGACCCCCAGTCAGAATTTATGTCTTTCATTGCACTTTTCCCTCCTTGTGTTTCAATATTCCCATCATGATAGTCACCACTGCAAGGAGTTAGAAAAAACCCTTCCCCAACACGTCAATACCTCAACCTCCAGCATTTGTTTTGGTGTTCACAAACGTATATTTAATAGTAAATTTACCATTGCAGAGGCTCCGCCGATGAGGCAGAGAACTCCATACATACAAAGATAGATAAAATTGGTGCATTCCAAAGCAAACATAAACTTACATAAACGTGTAAGTTTACCTTTGTGAATCAGGCCTCTAAAGTCATTTGTTTCACTGTTGTAAGACCTATTGCTCCAATAAATGAGCATTATGTTACCTTGTTTCATTTAATAAGTGATGACTTCATATTGGGAGCAGATAGAGGTATGTTGTTTACACTCAAATTGTATGTAATTTAAAGTCCTCTTTTAGAGTAAAATTGGATTTTGAATAACAATTTTGAAAATTCCACTTTTAGAAAATTTACATTTTCTTGTCAAAATCAACTGTGCCTTTCTGCCAATGTCCTGGATCACATGCCTGTGAATGGCCCTACTGTTGGGGTTTGTGTATTGCTTCCTGACAGTGAGACAAAGGAAGCCTAGGTGTGAGGGGAGAGGGTCTTCCTGAAAGGATGGCTGGAGAGGAGCTGAACCCTGCTCTCAATATATTTCAATGGGCCCTGCCTGCAGCACATACAAAAAAACTGACACCAGTGTGTTTGTCTTTGTCTCCCTAGACAGTTTGGAGCCAGGACCAGGCGAGGGGCAAGAACTCACCAGAACCAGTTTTTGGGGTCGGTCAGAAAATTCCCTTCACAACCCCTCATCAGACATCAGCACACTCATAGACTTGTAGAAGATTCAGAAGAAGAGCTGCCTTGCTGCCACAAATACTGGCTGGTTTCTGAAAGTACTGTCTGGCTGTCTGAAGAAGGAAGATTGGACCCTCTTGCCTTGATCTCAGGTTACTCAGAGTGGCTCCATTGGTCAGGTAGCTGACCTCCTGTGAGAACTACAGGGACACAACAAGTTTCCAAAGGCCTTCCTGAAACTGCCCAGTTGACCAGCACCAACATGACCTGCCTGAGTTCAGGATTGCAACAATGCATGCTTATCTAGAAGCCTGCAATGCTTGGTTTGCGGAGACGTTATGGACCAACTTCCTTGTACCTTACCTTACTGACTGTGATTTGTAAAATGCCAGAAGGAAGTCTCAGTAGGGGCCAGGGAAGAGAGCTTATGTTTTGAATGTTATTGTTGTCTCCCACACAATTGTCAACCTTAAATAGAAGAGGGACAACTGTGAGCTCTCTCTCGGTTTCACTATTCTGAGATCAATAACCAGCCACTCGTTCCTACCTGGATCAACTGCTTAGGTCTGGACGTCCTATTTGTCGGTATTCATGGTAGTGTGGAATGATGTTTGTAGTTCATGCTGTGAAGTGCCCTGAGGTTGGTTGGTCTGTAAGCTAAAGTGACAAATGATACCTTATTTCTTCCTATAAGGACCCCTTCCCCGCAACTGTGGTTTAGATGGGTCAGTAGAAGTAGACAACTACACCAAGTAAATATTAGTCTGTTAATAGCCTTTTGCTGCTTGATTCACGATTTGTAAATCTGTTGATTTCACAAAGTCACACAAAGAGTTTCAAAATGAGAAATCAAATGCCCTAGGAAATGTCTCAAGATAAACACTCAAGTGCCCAAGAAAAAACCTCAAGTTAATAATCAGATGCCCAAGAAAAAGTCTCAAGATAAATAATCAAATGCCCAAAGAACTTTCTAAGATTTTTAAATGTGTGAAGGTATTTGAGCTTACTTGCATTGAGTATCTGCTGCCTTCATGCCACCAAGCCGCCTGGTCATTTACTCACTGTTCTCTTTGTTTTCTTTTGCAGGGTTCGAGTTGGAGGAGCGCTTTTCCCCTGAGTTTTCAAGGAAGAAGCTGAGAAAATCAAAAGAGGTGTCCGGTGAAGAGCGCTGAAAAGGTTGGTGTGTGAGTGAGGACATACTCAAGGCAAAGCGCCTTCTGGAAGCTGGGTGTGGCCTTAAATATGGAGACCACGCCTAACATGGCTGCCAGACCTCATTGAGATATCGCAAGATCTCGGCAGTGTTTACACATGGCATGAAAAGAAATGGGTGTGTAAACAGGTTTTCAGGCCACATTTATGATTGCTCTTAGGCTTTACCAAAAAACTAAAATCAAATACATAAATAAATGTCATTTCAACACAGTAATCAAGTTACGTGTAGGTTCAATGAACAAAACACTTTATACAGCACATGTCAAATATATGTACATAGAATATTACACAGAGTGGTACTACCAGAATAGGATGGGGTGGATTTTATAATTCAACAAAAACTATAAACTGAAATGATTGGTTTCTCAGGACTGGGTTCTGGGAATTTCCCAGGAGTGTGAAACTGAGCCTTGCTGCTGGGCTCTGCTGGAGTCAGTCCTGATCCTCAAAAGGAGCCCCCCAGGTCCTGGACCCTGGGCTGGTATCAATGACAACTCCCTCTGAAGAAAAGGTGAAAATCCTGAAGTTTGGGCTCTCTGAGACCTTCGAAAGCCTCCTTCCTGTGGCCCTCTCCAACAAAGATGGAAACTCTTTGCACCAGACTTGATAAGTTAGTTCTTCAGTGGGACTAACCTGGCCGTTGCATCCGAATCATGCGCCACACAGTTGGTCTGACCCTATGGCTTTCCCACTGTTTAGAGCAACGAGATTACTGCGAGTGGCGCTTTGTGCTTCTTGGCACTATGTTTACCTAAAACTTTAAAAACTGATATCTCCTGTTTACTGATCAATAATGTCAATATGTCAGTAATTAAAGATGACTGCCTTAATTGATCAAAGATAAAGGTGCCTTCTTACTAATGGAATGATGGCCAGTTGACCAATGCGTTTGTCACAATATATATCCGTCATTATGAGCTGGCCTGGAATATTGTGTGACAGCTTTACCTGGAGAAAATCTGGCTTCGCTTTGTGCCATAATAGTATAATCAATCAATATTTGTAAAGCACGGCTACTCACCCGTGAGGGTCTCAAGGCACTGGGGGGAGGGAGGGAAGGGGCCTTATCCAAAGCCACTATCAATCAATATTTAGTTAATCAATCATGAGTGGTGACTGCAGCATCAATGCAGCCCACTTGTGCACTTTCCATCTTTCCAACAAGTTTTCCCCATAAGTGTGCTAAATGCACACTAGGAACAATTGTGGGAGCGCATTTCACCCCTTAACTCAGAGTGTTGGAATTCAGCGGTAAGCAACTTGTAACGAGGGACAGGGAGCTTTACTTATGCTACAATGCCAACCTGAGGAGCCTCTGACAATAATTAGCATTTCCTTCACATGGTTCTAATATACCATGCTATGATTAATACAGCATTTGAAGCAAGGCACCAATTTATTTCCATATAAAACCTGGTGAAATAACTCCATAAGGGCAACAGCATTAATATGTCTGCGCTGGGCTTGGAAGTTTTCATGCTAGAATCACAGTGCAGCTTTAATTAACCAAACGTAATTAGCATCAATTTCTCTACTGTAGATTCTATAACTCCTCAGCAAAATTCATGCGATGATAATTAAGGAGGAGTTAGTCGGTAATGAATTTTCCAGCTTTGTAATTTATAATTGGTCTTTAAGGGCATTTTTTTAACTGTGAACAGGGCTGCTGAGTTTTTCATCTTTCTTACAATATCAGTGCCAGCTTGATGGCTTTAGAAATAATTGAAACATTTGCCTCATTTCCAGATCACAAACACTGCAATGAATCCACAACCACTTCCCTTTTCTTCAATAGAGTCAAAGGCTGGCGGCTGTCTGACAGAACTGGACTGACTTACCAGATTGCATTGCAATGGAAGAAGCTGTTATGTCATCTGTAACTGCATATGTGTACTTGACAGATGTCAGTCCTCCCTTCAGTCCTTGTAATAAAGTCATTCTGAAGATCAAATGGCAAGGACGCAAAATATGAACAGCAAAAGTAACTTAACACTGGGGCAGGTCACTTACATTATATTTAACTTCTTAAGAAAATTACTTCTCACGGCTTCCACAACTTGGAATGTTTTAGGTCAAATTCTCGGGGCTAGATTATAAAGAATGCACCACAGCAAGTTAAGGGTGCGAATGTATGTGTCTGTGATCCACAAACAATATTGTGTCCCTAACAAAAGCATCCGTAGGAGCCCCAATATTTCGTGAAGCAATACCACATACTCAATGTCGACGCCACCAGGTCTGGTGTTTATCAGTTGCCACATTACAGCCCCATCCACAATCGTCCGCACCTCGGAATTGAGGATGTTGGTGTAATTCAGAATGTTTTCCACCAGCGCCTGTCACAAAACTCGGAATGTGAGGTATATTGGGTGCAAATATTCTGCCACATTTTACCTGGCAATGGTTGTGAGGGTACAAAAGTCCAGTATTAGCACAGTATCGTAATCCAATCTTTATGCAAACTATCTGTTTGAGCCCGGGATGGGATTAGCACGAGTCTCAGAATGAGACCTCAAATATTTTGTTTTCCCTGTATGATTTCAAAAACTTAGCAAATAGCATTGATTACTTTTTTATTAGAAAAGTGTCAAATTGTAGCTATGAATGCTAAACGTTCCCTGCAGAGACTAATGTGTAAACTGCAAGTCACAGGTTGAGTCATGGCGAGGTCAATAAAATTAGAGTAATTGATTTTTGAAACGATGATAGCATGGAAGAAATACAAATTTAAGCATCAATATTCAATAAGATAGTCTCAATATTAGACAATGATTTAAAATGTGCATTTGTGGGTTGCACTTCAGGCAGCTGATAACTGAGCACAAGGCAATTCAATCGTAAATGTCCACAGTCAGGGAAGCAGAGGCCAGTTGGTGAACAAGCAAGGGTGTGCGAAATTGAGTAACATTTTTCCAACAAGTTTAGGGAAAATTAATCAAAATGTGGTATGCTGGCTTCTGAAGTGGTAATTCACAGGGTTGGTGGGAGGGATACCTTGCATTAAAAAGGTAGACCAGATGCCAGAAGGAAAATGGTTCATGCAGAAAATTATCTCTAACCATACATTTTCTGCACAAACTAGTCTGCTCTGAGCTAAAAGTACACAATATTGTAAATTCCAGCAATTTTCATGTATTTCGCGTAGCAGGAAATTAAAGAAAATTCCTAATATTGTCATAAAATTCCACCTAAAAAAATCTCTGACAATTTGTAATGTGACAAGGAATGGCTATTGTGGGATGAGTCAGCACGCTGAAGTTGATGGAAGACTATTTGAAGGCAGAGTAAGGAGGTGGTATAATTTGTGAATATACTTTATCGTTGTTTACCATCAATAAACAGAAAATAAGAACTTTATGTCATCCTTGCATTATGGTACATGGGGCGGCAGCTTCCTATTGGCAATCTTATCATGCCTTTTGAAGCTGCTCCTTTCGCTGATCACACATATACATTTGAGTTCATGTCTTCCTAAATCCCCTGTTTTTTTATAGGTTTACCCTCTGTTAATGTGTTTTTTCCTAATACCTTTTTCTGTTAACTTTTTCAATCAATGTAATTAGTTTACCCAACCCCTTTTTTAATTCTCCAAACCTATCTCAGTATGACACTGCCGTCCTTCGGGAATCTACTTTCCGATTCTCCTGGCTTCTGTTTTATGCTTGTCCCTGCCTGTGCTTAATCATATTGGTTTTCCAAATTTTGGCCTGGATCATAGGTTTCCTGAAAATTGAGTGGTGAGATTCCGGGGTTGGAATTAATGATTTCAGGCAGCCACTACCAACCCTTTTTCAGAAAGTATGAAATTGAGGGCCTGATTTAGAGTTTGGTGGAAGGAGATTACTCCATCAAGATGGCACAAAACAATACATCGGCCGTCCCAAGGAACCACCAACCGCCACGTTTAGAGTTGCCCCTCTCCAGCCCAGAGGACAACTTTCTACATTGTCAGGAACTGCCATCATGATGGTTCCAACCAATGTAGGAAAAGTCGCTGACCATAAAACATTTTCAAAACCAGACTTCCAAAGCAGCAGAAAAAGATAATGGAACCCTCACCCTAGTGAGAATCATACTGACCTCTCTAATAATGCCTTCTATCTTGTCCATATTCATTTTTTTCTGCAGACCTTTCCTGGCTCTTCCAAGCTATCTATCCTAGATCCCCAAGGCTCCTTTGTTTAATCTGGAACAGCATACTCTTTTCTAGTAATCATAGCTGTTTTAGTCAACCTGGCTCATTATTTTTCTGTCTTGCATTACTGTCATGTGCTGTGCCGATCGAAGCTGTTGCGTAGTCTGAAAAACGACACTGAGCATGAATTGTCTGCTTGCTTGTGAGACTACATCTGGTTCTAGCTCCTGGTAGTGGCTTCAGCTGGTGGGCATCACCCCTGTAAAAAGCATGCCCAGTCTGGAATGTACACTGAGCTTTAAATTTAAAGAGAGGATATAAGAAGTTTCTTTAGCAGATATTAACCGGATAGGAATAAGGGCTGATTTAGATCTTAGTGGACGAGTTACTCCGTCACAATGGTGACTGATAGCCTGTCCGCCAAAATATGAATCTCATAAGATATATTGGGCTTTATATTTCAGAGTACTGAAATTATGTTAATGACTGCAATTTTGAGAAAGGGGAATTTAAAATAAAATTATAGAGGAATGGGTCTCAGTCGGATATACTTTAGTTAAAACCACCCTTTGCATTAAAGTTCACTTGATGTGAATGTTGTTTGATGTTCTCCTCTCCTACTCATGAGGATTAAAGTATCACACATGCTGCAGTCTAAACTCCTAGAGTTTGACCACTAGTTTACACACATTTTAACATTATTTTATTGGTCATATCTCCTGTTGGATACCTAATGAGGAGCTGACTCCTTAAAGCATTCCGAACCTATGTCCTAGCAGACCATGTACATAATACAAATAATTCAGATCCTCTGACAGAACTAATTAATCATTTGGTCCCTTAGATAAATTGCTTCAACTCACATCCAACCAATGCCAATGGATTTATAAATCAATTAATTGACGTCATCACTGCCTTTAAGTCATAGACTAATTGATGGTTATTAACCACCATAAACCTAACTTCTCTAAAACAGAGATCCTAACTTGTGGAGAACAGCACTGCCAGCCTAAAATGACTTCCCACTTTAATGACATTAAATGAACTAAATCTAGGTGGGATAATGGATTCCAGCCTCTCCCTGGTCCCTCAAGTGAAGCAAGTCACAAGGGGCATTTTTTATTGAGTGTAAATGTTTGACACATTTTCCTCATCATTTCCACAGAAACAACAGATCATGCCATGCCTCCTCTAGACTATGCAAATTAGATCTACCTAAAGACCCAGCTCTTAGACAACTGAATGAAGCAATGATACAAAATGCAACAGCTTGACAACCCTTAATAATTTACCCACAGGAAAGCATTGCACTAGCATTTAAAATACTTTACTGGATTCCTATAAAAGAACACTCTGAGAACTTACTCTATGTTGCACAATGGCAATTGCAATGGCAATTCATCACACATGGAAAGCTCCAATGATCCTCACAGAAGAGAACTCTTTGATGAAGGCTGTTACCATGGCTTATCATCTAACACCACCAGAAGAAACAGATCAGGGGAACCTCCTTCACCCCAAAATTTATGCAGTTCCCTCCTGGCAAAAAAAAACACGTAGCATCACCAGAAGAAACAGGTCAGGGGAATTTTACCTCACAAGCTTCTAAATATTACATAATGTCCTTTGGTGCATTATCAGGGGTAAGAAGCACTATTTAATTACAACTACAGCTACAATACAATACAATTAAGAAGTGAGTAATCTGAGCCCCAAGCAGCAGCAATGAAATACTGTTGACAATAAACCTCCTACTGTCACAGGTACTTAAAGAGGCTTTTAATGAAATATTTTAGAGTTACATTGTTGAAGTATACATTTACAAATATGAGAGTATGTACATTTATATATTAAAATGATATTTGTTTATTGAGATAATAGTTATTTTTGAATGTTATAATAGACTTATTGTATCTCTAAACCTTCCTTTCAGCACAAAGTTTATTGAGATCGGAATGGCGATCTAATCCCTCTAAATCATATGTTCAAGGATGGTGTATATCTCCTAGTAGAACAAAAAATATCGGATAGCTCGCTGCCCTTTGTAATGCCAATTGTTCCTATCCACTAGATATATAATTGCTACTAAGAGGTCAGTGGTTGACACCCATTTGCTCTTCCAGGGACCAGTGGCAGAAAATTGTCCTCGGAGCCAGAGTTGTTAACTCTCACAGCAAAGAAGGTGCATCCCAGTTCTGTGTTTTAAGCCAGGTCAGGCTCAGGAATTTAATGTCACAGTTTTACTTTTCATCCCTTAAGTTGCCAAACAATCATGATTAAATCAGATTAAAAAAATTGTGAAATAACTTTGAAGTCATTTTTAGCATTTACCCAAGTGGAGATAGGAAATAAAGATTTAATCCCATCTAGGCCTGTACATGGAAACGCATAGTAAGGCCTACACAGTAAAATAGATTCAGGGTTTTATTTCACTGTGAGAGCAGAATAACACCAATATATTGAGTTCAATATTTTTTTATATATTACTAACCTGTTCTCTGGGCTTACAAGGCTCACTTTATGGGTGAATTAAGACTATATAAAAACAGGTTTTTCTTACATGGTAAATGCATTTTCCCTAACGTGTTGATACAATGTATTTAAACTGCAGCCCTGGCAGAGAACAGTGACGCTTCTGGTAGACATATATTTTTGTACTAGGTATGGTTGATGAAAATGCACACTGTAGCCCACATATGAAATTTAACTCCTATGCCATATATTAATTTAGTGCACCATCTACAGTTGTCTTGCAGGACACTTAAATAGACTAATTGGGTGACGCCAATTTTACTACTACTATTTTCGTGCTAGAGTACATGCACTGTGGTACTGATTAGCAGTGTCACAGGTCACAGAATCAAATAGTAGCAAAAAAGTTTCCATATAAAGGTGAAAAATGCTGGGGTGGCCATGCAGATAGGTGATCTGTTACAGCTTTGAGTTGTCTTTTTTATGTGTTTAGTTCGCTAGCTAGTGTTTAATTTTGAGTGAATGTACATGATATATTTCCTGTTACAGTGGTCTCCATATGTGATGTTTTAAATATTTTTTTATTTTTGACTGCGTGAGTGTACAGATGTTGAAATGGTACAAACTGTATGTGTGTGAACTTTTGTTCCATAACGTTTTTATTTTTTTGGGCATAATCTGGGCAGGGAATCAATTGGACTTCGATTAGTGCCATGGTGTGGTGTATGACTAACTTCCAGGCTGTGTTGGAGTGAAGTTGGTCTTGGTTAGCTAGTAGTCCTTTGGTTGTTCTGGGTTTAATGTTTGAGAATTTGACCTGCCGTACTCTTTTTTCAATGTGTGGGTTGATATGTACCTGTGTCTCTCCTTGATTTTAGCCTTGCCTCTCTCATCGAGGAGTAGATATTCCCCAGTTTTTGGCTGCTCCCCCACCCACAATCACATTTACTCCTGAGTTTTACATTTTCATGTGTGTAGTTTTTCATATTTGTGGTGGATTAATTTTCACAAATAGGTTCCGCTTCTATTGCATGTACATTTCCAACTAAGCCTTTGTAAATTGCATTACACGTAACACATATCATGAGTGTACGCTTAGCATACCCTTCCATATGTACACCAATGGCTTTCTGAATGGATCCCTTTGTCTTCAAGCTCTATTGTTAGCAGTCTTAATGCCTGTGGCACTAACTGACATATCAATCTATGTAGTTCAAACCACTTTCCACTTGGCTCTTGTATTGTCAATGTTATACTTACATTGCTACATCGGACACAACACTTTTGTAATGCAAATGCTTAGAATTGTTTATTGATGAGTAGGTAAATATGGAGGTCATATTGCTTTATCTGTCAGCCACCTCAAAATGGTGGGCAAGTCTATCTTCACCTCCAGATTACAAAGGTGGCCATAAATGACCTTGCCTTGAAATGGCGAATATGTTTTGACACAGGCTGATCAAAGGTGATCTCCTTACCACCAGAGCTGTGCCTTAAGCACCCCACTGTTCAATCTGCACATGGCTCCACTTATCATCCTGACACGCTGATTTGGATATGCATACCTTTATTATGCATATGGCAAGCACATCATATTGTGTCTCAATATGGGAATCAGGATGCTAGCACTCTTTTCCTCAACTGCACTTAAGGGTTGCTGACTGAATGCTTAGTATCTCACAAAACCTTGATCAGAGCAATATTGACCTAATGATTTGGAAAAGGGCAATTTTCTTCTTGGACTCAAGAATGGTGACTCATTTCGAGAGTTTCCTGGCTAGTGCTAGTGAATCAGGGTAGACGTTTTCTATTGTTTCCCAATCTTCCTTTTTTAAAAGAGCAGGACTATGGAATTAGTTATTAGTTTAGCTCAGGCTGATTACTGCAATTCCTTATATGCAGGGTTACCATATTTCTTATTGAATGGGCTGCCAGATTAGTTATGGCCGACTGGAAATATTCCCTGTATTGGATTAGGTAATGGAATTAGATTGCTTACATGATGTCATGTTTAAAAGCATCTTTTTGTGTCACTGTGCACTTTCTGATCTTGGTCCAAGACAACAGTGTCAAAGAATTCAATGGTACACCTTTTATGACACGCTTTAGTTCTTCCACAATGCTGCCCTTGAATATACCTATTTCAGACATTCTTGAATGAAAAAAAGGTCTTTTTTTCTGCGGCCACCAGTAAATTATGGAATACTGCTCCTCTCCCAATTAGATTTACTGTAGAATCATTTTTTCTTAAGGAAACAATTGAAGACTTAGTAGTTCACTAAATAGCCTTCTCTGTCTCTGATCATCAACATTAGGACAACCTTTGGGGCATTGACACACTCTAAAGATTGGCAAATCAATCAGTCACTTCCAGCACTTCAATCAACAGTCTTTTCCAAGCTGTCACTACAAACGGAGAACATATTTACTTGACCAATCGTAAAATGATTGAGGGTCGGTAGAAATGGTGTAATGCAATAACCCTCCAGTTACACATTTAATGAAATTATGCTAGCAGTACTGCTGTGTGTAAATATTTTTGTACATGTACAATAAAGAACTGTGTCCAACGAGTAGAAACCAGATATGTTAGACCTGGCATCTTTGGTGTGGTTTACTCCCTTACATTTTGCCTTCAACCCCTCTGTTTGCTGACTTTGGTTTGGCTGGCTTTAGGACTCTGACCACATCACCACTGCCATCCAGTGCTAAAGTGCTTTTGCTCTCTCCTTAAAACACGATAGAACTGGTGTATACCCAATTGGCATATTTCATTTACTTGTAAGTCTTTAGTAATGTGGCAAATGGGAGCAGGTAACCAGTTAATGTTTTGTGTTTTTGAATTTATTATGAAAAATCCTAACTTATGGTGAAGTCGGATTTTAAATAAAAAAAAAAAAATGTCACTTTTATTAAGTTGGCATTTTCCTGCCTAAACCAGTTAGTGCCTGCAGCCTGTCGCTGGGTCACATGACTGGGTGTAGTTGACAGGTGGGCTTTGTGTGTTCCTCCTAGACTGCCACACGCAATAGAGAACTCAGATTTCCATTGATGGGCCATCACTTGCAGGATGGGAGGGCAGAGCTGTCCCTGTAGCCTTTCTGTGCTCCACAGTAGTCAGCCTGAACTTGTGTCCACAGTTGGCATTTTGTGCCTTTTGGGGCTATTTTCACTGAAATCATTGAACTTGCATATCTTGGGTTCTACTAATTGAGTTTTTGTCATTTTGGTCTTGTTTTATTTATTAAAAAGAACTCTAATTTTCTAAACTGATGCAGGACCCTCTTGTGATGTATTCACTTTATTATTGTTTGAAGTGTACTTTACACATTACCTCTCAATTAAGCCTAGCTGCTCTGTACAAAAATGCTGGAGGGTTGAGCACAGGTTAATTTAGGGTTGGTTTGTGCCTCAGACTGACAAGGATTGTGGTTGCTGCTTGACTAGGGCTCCCACTGTAGCCAACCAACAACCCCAATTTCTCACACCAGAGTTTTCTGATTTAATATCACTACTCTGGCTGAGGCCCATATGAAAATGTCCAATTCTAATGTGTACCTGGCCAGGACTTCTGGGAGGAGGCAGTATGAATGTGCAAGGCTGCAATCTTGAATGAACTCAAACAGATGCATGTGAAGATAGCCTGAACAGTACGGGGTGGGTCAGAAAGGTTGCATGATTGGAGGGCGGAGATGGATACAACTCTACTTACACTTGAATAGTCTACCCTCCCTCCATACAAAGGGCTGCATACCCCTTTTACTTAGTCTGGAGCCAGGATAGGGAAGGCCAGATGCCTGGGGATTTCAAAGAGAAACCTCTAGAAGCTTCTCCCATTTCAAAGTAAGGCTCAGGTAAACATATTGGACCTCAGACACTAACTCTTCAGTACACTTATGGGTCTGTGGATACTCTGCCAAGAAGATGAACTGCTGTGCTGCTGAAAGGACTGCCACTCTACTGGTCTTCTGCTCTGAAGGACTGCTGCCATGCTGTGCTGACCTGCTTGCTGATGCCCTGTTTCCTGGGTGAGGAGGGCTGGGCCTGCCTCTCTTGAACCCAGTGCCCCAGAGGGACTCCAAGGGCTAGTTGGCTGGCCTCCTGATGAGCCTCAGGTTTGGATCGATCCAAGAAGCTTGACCCCAACACCAGAATTCTGCCATCTGTGAATCTACTCTGCCAAGTGGTGCCACCCCAGTCCTGGATACTTAGAAGTGGACCTAAGGTTTTCTGCCAGCTCTGTGGATCCAGCAGAACCAACACATCTCCTCTGCTGTGCAGCACAGCTGTGAGTAGAATCGATGCATCATCACTGTGTGGGTCTTCTCCAAAGTAAAGACTTGCATTGCATCACAAGCCTCATTGGAACCGTCACTGCATGATGCAACCTCGCAACAGGGCCTCATGTCCCTCATTGACAGCAGCCTCCACAATGACAATGGACTCCTCATTTCAGCCTCTCAGCTCCTTGGAACTGCTGCATTGGCCCAATCGCGCAACACATTTTCTATGCTGGAATTTGCATCGGAAGCCCTTGTCGACCGGATCCTCGAGGATGATGCGGGACCTCGCATTACAGCCTCGCCACATCTTGGAACCGATGCAGTGGTTCAGCTGCATGATGCTTCATCGGCACAGACTCTTGCAATGCTCCACAAACCAGGATTTAAGGTAATTTGTTCAGTGGGCCTAACTGAGTACCTGTAACCTCTCTGTGTTCCATTGTGGTCCACTTGAACTTGTGACTTTGTCCTGGTCCGGCAAGACCAGATATCCACTGTTGGCGTTTTGTGCCTTTTGGGGCTATTTTCACTGAAATATTTAGGGGCATATTTATAGGGCCAAAGGCAGGAGAGGATATTCCGCACCAGGACAAACCTTCTGGGACTCCGGCAATAAGACATCATCCAGAGGTACAGGCTCAACTGGCAAGCCATTCAGCAGCTACTGCGCAACGTTGAGCCACAGTTGGCACCCAACTTGCAGACACCCCATACCATTCCACCAGAAACCAAGCTGCGAGCTGTACTCCATATGTTGGCAAGTGGCTCCTTTCAAATCACTGGTGCCCTGGTTGCCGGGATCTCACAGCCCTCATTCTCTGCCTTTCTACCTAAGGCACTGGATGCCATCATCTCCCTCACACCCGCCACATCAGCTTCCCCAACACACAGCAGAAGCAGCAGGAGACCAAACAGGGCTTCTACCAACTCAACGGCTTCCCACACGTGCTTGGTGCCATTGACTGCACACATATGCGCCTTGTGCCACCTGCTGCAACCAAACATCTATCCCGCAACAGGAAGCACACACACTCCATCAATGTGCAGGCCATTGTCGATCACTGGGGATTGATCACCAACATCGTGGCAAAGTATCCTGGGAGTGTACATGATTCATTCATCTTCTGCCACTGCACAATCAATCAACACTTCCAGGATGGAACGATATGGAAATGGCCTACTTGTTGGTAAGTACAGAAAGCTACTTATATACACACTGCACAACAACCCTCTAGGACAAACAACACATACACCACTACATTGACACGTGGCCAGGAACACACTGAGGTTGTGAGACCATTAGGCATGTTTTATATCCTCACCCATTTGGATACACACCTATGGACAAATGACAGAACCAAATAACAACAGATGCCACTCCACAGACGCAAGGGAACAATTTAAAACAACACAATGACAATGACATGGCCTTAACCGGAAGTATAACTTGGAAGATTAATCTTTCAATATCACATCAAGAACACTCAATCAAACACCCTTCCAAGCAATAAGTACTGTGTAAGGGGTGTGTAATGTGTTTTGCTGCAGGTCAAACACCATGGCACACATAGCATGATGATGACTACAATGAAGGTGACATGGAATCATTGAGGCTGTACCAATATCTCACATCACTACTGCTCTGACATTGCCCACTACCAATAAGCAAGTGGACTGTGCTAAGAACACATATTGATGTGACAATATTGAAAGTGCACATTCCTACACATATGGATTGAGACAATTTCACACACACACAACAGATGTACAGGCGTATGGACCTTCTGACACTAAAAATGACAACCTCACAACCAAGTTAGCCAGCTTAACTAGAACATGTTCAGTAGAATAGGTACATGTTTGAACCTGAGTCGACTTGGCAAGGGCAGAGAAAAAGGTCTGCAGAGAAGTTGTCACACATGGGATATTTGTGCATAGTCAATTGTCAACGCGTCAGTGCTGACAACGTATAGAGATGCGTTGTACATTGTCACCTTGCCAAATCTAAGGGCCTCACTGATGTTTAACTAATTCTATTGCATAAGTTAAATTGGATGGGATGTCCAGGCCATATAGATGCATCCGTGTTACCACCACTGTGGAATTTAATCTGTTTATGGAAGTATCATGTCACCCCCAGTTAAGACACATGGGCACCTCTTTCACATTACATCATGCAAGGGAGTACACAATGTACTGCAACTCAACAAAAATATCGCTGACATCCGGTCAATCAGCTAAACACCAGTTCAGATAAGGAAACAACCCAATGCTGATGGTACATCCTAGAAGCGTAGGATTCCACACAATAACACAAACACTAATGAGTCACAGACAACACAAGAGAACAACTGCCATGCAAAGTGAGAATCATGGTGCAAGCAACATCAACATTTTCTCTCTCATTTTCTCTTTCAGCTGATCAGGGGTATGGGATCCAGCCTTGGATCATGACCCCATTTGCAAACCCAAGCACAGCATCAGAGCATGCCTATAATGAGGCACATCGGAGGACACGCACCATAGTCGAGAGGACCTTTGGCATCCTGAAGTGAAGATTCAGGTGCCTCGACATCACCAGAGGCAGCCTCCTATACTCACCTGAAATGGTGTGCAAAATCCGTTTGACCTGTGCCATCCTGCACAACATATGTGTAAGGAGGAACATTCCCCTATATGAACCCGACCCACAATAGCCTGAAGAGGAGGAAGAGGAGAATGCTGTCCATCAACATGAGGGGGACCATCCAAACACAGCTGCTGGATTGCGTCGGCGACAACATATTGTCCAAAATGTATTTTAACTCTACTCATCCATCACCACTGTCTTACCATATGTCAATAAACACCTATTCCATTCACTATATCATGGTCTGGTTAATAATTTTTGCATAACATTATCCCTAAGAATCATAATCAGAGTGTAGCCTCATGGAGCATTGCAGACATACAGATTAGGATACAGAAAAATCCACATCATATTTGATGGGTATGAATGTACACCCAACTTCACGCACACTGTAAATGACATATATCCTGTCCATTTCACATTTGAAGGGCAATATCTGAGGAGCACAGCTATTTCACACATACATGTTGGCAACATGGTTCATTGCAGCATATGGCACACAACTAAGACACCATCATTCAATATGGACATAAAATAACTCATACATGAGGCAGTGGATGTGCCATTGCATTGGTAACAAGAAGGTATGATCAGACCCTTGACATCAGTAAGTGTTACATCAGCTATCTTTGCAAGGAGTATGTGTGACAAGAATTCCATATAAGCAGAAAATGGATAGCACGAGTGCCCCAGTTATGACTAGCATTGGTCACAAGACATCCCCTGCACATGGCAGCCCAGGTCATAAGTCGTGTCACTGCCATGTTCCCTGTCTCACCCAACACTTCTTCATGCGACTTACCCTGCATCTCTGTTGTCTCCTGGTAGTCTGCGCTGTCCTGTCCTTGAATCCCTGTGATGATCTCCTCAGGGATGACGGCTGCGACCATCTCCTCCATGTGGTCCAGGGCCTCATGCGGTGCTGGACTCCCACCTCCAGTCTGCAGTGCTGCCTTCCTGTTTCTGGCCATCTTTTCCTTGGTCCTGCGCTTGCAGTCATGCCAGCGTTTCTTGCACTCGATGACAGTTCTCCGTACTTCTGCCACACTGATTATCTTGTCAACAATTTGTTGCCATATTGCCACTCTCCTACTGATTGGCAACTTTGAGGTGACAAACAGTTGGTGCTGGTGTTCTGTCACCTCTTTCACCAGAATTTCCTGCTCCTCTGCACTGAAGCAACACTTTCTTTTCTTCTTCTCCCTCTCCTGGGTCTTCTGTGGGTCCTCCTGGCTGGTTCCTGGTCTGTTGTTATCTTCCTGGGGTCTGTGCAAGCATCTGGGATCCATTTTGGCTCTCCTGAGCACATTTTGCTGTGTTTGTGCCGCTTTTTGATGCAATTGCGTAAAAAAACAGCACGTATCCGGTTTGCAACATCGTAAACTGGCTCACAGTCTTTTTCTCCGGGTTAACGTAGTTTTTCTTTACGACGTGACGCATTGGTTTGAGTCAAAAACAATGACTCACACCAGTGGTTTGCGCCGCCGTGCGTCAAAGTATAAATTTGACGCCCGAACGGCGCTAAGAAATGCCATTAGCCGGAGGTAAACTTTTTGACGCAAAACTGCATCGGTGCAGTTTTACGTCAAAAAGTATAAATATGGGCCTTAATCTTGCATATCTCCGATTCTACTAATTGAATGTGTGTCATTTTGGTCTTGTTTCATTTATTAAAAATAGCTCTAACTTTTTAAACCCAATGTAGGACCCTATTTGTGTGATGTTTTCACTTTATCATTGTTTGAAGTGTTGCACAAATACTTTAAACATTGCCTCTGAATTAAACCTCACTGCTCTGTGCCAAACTACCAGAGGGTTGAGCATAGGTTAATTTTGTGTTGGCTTGTGACTCAGACTGAGAAGGATTGTGGCTGCTGCTTGACCAGGGCTCACACTGTAATCAACCAACAACCCCAATTTCTCACACCAAGGTTTTCTGATTTTCTATTACTACACTGGCTGAGGCCCATATAAAAATGTATAATTCTAATGTGTACCTGGCCATGACTTCTTGAAGGAGGCAGTATGAATGTGGAAGGCTGCAAACTCAAATGAATACCAACAGATGCCAGTTAGGGTAGCCTGAACAGTAAGGGTTGGGTCATAAAAGTGTTAGTGAGCAAGGAATACTGCAGTTAGGCAGGTGACTCAGACCTAGAAACACTTTGGTTGTATGGGCTGGCGAGCTAGGAATCTCTGCATATAGCAGTGAGAGGCTCAGTTTGGTGGATCAAGTGAATGGCTGCTGAGTGATGCAGTTAACCAGTGCCCTGAGTGGTGCCATACATTTTAGTCTTGGTCTGGTCTTTCAGGCAGTCTGGCACTGCCAGATGGGCTAGCTTGAAAGTGCAAGTATGTGGGACATTTTGTTTGGTCCCATGGGGCAGAAAAGGGGCACAAAAACAGGTCCAAGCACTAGGAGTTGGTAGGAAGAATGCACTTTAACACCACATAAGGTTTCAGGACCTTAGGGACAACATTTGGGGGGTGAAGACATATTTGTTCTGGGTACAAAAGGGGAAAAGTAGGCTCAGTATTCTAGGCTCTTCTCAGGCTGTGATTAGGGGTGGGTGGAATTTCAAATCCGACGGTGGAATTGGAGGAATTTAGTAATTCTGTGTTACTCTTGTAACATGATATTACCAATAAATTCTGCCGCTCTGCCAGCAGAATTAATCATTCAACAGTGCTATGAAAGCCATCTTGTCAATGCACCGAGGACAGTAATAGATTGCCTTGCGCCTCAAATGGGTCATGTTTGGCTCATGAGTCCAACACAAAAGGAAAGAGAAGAGGAGAAAAGGTGGGGGCTGCCGAAATCATTATTATTATTTTTATTCACTCCCTTTCTCTTCAGGCTCAGAGTTATGCTCTGTGTCACTGCAATTATGAGCTTGCATTCAGGGAGACATGTAATGTGCCTCTCACCCCTGTTTATTAGTATGATCCATTTGCAAGGGTCAGTTTTGTGCTTGAGCGTTACCATGCGCTGCCTATACCTCGGAACCTAGGATCTCTATTCTTCCTTCAAGTAGGACGGACTTAATTACAGACCGATTATTCCTTCACATCTTACTGCTATTAGGAGCAATTGAATCCACGCCGTTTTGACAACATTTTTTACCCCCTTACGGCAACTTCTCTAACCTGGGTATTTCGCTTAGACCTAGGATAACACGGTATGCTATTCTATTTGGAATAGTGTATGTGGTCAACATTTTTCTTCTACTATTATTGCTGAGCCTTGAAAAAGTCCAATAGGACGAAACACGTGTTGGCTGTTTCTCTGTTGTTTCATTTATGGACTTATTCGCTTCTTGAACCATTATAACAAGCCTTACTTGCGAAATAAATATTCTTCTACAACTGGACTTTTATGGACACGTTATTGACCTTGGAGTGCCCTGGTTGTGCTTTTTTCTCTTGCATCTTGTTTCTACAGCACATGCCATAGATGGTTCCTTGTTTTTGGTCCATCTGTGGTTTTGTGTACCTATAAAACCTGTGGTGGTTGGGTTTTTTCAACCAGGATTGCACCATTCGTCATTTGCTTCTTGCTATTTAAAGACTGATTAGTATTGTGTTTCGGATGTGCTACGATGGCATCAACCACCTTCTTCTATTGAGTAACGTTGACTAAACTACAAATTATATCTGCATATGGGGACTGACTGGTTCTTTTTTTACCATCACTGCCCTCCCTTTCCTTCTTTCCCTCTACCTCTCTTGCCCTCTCTGTTGTATCTCTCAGGACTTTTGAAAGTGCAAATGCAGACGCACTATAGTAGTAATTAGAGCAAGATAATGCCCTACCATCAGGATTATGAATAATTTGAGTGAAGAGCCTTCCAGAAAAACAGAAAGTTTGTAGGAGTGCAGTTGATGCAGCCCTGGACCACTGAAGAATGCCACAGCATGCAGATGAATAGCCTTCATTTGTGAATTTACAGATTTTCAGCAATTAATTAACTTTCCTCCATGTTACATTATAATGCAGGTACATGGCGCCAAACAGCTGTAAATTGAAAGTTGTGCTTAGCTTCCCCATCTCTCAAAGGGGATAATTAAGACACACATATTACTGTAACGATGTGCTCCTATATTCTGGCTCATTTCAGATTATTTTTGTCTATTTTATTATCTCATGCTAGCATTACATTTCAAGACTCTTGCGTGGTGGAGTCACTGGCACTCTGTGTCCCTGTATTTGCATTCTCTGTTTAAAATATATATTTATATAATGCACCCTGTGATTTATTAAAGGATCACTGTCTGTCGCCTTCGGAGTACATGGAAAAGGGCCACTATGTTGTGGCATGTATAATGTGATTAGTTATTTTCCCTGACCCCTCGAGCCCTGATACTTGATGGAGGACGATGACGAAGCAAGGTACAGACAGGGCAAAGTTAATTATCAATCTAGTTCATTATTAATGCCCTCGAGTATGCAAGGCAGTATTTCAAGGTGTTTTTTCAAAAGTCAGGAATCCCTGCACCATGAGTTGGGAACTGTCCTGTGCATGGGACTTTAGGGCACACTCTGCCCACTCAAAAGGAAGGGACAGTTTTTGGGTACATCTAGGGTAGGTATTAGTAATGAGCATTACAGCATCAGCACCCCTGAACCCCACGTCGCATGCAGGGCGTACCCCATGCACCTTTAAATGTAACATTTGTATTCCAAGATGGATGCTAAATTCGCTACTTAAGCATTGGCATGAGTAACTGGAACTGCTGAAACTAGCCTGGTTTAATATCAACAGTGCACAAACTCACCTCCCCATTGGCGTTTTTCCACTAGGCAACAACCGTGTCCTCGTGAGCAAACATAGATGAAGGACAACACTTCTGTTCTTACTGAGTACAGAGTAGACAACAACACAGAGACAAAAAGTAGCCTCTTCCAGTCATTAAAGAGATAGAGTGGCTGCTTCCCCAGAGGACAGTGGCTATTCCCCTGGAGCATAGTAACAGGTTTCCTCTTAGACAAAAGTGACAGCACTGTTGACAGCTGCACTTTGGCCACTGTGACAGCCTTTGCCGGTATGGTGAGCAGGGTCGACACTCAGTGAGATCTCCTCCCTGGAAGAGTAACTCCTTGCCAGAGGTCTCAGCTCAGCCTACCTGACTCTGTTCCCCTAGCACATTCGCAGACCCTGGCCACCCACAGGATGTGGCAGAAGCTCTGCATCCTGCTGTTTTATTTCTTGGTGCTTTCTGCTCTGGCATGCTTCCTGGAGGCTGTAGCCTGGTACGAGATGGGTGTACTGGCTGGGCAGCTGGTGGACCCAGTCACCCTAAGCTTCCAGAAGCTTAGCAGCATTCTGGAATGCAGGGGCCAAACATTCTGGCCTTCCCAAGAAGAAGGATGTGTGGGGGCTGCTGCAGAGATCAGGTAAGGGCATTCGTTTGTAAATACTCATGCACTTGGTGAAGCTGAAATCAAACATACCTCCCTTGCAACAATTACAGAGCTTACCCAACTTCTGTTCTGCATATGTGTTTGCACTAGGTGTGGGTGGAACTTCCCACAATTTCACTGAGTTTTTATCTAATTTTGAGAATTACGTGGAATGAAACTCCGCAAGTTCCGGCCACACTTTGTTATGATAGCAAGTCTGAACCTCGTCTGCTTTTCCACAGGTCCAGAAAATGTTCTGAGGAGGGTACTGAGTATCCCATATTTATACCTGATCCTGGTCTGTCAGTGGATGAAACTCTTGGTCATTCCGTAACTAAGAGAGTAAACATTGTCATATGTAATCCTACCTCTTTTGCAGCAGTTGCTGTGTGACCTACTGCAACAGATCCACAGTGCCCCACTCTACCTAAACCCAAATGGCAGAACCATTCTTCCCCTATGTTTGAGCTTGTGTGCCCACCCTAGAGATATGGTCAGGGAAATGTGCAACCCCTCTGGTCACACTAAACTAGTTCTTGGGGCAGCTCCTCTCCCATTATGATTGATGTCTGTCTGGATTGGAGAACAAGGGAGGGCCCTGCTCAGGTCTCACGTAACATTTACCTTTTTTAAGCTAATCAAGTATCTGGACATAGCCCAAACAGTTATCCTGCCAGTTGAACAGACATATCTTCCCACACACAAGGCTTTTGTTCTGCTCTTGGAGCAGTATTCATCAGGGAAGCTATTCAGATGCCAAGTGACAGTTGGTACTAATGCAAATTTGTAGGTGTTTCCTAGCCAGAGATAACATTATTAAACTTAATATGGCAACCAATGTAACAGTCAGTCTTGCTACAGTGAAAATAACTTCTGGGGGTTCTTTTCTGTAAGGACAAGTGTAATGTTAAACTTTTACATGTCCTACTTTTAAATACCATGCATCCTACCTTATGGGAAATATGGTCAACTTAGAACTGACATTAATATTTAAGGAAGCTTTTGATGTGACAAAAGTGCCTATTTTGACAGGTCAAATTTGCAGTTTGAAAATGAGTAGCCAGGGTACAAATGGTAGGCCTGCAGTCATGTTTGCACTGTCACTGTAGTGTGTGGCACAAGGGGTGATGCAACCCAATAGTGACATTTAACTTACAGGCCCTGAGTACCCTTTTATTCCGTATACTAGGGACTTATAGGTACGTCAAATATACCACTCAGTGTTATGGCAATACCATTTTGTTGAAAGGTGGAGCACATGCACTTTACCATTGGTTTGCAATGCAGTGGTAAAGTACACAAAGCACTTACCCTTTCCTATAATTTACTACACATCATACCTTTTTAGGTCATTGGTCACCCCCACCTCACTGACTCATCTCTTTCTTCTGCGTTTCTTCTGTTACTGCCTACAGCTCCAGTCATTGCCCCCTTTATTGTTGCATCCCTTTTATTGCCCAACTGCGGGTAGTTCTTAAATGCTGTTTATGGTGGTGCAGAATCACCTTGGCATTTTGCAAATGCAAATGTCTATCTCATGGTAAATAGTGCTTTTCCAGTGTTTCAGTGTTTGCAGCCCTCTTTCCCCTCAGTAGCAATTTATGCACATACCTGACAATTGTAAGAGAACACACCCTTCTACACTCTGTCTTCCTCCTCCTCAACCATTGCCGCTAGACGTTGTACACAACTCAGGCCCAACTACCTATGAAAACATCTAAAACAAGTATAAACCATATAATTGCAGTAATATAGCTTTTACCACCACTGTGCAGGTTATGCTTGCTTGAGGCTTTTTGTAAGAATGTGTGTCTGTCATAATCGGATGTGAAAAAGAAGGAGCCCTGAGATTCTATTTGTAGGATTATTGCACCTTAGGCATGAGTCCATACCCACCACAGCAACTCTCTCCACTGTTTGAAGGATACTCAACTACTTCAATACTTTAAAATTAATAGATTACGAAATTCACATTAGTGTGGTCTTACAAGCAACAAAGTAATCCAAGAAAACCTTAATTGAATAAACAGTGTACAAACTAAAGAAACATAAGTTGTAAGTGACTAATCACCCGACATAGAGTTTGGGGGTATAGGAGAATTCTTTGGCACTAAATGAAAGGGAAATTCACTGGTGAAATGATCTCCTTCATATGGATGGTGTTGTGAAACAAACTTCTTCTGTAAGGTATCCTCCATGTATCTGTTTTTCTTGAGAACTGGGTTTTTTCCATACAACTCAATTCTAATTCAGGCCCAAGACTTTTGTAGTGAGCATTGCAGAATACTTGCAAGCTACTTTTCAGGCTGTGAATTGTGAGCCACTTTTGTATATTGGGCTGAGAGCCAAATGAGAGTTGATAAATGTGGTTAAAATTGGAGCAAAATAGGTGAGGAGGACGTACCCACAGAAAACAGTTCCATTCATTATTGCAGAACAGCAGGTATATAAGATGTGCACATTTATGGAGGATAATGAGACCGTTACAGGTTTAATAATTAGGATAAGTATTGAGAAAATTAAGTATTCTTTTAAGAGTTTGGTCTAAAAGCTTAAGGGAAAAAGTATATGTACTCAAAGGGTAAGAGACTACAGGGTGGGAGGTGGGGTTTTATATCTCACACAACACAGTATCAGAATATTTAATAATATTTAAGTTTATGACCTCAGTATGGAGAACAAATCAATAAGACTAAGGGAACAGCAAAAGGAATGCAGAGCTACATGGAGAGTGGAATAAGCAACAGAGAAGGGGTTGTATTGATTATTTTTGTGCTTGCCACTAGTGAGGCCCCATTACGTTCTGGAGACTACAACTCCAAACTGATAAGCTCAAATTGTGAAAAATTTGAAGGCAAGCTACCAATAAAATGCATCATTGTACTATAGCAAATAATATTAACTTGTGTCCCTGTAGCACGTCATAATCAAATGGGGATTTTCCTAACTTCAGTGAAGAGGACATCTAAGATTTTATTAAAGACTTGAAGCTTCGACTGGTGTCTCTGGAGGTGAGAAGCCTTCTGGAGAAGAAGGCAGGAGTGCGGGATTTGAAGCAGAGGTTCTTGTGCCACTAATAGGATCGGCAGGAAGAGAACTGACATCTGAAAAGACTAGATCACTGCCCCCAGTGGTCATCAGCCTAGTCAAATAGGTAAGACTTGCAGAAAAAGCTTTATATTCAATAGAACTTTTTCTAAGGATTTAAAAGTGAGCATAAATTTGGACAAGGATTTGATGAATTTTTCTAGAAAGAGGTACCTTTCAGAAGGGATGAATATGGGCTGGGAAGACAAGTTAACAAGTTTAGGATCCAGTCGTAAAACGATGTAGCATCATCTTTTAACTGTGTTGGAACACTGAACATCCCCTAAAAAAAAGGACCTTGGAGAAAGATCATGAGATAAACATTGAGCTCTGAGGTGGAGAAGGCTTTGCTTGGAATGGACAACTGCTGACATTCTGCTCTCAGGATACCTTTATACTGCTTATCTAAGAGAGTGGCAAACCAGCAGTTACCAAATTCCAATACATGACGGGAATGTTGCAAATCCCTGGAGTTAGGATGCCTTAACTCCATCACGTCAAACATGCGTTCCTCCAAAAATCAAGGATGGATTATTTGGAGAAGGATTGGAGGGAAGAGATAGGATCTTAAGTATCTAAATGCAAAGTACCATCAGCAAGCACAGCATCATCATCACTTGAGAGTGATAGATCAGATGGCTCTTCTTCCATTATATCCAAATCATCCTCATTTGATGGCCTGATTTGGTCCATTTAGTCTTTGCTGCTTGCCCTCCAACTCTGAATTTGGGGAGGGAAAGGAGTCATCAATAACTTCCTCAGAGGCATAAGTGAGGACCCTGTAGGCTGATGTTGCAAGGTGTGCTGAACCTGCTGAATGAATGGCATTAGGGAAGGAGTCGGTCAGATATGAGTTTATGCAGTCTCTTTTTTATATCTAGCTTTGATGTTGAAAGAGTTACCTTTGATTGTTTTAAATTAAAGATTACTAGAGGGACACTTACAGGTGGTAGAAGGAGAAAGGAACAGAGAGCCTTAGGCTCAACATCTTGGCCCTGATTTATACCCTGTTTGCGCTGAATTAGCGTAAGTTTTTTATGCTAATTCAGCGCAAACCTAACTCCATATTTATATTTTGACACTACACTAGTCAAAAGTCAAAATATTAGAGTTAAAGTCATTTTTGGGATGCGTGAACCCCCCTTGCATCTCTGAGATGCAGGGTGGGCATTCCAATCCAAAAAGTGACTCTAAGGCCCTAGCGCCTTATTTATCCTCCCATGCAAAAATGGTGTATGAGAGGGAGGCGTGCCTAAATAATGGCGCTAAGCCTGCTTAGTGCCATTATATAACCTCTGGGTCTGGGCAGGTGTTAGCGGACCTGTGGATCCTTTTCCATGTGAAACACCACAGAAGAAGCCCACAGGTGCCCTCCCCAAGCCCCAGGAACCCCCAAAACCCACACAAGAGGGACACCACAGGATGCGGGATCCCATCCCAGGTAAGTATAGGTAAATAGAGGTAATTTTTTTTTTTTTTTTTAAAGTGCCATTTGGGGCCCTGAAATGGGCCCACCTACATGGCACTAGGTGTAATGGCCATGCCCAGGGGACCCTTGTCCCCTGTGCTGGCCATCGGGGTGGCGGGCATAACTTCTGTCTTTTATAAGACAGGAGTCATGTGGTATGGATGGTTTTGCGTCTAGAAATGGTGCTAGGCTGGTTAGAGTCATAATTTTTTACTCTAACCAGCCTAACGTCATTTTTTTGGTGCAAAACACCATTCTCCCATACCGCCACTCCAACCCGGCTAACGTCATTTTCCATTACGTTAGCCCACTCTTAGCACCAGATTGCCCCATTCCATAGATTTGGGGCCCAGGTGGCATCCAGGAATGGCGCAAGCCGGCGCTATACTTTTTGACTCAAAACTGCATTTGTGTAGATTTGCCTCAAAAAGGTTACATCTGGGCCCCCCTTTCTTATGTTAATGCCAAATTAATGTCAAATTCATTATTTGCCTTTTTGTAGTTAAATTAAGGAGGAAAAATAATGGCCAAGTGTCTTCTCCTGTCCCGAAGTGCTTTAAAAAAAAAGTACGTTGATTGCCATGGTACTGCGATAAGTCCAGAACATGTGTCACATGTGGCACGTTATGGTGACCGGGAAGGGCACAACCCTGGTGTGTGCAGGAGCGTGTTGCAGGTCTTGGTGGAGGGGGAGGACCAAGGAGCTGCAGTGTCAGGCAGGCCAAGGTGCAAGGGTGTGTTAAGGAGTGAATCGAAGAAGGAGCAAGAAAAAAAGGAGATGTCCTGAAGGGCATCGGGAGCGCATCCAAGTCTGCGCTGGTATCTGGGGAGGGTGTCAGAGTCAGTGAAGGCTGGTTTTCTAGGGAATTAGGGTGGTTTAGAGGAAACCGGGGAAACACCCTTACATAGATAAGAATACATATGTGCATTTTATGCGGTATCTGTTCAAGAGAAGAGTAGAAAGGAAGGAAGTAGATGAATAGACCAAAGAAGGCATGAGCGTGATGGTACGAGAAGGGCTGATCTGTCCCCTTGAGCATCAATAAGACTCTCTATTTTGCTTTACCAGCAGCAGATTGCACAGTGCTTGACATTATCAGTAAATAAACCATATAATGTAATGGATGTGGCTTCCAGAGGTATTTCAGAGAGTAACACACACCACAAATATTACCTGAGACAGATATTATGGCTGGCAAATTCATGTACCACCAACACAAGTTCCTTTACATGGCCCTCTATCCTTTAACATTCATACCTCTAGGTCAACATGCACGCATTGGTTGCCTTTACCATTTCAGTACCGGCTCATCCAGTCGAAACTCATCTTTTCTCTCAGTTCAGCTTCCCTCCCATTCCTTTTTAGGTCGAGCATAGCAGCGCACAAGCGCTGGGTTTCCGACGTGTTGGTACGTATCTGGGCTTTTAACAACACCCACCTCACGCCCATTACTATCTCTCATTCATGGGCTTGCCTTTCAAAAATCCTTTGATGACAGTGGTAAATGGTTTACGTTTGTCCCTCCGTGGGGAGGTTTTGGTACCGCCTTGGCCATCGCCCCGTTACATGGCTGATTGCACTTTTGCCCAATAAGTTTGACTGAGAGCAAACTTCTTTTTCCTTTTGTGTCTCTTCACGCTGATGCTCATGGCAGCCGTGGCGGTGTGAATTGGCTCGCTTATGTGAAACTTTTTTACTTTCATTTTTAATTAATGTGGCAAGAAAAGTCCTGTCAGGAGTTTACAACGCTAATAGCTCTAACTCGAGAAAACGCGAGACCCGTTGCATTGCAAATGCTTGTTTCCCTTCTGTTTGGCAAAATCTGAAACTGCTGTTTCTTTTCACATTTTGCATTTTGAGATGTTCGTATTAGGGGGATTTTGTGTTATTTTCTGTTCCCTTAATACCCCTACATTTTCTCCTCGTGAGAATATTCTTTGGTAAGTAAAGTGACGGTGCATTTTTGGAGGCGCGTGGTCCGTTCGTCTTTTAGAAGAGGCTTTTCTGGCAGTGTTGTTTGAATATTACTTCTCAACATTGATAAACTCCTGTCTTGAAATTGTTCAAACATAGTGCTTCTTGCATTCCACTGTGGCATCTCTTTTCAGTTTATTCCAACGAAGCTGACATGACTGGTAATTCAAAACCTGTTGTATTTTGTGGTTAGCTATACTCGGCTTTAACTGTCTGTCACTGGGCATAGTCTTTCTCTCCTTCGGTTTGCAGTTTAATTTATACGATGCACTGACTGCATTGAACAAATCTCCACTCTATTTTGGAATTTTTAGTTTATTACGCCAATCATGACTGGTTACTAACTTGCTTTTTGGTGCAAACATATTATGGTTTAGCTCAATTTAGAATATCTGCTCCCACGATTAGCAGCCTGGAAAGCTGCATGCAAATTGCAAGAGCAAATGGTGCAAATGTGCTGTTTGCACAAGCAGTGATGGGGAGTAACATGTGAATGGGAATAACATGCACAGTTCGCATTCCATTCTTCAATCCCGTGTCGCTGGGTGCAAATTGCACATCCGCTACTTTGCAAACCCCACACCTACACACCTGTGTGTAGCACTCCTGACATGATGGGACCTAAGTGTGTAATCAAACAATTGCTTAAATAAGACTACATCTTTGATTTTTAAGGATTGTGTGTCTGACATTTTTAAATGGTTAGCATTGTGATTCTCTGTGTTAGAACAGCCTAGTTTTATTATTGTTCTAGGAGGTTTTCGTCTCGTGATTTTAGAAGACATAGGGCCTGATTTAAGAAAAGTGGTGATGCACCCAGCGCAGCGCCACTTTTCTGGCGGCCCTTAGCACCGCCCTAACACCACCATGTGTGCGCCGTATCTAAGATAAAGCACACCATGGAGGTAGTTAGGGAACTAGCGTCATAATTTTTTAGCTAAAAAATTATGACGCTAATCCCGCAAAGACCATTGTGGCCCATTGTAAACAATTGTGTGCCTCCTTATAATGCCTGCTCTGAGCATGCATTAAAAGTGCTGAAAAAAATACACAAAGAAATCTCTTAGATTTCTTTGTGCCATTTTTTGGGCCCACCTAACGGGGGAACGCCCCCTTTTTACAGTATGCCTGGTGCAGGCATAATGTAGCGCAAAGGGTCATGCATGCATTGCGCCACTTTATAAATTTGGCATAGTGATTTTGGTCGCGTTGGGCCATATTAGCGTAAAAAATAATGATGCTAAAGTGGCTCAAGGAGGCGTTAGGGGCTCTTAAATCTGCCCCATAGGGTCTGATTATGAGCTAAGGCTTCATCGCTGCTGATAAATAACGATACCAAGGGGTATGTGTGGTAACGTATGATGCTGTAAGACAATTTTCTTTCAAAATGACTTTATTTGTAGCTAGAAACTACCCCAGCTGGGAACACAGCAGCTGACCCAGTGGGATCACAGGGAGAATTATCGTTAAACTGTCCTCTAGAGAATCCCAACTCCACGCCAGCATTCCACAAGGAATATCACGAGGCAAACATGCTGATGTGAACACTACCTTATGTTATTTATCATGTGCAATAAATAATACCTATTATGAGTTCATGGGGAATAATGTGTATTTTGGTGTTTAATGCACCAAAATCTGCATGATATGATAAATACCATGTGTGCTCCCCTGTTAAATTTTGGCAGGTTTGACCTGTCGAAATTTAGCGACGGTTGAGGTATTTAATGCATGCGATAATTATTAAATGCGTTAAACATCTTCAGACTTGTAATTCCGACCCACATTATGTTTGTGCATGGGTGGATATTTATTACGAGGAACTCGTAGTTAGGCACGTAGTCATCAGCCATTATGCTTTTTTTCCTACGAGTAGAGTATTGGCTTTTCTTTGTTTTCTAACTAAACTTTCCATAGAATTTATCTTTTCGCTGTGCATTGCCCTGATCTATTTGAATCATTTGGCTGGGCTACATTTCTTATGTCATAATTTGTTGACAGTATATTTTCTTGAAAATATTTGTGTTTCATATTTACCAATATATACTCAAAGTTATATTACTCTTACCAATGTGGGCAGAGTAACTGTTCCATAGTCAGCAGTTGTAACTATAAGAAACCTCTCTGCTGTCTTTATCATATTACTTGTAATCTGTAGTTCCAGATATGTTCGAATGTACTAATTCACATTGTTTATTTTTTATTTGCAGCCTATTATAAAGTTTAGCCCAGAAAGAGTAACTCACTTGCTCATTTAAAATGTAAATGGCCTAAGGCTAATGTTGGATCTGGCCCTTTCTGCAGGGTCATCCCCAGACTTTTTGCCATTTCCCTCCACTTCTTGCTGAATTAGTTTTGTTGGCTTTAGGACTCAGGGCACTTTACCAATGCTGAGAAGTGCTAATGTGTACATGCTCTTTCCTTAATACATGCTACAATTGAATTATTCACAATTGGCATAATAAATTTCCTTTTAAGTCCCTTGCAAAGGGTCACTACATAGGCCCAGGACCTGTAAACTAAATGGTACTTGTGAGCTTGCAGCACTGATTGTGCCACCCATTTCAGTAACCCTTTACACATGACTAAGGCCTGCCATTTCATAACCTGTGGGTGTAGTTTTAAACTGCCATGTCAACCTGGCAATTTAACCCTATTGCCAGGCCCAAATCTTCCTTTTTTGGTATATATGAGTCACCTCTAAGGTAGGCCCAGACAGCCCTAGGCGCAGGGTGCAGTGTATTTAAAAAGTTGAACGTGTACTTTTAGGCTATACATGTCCAAGTAGTATAAAACTGTCACATTCATTTTTCACTACTGCAAGGCTTATCTCTCCCATAGGTTAACAATGGGATTGCCGTATTACATTTTATAAGTGTAATTTCCAATTGAGAAAAGATGGGACCCCCAAGTTTGCTGTCCCTGGAATCACAATTTAAAATAACAACTGATGGTGAAGTCAGATTTTAAACTGTAATTCTGAAAATGCCACTTTTAGAAAGGTGCCATTTTCTTACTTTAAATCATTTGGTGCCTTCTGCATGTCTGACACATCCGGGTGGGTGGCAGCGGGGCTCTTGCGCATTCCCTCCAGACAGCTTAGGTGTGACTGAGTGGCCATCTGCATTTTGGTGGCCCATCCTAGGCAGGATGGGATGGAGGAGCTGACACTTTCACCTGAATGGGCTGAGTCCTGAGCCATCACAAAGAGCTCCATAACCTCCTGTCTGGAGTCAGGGCAGGAATGGGCAGGGACTTTGTGCACTTCAAAGGCCTCTTTTTGAAGACTCCCCCACTTCAAAGGCACCACTGGGTATCAGAACTGGACGTCTAACTGTACCAAATCAGTACACTGCTGAACCTGAGAAAATTCTGCCAAGAAGAAGGACTGCTGTGCTGCTCAAGAGGCTGTCACTCTGCTAGACTTTGCTGGACTCCTGCTTTGCTGTGCCTGCCCTGCTGCCTGCTGCCCTCCCTTCCTCAGAATGAGAAGGACTGGACCTGCATCTTTATATACCCAGAACCAAGGTGACTCCAAGGGCTTGCTGACTTGCCTTCTGTTCTGAAGTCTTAGGGACATCAAATACTTCACTCAACCTTGCTACAGCTTCTAGACACTGCCAACTGTGAGTCCTGACCTGCAAAGTGATACCAATCAAAGTCCAGTAGGATCTCCACACAAGGCACTTTTTCAGCGGGACATGGTTGGTTCCTGTAGCCAGCCTGCACTCCACTGAGGTGGCCTGAACTTTTGGATTTACCCCGGTCTAGCGGGCCCAGATAGACCCAGTTGGCACTTTAAGATTCTACGTTTGCAGTAATTCTTTGAAAATATATCAAGTAAGTTACATATGGTGTGAAGATTTGCTAGCTAAGGTAGTTAAGTATGGTGGGTTGATGTGGTAGTTTAGTAGGTAGGTATGATGGGTGTGTCACTTACTGTGGTAGTCATATTAGGGATGGTTGGTATGGTACAATAGATGTAATATGTATATTTGGTATGTAGGCACAGTACATTGGTTTGTTAGGTATGGCAGGTATGATAGGTAGATGTGGAAAGTATGGTAGGATAGTTATGGTTAGGTAAAGAAGTTTAACTATGGTAGGAGTACATTTTAAGTATGGCAGGTGGGTACGTAGGTATGGTAGATAGATATGTATGGCATGTATGTAGGTAAGTTAAGTTAGCTGTGGTAGATTTGTATGGTAGGTATGGCAGGGTGGTATGGTAAGTTAGTTATGGTTGGTTAGGGGTGGGAAGTAGGTTCGATAGGATTAGTATGGAAGGTTTGGCACCTTAATTATGTTTGGTAAAGCAGGGCAACTATGGGAAGAATTATCTCAAGGTATGGCAGGAATGGTTGACAGATAGTTATGCATAGTAGTTATGATGGATATTGTATGCTATGTTGGTGTGCTATGTGTGGTAAGTAGGTATGACAGATTAGTGGCTGTGATAAGTAATTGGTTAATTACGTACATTTTGGAGGTATGTTAGGTTTGGTATGGTAGGTCAGGTATGATAGCTTAGGGTTGAAAGGTGTGTATGGTACATATGGTAGGTATTATGGTTAAGTTAATAATGGTAGGTGTGATCGAAAGGTATTGTAGGAATGGTAAATTGGTAGGTATGACAAGCTAGGTATGGTAAGTAGGTCTGGTAAGTTCGATAAGGTATGGATGATGATACTATTTTAGGCTCTTAATTAAATGTTTGCCCTAAACTTGTTGCTTGCAAACGACAGCATTGTTTTTCAGAAGCACAAACATAGTGCTATGCTTTTGACGAAGGGACAGTATTTTTGTTGCATCTTTAAGAAAAGCCACATGAATGCACATCCTAATTTTGGGTACAACAATAACGGCAAATCCAACAACACCACAATATGTTCTCATAACAGCAAAGTAAAGAAATTAATGTTCAAAGTTGATGAGTGGATAGTAATGTGTCTTTACTTTATTATAGATTTAGGCATCCATACAGCAAACAGTAAAGTTGTAAATCAGCAGTTACTGTGTCAGCAAAGTAAATACATCAGATAACACACAGTGGGACTCACTTTCGACCTACAGAGCATGATGCATGTGCTTTAAACAAAAGGATTTCTTGATGTACCCATCCTCAAAATGCCGTGGCCTTGATGGACAGCCCATCCCATCAATAGCAAGCCATGAATGCACATGAAAGTCAATGGCTGAAAAGGGCTGACCCAAAGCCCATGGTCTGTCTATACTTCCTTTACTTCTTGTTGGTGGATTTATAAAAAGAGTGCATGCAACAGACAACAGAACCTGGCTGAAATTAGACCTGATAACTATTAAGATTAACTTTATCACCACTTAATGGCCTTGTCACTGTGTGCAAGCGCACACATGTGCACATATATCCCAATGCATACATTTGTTTCAAAATTGGGTGTCAGCAATAACTGTGATATAAAGTGAATTATCAACAGAACTCCTGTTTACAAGTCCAAAACCAACTGCATGCAGTGAGTAAGTTGTAGATTTAACAGCACAGATACTCCTTCGGCAATGGTGTCAAAGATAAATGTAAAATCAGTAAATAATAAATGCTGAAGGTAATCATATATTTTATTAGCTCTTATGCAGTTGACTGGCATTATGGTGAATAAATTGAAGGATCAGACAGAATTAGTTGCTCCTAGGCATTCCGCGGATGAGATACATCCTCCATGGGTAAACAGTATTTCTGTGGATCTCGATTATCATTGGTACAGCCGCAATTCATGATCTGAATCCAATGAGGTCGATCAGGATTTGTTCAATGTCACTTTTTCATCATAACCACTATGTAAATGATTCCCATTTACATGCCTTGTGCTTATACTGTATTTACCCCATTTGGATATCCTCAAATCTCACATGGATCTAGCACCCTTGAACTAACATTGGTCATCCTCCAAAGGTGTTACCAAAATCACCACCAGGTTGCTGTACTTCTGTTTCATTTCTGGTGAAGTGCTCTGTAATTTTCAGAAAATGACACCCTTCCATATTTTAAGCTGTATTGTGATGAAATCACTTTTTTTTAAGCTACAGACAACTGATGGTTTGAACGTCTGGTACAAGGTCGGAGGCACTTTCATCTCCATGCTGCCCGCTGAAATTCATCTGAAGTCGCAAGAGGCTGAATGTCATTACCATCTGCTGGTGGCCTTTGGGAAATGAGTTGAGGACATCAATGCATCTGCCTTTGGGCATCAGCCACCCTCATGAACATCATAACGAGAACTCGACTAATTGTCTGAAGCCTTCTCAATAAACTGTGGATTTGGAATAACAACTACAGTCGAGTCAGAGAACTGCCAATTCCACTCCTGTGCGGTCATACGTGTGAGGCTGATGTAGCTTTATTCAAGTTTTGCAATTCACAAAAGATCAGATGCAGATGTATTAAATGTGAAACACCCTCTTTTATTATTCGCTCCCTTATACCTTCCTGCCCTAACTCTACAACTGCAAATTAGAAACATAGACCCTAATTACGAGTTGCCTCTTAATTCCCAACCCCAACAAAATAATAAAGTTTTTACTCATGCAAATTTCAGATGCTCTAAACAGCAGAACTCTCCATGTGAAAGTCCAGGGAAATATGACATTTTCTGGGGGAATCGAATGTAGAGTTACAGATTCCCCTGGTAATTTATCATTTCTTAGTGGAGTCTCGGGGTGGATTTTCCCCACCCCATCATCACTACTCCTTGTATCAGGAGCTCCCCGGTGCCTAAAATACTGCCAATTTTTTTACTCCCCTAGTTATAGGGAACACAGTGAAAAGTATGCAGACATAGCTTTTGGATATATGTGCAATTTCAGGTTTCCTTTTTTCCTTGTTTTCCCTTCACATACAAAAGTTTGTTTACAGCAAAGGCATCATTTTCCCTTCACCCTCTGAAGACACTGGAGTGTTTCAGTGTTTAATTTAAGCCAATAGGGCCCTCCAGCACTCGTTTTTGGGGACCACATTTATTTTTCCCTGTCATTTATCCTGAGCGACAGTGAGAAAACACACAAAGTGGAAAGACAGAGGAAAAGAAAGACTGGAAAAATGTCATAAATGGAGAAAGCATGAGCCTAAAAGAGTGGCATAAAGGGTCAAAGAGTGTCCGGTAGTGAATAACAAGCATTTGAAATGCAATGGGTCTCGCCTTTGCTCGTTTTAGAGCTATTGGTATTGTAAATTCCTAACTGGACTTTTCTTGCCATTTAAATCGAAAATAAAAATTAAGACAGTTGACATAAGCGAGCCGATTCAAAGCGCCATGGCCGTCATGAGCATGAGCACGAAGGAGAGACACAAAAAGAAAAAGAAGTTCACTCGCAGTCTAAACGTATCGACAATGCAATTAATTCATGTAACAGGGTCAGTTTGCAAGGTGGTAACAAAACCTCCCCAAGGAGAGACAAACAGAAAGCATTTACCAATGATAACAAAGGAATTTTGAAAGGCAAGCCCAGAAACGAGTGACAGTGATGGGCGTGCATTGAGCGTGGTTAAAGGCACACAATACTTACAACAGGTCAAAGTGCTTACGCGCTCCATCTAAAAAAGCCTTCTGGTGGATTGAAGACTATGCAGCCTTGGTATACGACATTTAGCAGCACTGGCACACATTATTTTGCAAATTAAGTACTGGGGTGTCTGATGCTCATTCCCACTTGAATTGCACCAACTGACCCTACTTATAGTAGGTTTAGGTTTAATCAGAAATGGCTTTTGAATTGTTTGGGAAAACCCACTAATAATACCTACACGTGTGTTTACCACGTTCACCATACCACATCCCATGACACTCTCATAGGAGCATCCATTTTCTCAAATACTAAACCCTACCACTGCCTAACAACTTTCTCCCACTAGTAAGTACCATCTGCAAATTGAAAAATTGGCGAATAGGCCTTGATACACCGAATTAGCAGTTGTGGTTTGCTTTCGTTAATGGCAATTTTGCGCACTTTCATAAAAGTGACCCATGTGTGCAAAAAAGTTATAAAATCGAACCCTACCTTATTATTGTCCTTTAGAGGTGTTTCCAAAGAGAAAGCAAAAGACCAGTGGACTTTACAGCGCCTGGTATTGGGTGCCCTACAAGAACACCACGCACCTAACATGGCTGTCCCGTCCATTTAGTGGAATGCGGTACTCAAGTAAGACCATAAATCACATAGAAACAGATAAACCTACAGATCAATAAATAATTCCCCGGCATTCTATAAAGAACACATAGCGAATAGCGTACAAAGCAATGCTTGATATTGGGAATATTTGGCTGCAGCTAGCATGTCCACAAGGAAAGTATGTCGGCCTTAGCGCCTTGCAAACAACTCCTTGGGGAGCCGAATTGAACGAAATTGTCTATTACATTTGGAAAGCATTTGAAAATTTGCGATTTATTGTTGGTAATGCCAGTCAGACTCCCGCCTCTGTCCCCTGTCCCCTTCCCCCACTACTTATCAGCAGCAGAACCACAGCTGTCTGTTGAATAACAAATGTGTTTATACAGAAGACGGAGAGTATTTATACACGACAAACTCCTCCGGGGTATAAACAACGACGCAGCTGAAGAAGAGGCTGCTATCACCGGAATAATCAAATAACTCTACAGCTCCACAATAAACCAAAAATTAGGCAGTAAGCTTAAATTATAGAGGTGCAATGTGCCGCATTTTCAGAATTCTTCCTGGGGAGTACCTGTTCAAAACCGCTTTCGACGTAATGATGTCTAAGGAAGGTACTTGGAATGAATAAAAAAAAAACGCAGCACCGTGTGCCGGTGCATGAAAGGCAGCTGGTGGCTTTATGCCTGGAACGCCAATGAAATATGAGATTTGTGCTTCCAATGCTGCTGTTTTAACTTTAAGGTTCGAACTGCGGACCATGCACTATGTAAGGAAATATGAGTTTGAATTATTTGATATCAAAATTTCTCTCCAATTCATGTTCGTTTACGTGCCCTACAGTATGTATCCGGCTTTCCTTGTGGATGGCTCTAATTTACAGAAAGTGTGTTTAGGGAAGGACATATTGCCATTAAAATCAAATTAAAGGGGTGGGCGAGACAGCTGGAATCCGGATAACCCATCCGTGTTTTAAATCAATGGATGATGCTGCGGTTCATAGGTGATGAAAACTCTGATTTGAATCTTAATTGGTCAGAATAGCTTGAGCAGAGCATCCCATTTTTAAGTTGTTTAATCAGGATTCTGCAAATTGTAATGTTTACGATGTTGTTTTATTTTCTGCACTATAATCATCACTGAAGGTTGGTTAAAGATTTTAAAGTAGCCCATACTCTTCTGTGATATCACCACAGCTTAATTTGAGCCTGGTTGCAGGCGGGGCCGTCAGCACTCATTATTGGGGTTCCTCGTCCTAGTTTGGCCCAGAGCAAAAGAACAAAATACAAATGGGGGAAAGAAAACTGTAACAAGGGGGGTAAGCAGAGATAAAAAAAGAATCTGCCGGAGTGAAGTAAAGGGGCAGGGACCTTCTGGTGGTGGTAGAAAGAAGCATGAAGTAGAACCCAGACTACACAGCCTTGGTATACTGCACTTCTAATGTTTGGCAGTGCAGAAAGCACAATTCTGAGAAAAACCTTCAGCACCGCAACTTATTTTAGAAATGAAGTGCTTGATATCACAAGTGTATTTACATTTGCTTTGATACACATCACAAGTGGGATGGAAGCGAATGAGGCATGTGTCGCACATATTGGAATTTAACAGCCCGTTGGTGACAGGGGTACCCATTATATTTCAAGTTTGTGGAGAGCACATTATAAAGTGCTGAATTTAAATCAAGCTCTATTTTTTGGCCATCATGCCCAGACCAATGGAAGGACAGACTGTGTCAATTGAAGCAATGAACTATACACCCATTGTTTTTCAAATGCTACTCAGAATGATTGGGTTTCTCACTTGGTCATTACCAAATTTTACTATGACAGTGGCTGCCATAGTGCAACAAAGTTCCACCCTTTTATTTCATGCAAAGAGTTCCTCCTAGAAGCTTTCCTTCTACTCCTTGTCTCACTCCACTGGTTCTTGTAACTGTTGAGATCTTACACCTTCTCCAAGAACAAAGACAAATGACCAAAGAAAATGTACAACAATCCAAAAAATAATGAAAAGGATTACAGACCCTCATACAGTACCTACTTCATTATATGAGCATGGAGATAAAATATGGTTATCATCATGATTTCTTCCATCATGCTCCAGGTTTATCAGACTGTCTTCACAATTTGATGGTCCTTTGCAGATTCACTGATACATTAACCCTGTGGCCATAACATTACAATTATCAGCAGTTGGATGATTTATCCAGTCGTCCAGATTTCTAAGTTGAAACCATTTATTAAGGACTCTTTTCACTAATCTCTGCCTGAGCAGGCACATATCATAGTTCAAGGGCATCCAGAATACGAGATGAAAGAAATATGTGATTCCTGCTTCTATGGCTGACACTCCCATTTCTCATTGATTAGAAAGGCTATTTTCCTCCTGGGTGTTCTTGAAAGGATGACTCCTCTGTTCATGCTCAGACTCTGATTCTCTGTTTTTTCAAAGGATTTTCAGAAAAAGGGGTTCTTGGACATGGGGTATACTGTTGTAACATCTGCCTCGCAAACCAACATCATGAGTAGAAACACCATGGGCTTCAAGGGTGCTGTAAAAAAGATGCCATAAGGGCTTTTGCTGTTGTTTCTCAGTGCAGTTGAGCACATGCTTTTTTGCAGACCTTTACTCCATGTCTACACCAGGTAACCAGAGTTGGCTTCCTTGTTAATCGCTGCCTCGCTCTATGAAAGATGTCCATGCCCTCCTCTTGTATTGCAGGGCCACACATCACCTTTGCTTCTCTTTTTTCTCTTTTTGAAATCTTTTCTAGGTGATCATCCTTATCTGAAATCTGATCTGTGACGTTTTCCTTCTTGTTCCAGAGGAAGTCGAATAAAGGGCACCTTTTGCATTAATCCAATTCAAGATTGTGCAAACTATTATTTTCTATTGTGCATTCCAGTCCAAGATAGCAGTGTCTTCCTACCGTCGATGTCTCTTCCTGGGCAAATCATATGTAATGGATCCTTAACCATAAAGTGATGAATCACAACTTGTTCGTAATAGCATTTTTGCCATGTTCACCACCCCCTTGCTTTCGATTTATCCCTTTCATTTTCCTTCAGGTTTCTTTCCTTTCTGGAACCAGTCTCTGGATCTGCTGCTGTATGTTTCTCTGCTCTTTTTAGTGCACTTCATGGTCTGCTCACCTTTTTCAGTCTATCTATTTCCATTCTGCAACATTTATCACATTGGAGGTTTTAGTGTTGAAAGGTGCTTTCCTTCTTTACGTCTCCTTTTTGAGAGGCATCTTTGCCTCTCATGTTTATTCGTTTTATGATTTCATGCAAATCTTTTATTGCCATTTGTTGGGTTTTAATATGTTGACTGGGGAGTGCTGAGTGACTGTTTACCTGAAAGTAGGCTGACAGAAGGCTGACTCAGGACCTGATCTGGGGTATAGGCATCCATCAGGTTTGTTCTGCCTCTGCTGCCCGTAGGTGTACTCGGGTAGCATAGGATCCTGGCATTGGGTTTTACCGTGAATGGAGGTTCTGGGTAGGCAGGCTTGTGGAGTCATCATGCACCGCCATCTTGGCAGGTTTTCGTTCTAGTGGTCTGTGCTTTGCTCTGTCTCGTGGAGAAGCTCCAGACATAAAATCATGGATGCAGAGCGGACGTACCCCAAGATTTGAGATGGGGTGAAGTGTAGCACCTGAAATTTGTTTTTAATACTTGATTTTGAATACTTTTTATCTTGCTAGTAATTCTTTATATGTGTTTTATGATTTGGTGTGAACCTTTTATTGGTAAGTGTTGGGTTTCAATATGCTGTCTGGGGACCGGAAAGTAGGCTGGTTGGGACCTGATCTGGGGTATAGGCATCCATCAGGGCTGTTCCGCCTATGCTGCCCGTAGGTGTACTGAGGTAGCATAGGATCGTGGCATTGTGTTTTACCATGAAAGAAGATTCTGGACAGGCAGGCCTGTGAGGACATTACACACAGCCATCTTGGCGGGTTTGCATTCTAGTGGTCCACGCTGCACTCTGTCATGTGGAGTAAGTACGGACATAAAATTAAGGCCATAATGCAGACATGCAGCAGCCGTGCACAGTGGGCCCACAGCTGGCATGCCGAAGGAGCAGTTAATGCAAGCCCGACTGCGCTTGTTCACATCCTGGTTGCGGCCAGGGCCAGCCATCATGGTGGTTTGGGAACAAGTATAATGCTAAAAGGTGTTACTCAGCTGCAGACTTAAAAGGTATTTGGGGGGGAGATATTGCTGGATGCTGTCCGCTCATGTCTGAAATGCAAGACAAACTTTTTTGCCCTATGTCCATCTGCTGCTAAGAAATATGGCGTGCTTGAGCAAGTGAGGCATTTGAAAGCAATCTTAGTGAATGTGCGTTCCCTGCCAAGACACGCTCTGGATGTTCTTTAATTTGTTAAGGGGGAGAGCATTGATTTGCTCTTTTTGACAGAAACATGGCTTAATGAGGTGTCTTATCCAGATTTATATTTTGCCCTACCAGAGACATATACATGTGCTCACTTTGATAGGATAGTTAAAAGGGGTGGAAGAGTTGCCATCATTTTTAAGAAGACTTTAAGAAGGTTATTAGCTTCAAATTAGAGGAGCTGGAGGGAGAAGAAGTTTTAGGCTTACATTTTTTGATCAGTGGTCGATGCTCTTTTTATGGGGTTCTTGTATATTCCCCCCTGGACATCCAGGGACATTTGTAACCTCCCAGGACCAAGCTTTGGCACCGAAATGTGTTTCCTACGCCAACTGTACTGTTTCTTGGTGACTTCAATATAGACCTAGATAAGATTGATGACTTTTGGGTTACACGTTTTATGGAATCTGTGACCTCACTGAATGTAGTCCGTATCACCTGCAATCCCACACATAGAGCTGGTCACGTTATTGATGGGATTTTTTAAAGTATTCTCTTGCATTGGGAGACCCTGTCCCTGTGCTATGATCAGATCATTATACACTGCCTTTTTCATGGAAGTGTATTCTAGTTAAAGAATTGCACTCATCCATATTTAAGAGTGAGAACAGGGTTTGGAGCAAGGTAGCCCCGATGGAATAAAAACTGGAATTATCTGGTTCAGTGATGGAGAAGGATTTGGCAACCAATAGGTGGCTTCAGAAAGCAGCCGATTTAGTAGTCCTGAGAAGAAGAATAAAGAAACCCTTAGACTTGTTCTGCCTACTGGTTTTTGGCAGAATTATCCCGGGAGCAGGTGGTATGTAAGAATCTGGAAATAGTTTGGCAGAGGCAGTATTTGGAAGCAGATAAAGTTATTATTAAGAAGACACTATGGCCCATATTTATACTTTTTGACGCAAACCAGCATCGGCGCTGGTATGCATAATTTTTTTTACTGCTGGCTAACGCCATTCCAATGCACCAGGCGGGTGCCTTATTTATGGATTGACGTTAGCTGGTGCTGCGGGCTGATCAGAGTAAAAAAAATGACTCTAACCAGGCAGCGCCTGCGTAGGGGAAAATGGGGGTTGTGCGTCAAAAAATGGTGCAAGTCAGGTTAGAGTAAAAAATCATGGCTCTAACCGGACTTGCGCCATTTTTTGATACACAACCCTCATGGAAATGACTCCTGTCTTAGCAAAGACAGTAGTCATGCCCCCCTGCCCAATGGTCATGCCCAGGGGACTTATGTCCCCTGGGCATGACCATTGGGCACAGTGGCATGTAGGGGGGCCCAAGTTAGGCCCCCCATGCCACTATAAATGGGGCATAGGCAAGTATAAAAAAATACTTGCCTCAACTTACCTGTACTTACCTGGGATGGGTCCCCCCATCCATGGCTGTCCTCCAGGGGTGGGTGGGGCTAGCAGGAGGCAGGGAAGGGCACCTTTGGACTGCTTCCATGGTCAGACACCATGGACATGAGCCCACAGGTCCCTTAATGCCTGCCCTCACCAAGGCGTTAAAAAATGGCGCACATCAGGCTGGGCGCTGTTTTTCAAGGCCCGCCCCCTCCTGTGCGTCAAAATGACGCTGGAGTATAAGGAGCAAAGGCCTTAAAGTCATTTTTTGGACGGGAATGCCTACCTTGCCTGTCATTAACGCAAGGCGGTTTCCCGCATCCAGGAACACGGAGGAATTTTGACGTTCTCGGGGTCGGGCGTCATAGTATAAATATGCTGCAAGGTTTGCACCGAATGTGCGTCAAAAGTTTTGAAGCACATTCGGCGCAAACAGAGTATAAATATGCCCCTACGTACTTACCAGAAAAACAGCAAGATGGCTCAGGCACATTTCGTACCCAATGTACTAAGGAAGCTCATAATGACAGCAAAGAGATCTTTAAAATTTTGACATGATTTGCAGATCCGAAAGCATCCCCCCGGCAGAGCCTAGTCAGCCTCTTTGTGCCAGCCTCAGTGATTTTTTTGAGGATAAGGTCCTTAAAATTCAGGCAAATATTTCCGGCTCACTTTATCTGTCTGGTCTGGGAAAATGACCTGGGTGGACGTAAGTCCTTGTGGTCCAAAACTGTCCACATTTTTGGTTCCTTTAGTGGCCGAGGTGGTTTTTGCCTTCTTCCAATGTAAATCGTGAGAACCTTTGGACACCATTCCTCATCATATGCTGATATCTGTAGCAGGTATTATTGGCCCAGTTTATCATCAGCTTTTTGAGACTTCTCTTCAGGGAGGGATTTTCCCGAAGGAATGGAAACATGCTTGTTTCATTCCTCTTCTTAAAAAGGCAAATTCCGACCCTGACTCACTGTCAAATTATAGACCTGTCTCCTTTTTGCCAGCCGCAGCTAAGGTCCTGGAAAGATTGGTGAATTGACAGCTTACCACTTTCCTGGACGAGAACAACTTGCTTCACCCCTCGCAATCAGGGTTTAGAGTCTGACACAGCACCGAACCAGCCTTACGTGAAATCCCTCAGTCTATGAAATTTAGTCTGGACTCGGGCCTTAATGTTGCCTTGGTGCTATTGTACCTGTTGGCAGCATTCGACACGTTCGATCATGACATCTTGCTGCTCAGGATAGAGCACCTGGGGGTGACTGGCATGGCTGTTGGCTGGCTGAGTTCTTTTCTGGCTGAACAGGAGCAGGTATTTTGTATGATGCCTTTTGCTTCTGAGGTCAAGGGCATGAGATGGGGAGTGCCACAAGGCTCTTCCATTAGTCCCACTCTTTTCAATATCTACATGCCCCCCTTGGCGGTGCTGGCGGAGTCCTTTAACATCAGAGTTATCTCGTATGGGCATGACGCTCAACCTCTGCTTACATATGATGGAGATTCCGCTGAGGCTTAAGAAGTTTTTTCAAGCACTATGGTGGCGGTATTGGATTGGCTGAAAGTTAATAAACTTCAATGTAACACAGTCAAGACGGAGGTATATTATTTGGTCATGATCCATAACCTGAATGGGTGGGAGCCTGGCCTAAGTCGGCCCCACCCCTTCCTTCTCCCATATTGGTGGCTAGAAATCTAGGGGTCACTTTTGACACACAGTTCTTATTTGAGGCTCAGGTATCAACGGTGGTGAAGTCCTGCCGCTGGATTTTGCGGATGTTGAAGATGTTTCTACATTATCTCCCACATGAAGCTCAGGTGACAGTAGTGAGATAATTGACTCTCTCCAGACTGGACTATACCAATGTTTGTTTTCTATATTTGTCAAACTATCTGATAAACTGACTACATGTTATACAGAGATTGGTGGTTCGCCTTCTGTTTTAAATTCCTAGGTTCACTGGGGTGTCTCCATTTCGAGAACAATTACACTGGGTAGCTGTGCAGCAACGCATTATATTGAAGGCTTTGATATTGGCCAATCAGGGTCTTTACAAGCAAGGGCCAAAGTACCTGAAAGAGATGATGATGGAATACTGCCCGGTTTGACCTCTTTGCTCTAGTATTGTGGGTTTACTGCTAGTCTAGCACTTTAAAAGACAGCAGCGTGGAGGTTCTTCCTCCTCAGTCCTTTCTGCCAAGGCATGAAACCAGCTTCCTTTTCATATTAGTTCGATTACCTCTCTGGGGAAATTTAGGAAAGAACCAAAGACTTTCCTGTTTGAGTGAGCAGGTTGCTGTTCCTCAGCTTTGGTCTTACCTCAGCGCCAGGGCACTCTGTGAGTAGCTGTGCGCTATATAAACACATTGAATTGATTTGTTCATTCATTCATTCATTCATTCATGTGTTTGATCATGTGATGAACTGGGGCTTCAGGAAGTAGTCACCTTTACATTTGGCAATCTAAAAAAGACAGGTGGGTGCATCTATTGTTTACAGTCTTTAACAGAGAGTAGAATTCGGAAAAGCAAGCACTCCCTTGTCAAACATCACTTATTGAAGAGTACTTAGTTTAATCATATGACATGACCTGGCCTAGTCTATAGCAGAGTGGCCAATAAGCTATGATTCTTATGAGATATTGTCCTGGGTAGAAGGCAACTCAATCTATAGAGGACATAAAGGCGCCTATGAGGTATTAACATCTTCATCAGTGCTTCTCGTTTCAACATCAATAGCGGGAGTCTTGACCAAAAGGGGATTTAATGTTTAATACCCTCTATTATCCTTCCTAATTTGAGAGTCGCTCTGGACTCTCAAGCATTTCTAAGCATTATGCTGCCATATCACTTCCAGCTCTCGCAATGAGTCCTCTCTTCGATGACCATTGCTCCTAAAGGGAACAACTGCGGTTTGAATCAGGTTGTCTAAAGACCTGATATCTAAGTAAACTTTTCAAGTATCCTAAGCATATTTGTGACTGCTCTTTTTGGGTCTCTTAAATACACTAGGGCATTGTCAGCATCTAATGACACTATTTTTATCATACGCCTATATGGACACCTCAGACATACATTTCCCTTCTCGTTATATTTGATAGCTTCAATAGCCAAAACAAAAAGAAGCAATAACAGTGGGCAACGTTGTTTCTAGCCTTGTTTCAGATCTCAACTTTCTAATATCTCTCTGTCATTCTTACCCCGTGCATTTAATCAGAAATAGAATAACCCTATCCAGCCCATGAAGCAGAGCCAAAACTAGGACGTTTTAATACCAGAAATGCATTATCCCTCCCTGTAGTATCAAAAGCCTTTCAAAGTCAAGAAAGGCCAATACATGTTCCTTTTCACTCATTCAAAAAAAGAAGAGACAACCTGTGCCAATCTGCATAAGCTGGAGATTGTGATGCAGAAGGAAAAAAACATATTAATCATAACGTTTAACTGACTGAATGGCTTTCAGTAATATATTCACATTGGTCTTGCTTAGGATTTTCATGTCAGTGTTGAGCATGAGCAAAGATCTGTGTGACAGCATCAATTTAATCTTTTCCAGGTTTTGAAAACTATATTATGACAACTTTCAGAACAAATAGGGGGAGTGAGAAGCTAAGTAGGGGCAGCCCTCAGCCTCCCAAATTACAATCAAAATACAAGAGGGAAAGCTTCACATATAGCAGATCCCTAACATCTAGAAGGGTCTGAATACAACTGGTGTTAATATGTACCAAAGTGGGAAGGGATCAGCACCTAGGTGAATCGCTGCAACCCCAGCATCACTTGGATATAGTAGGAGGATCCCCACACATTAGTACCATCGGTGGCATGCAGGTAGTGTGAATGCGTAGGCTCAACGCAGTTTATAAGCAGAGCTCATTCTAAAACCGTAGTGTGGGTTAAAAAGCCTTCTGGATCCTAAATTCTGTTAGCTAATTAAGTCCCTCAGCTGGGATAAAAACAGTGCAAAGTTAAATGGAAAAAATGACCCTTAACATCTGTGACTAAGTGAAGTCGACATGTTTCAGTCTGTTACTAGTGCCACTTAGGGGTCAGCAGGCTTTCTTCAGGATCAACTCAAAACCATAGAAATTCTACAGATTATCAAGAGTGCCGGCACCTATTGCTCATCCCAACAGTGTACTACACATTAAGCATGCAATCATACAGACCCTGTAGGACTTTTTTCCTTGTAATGGTCTCTAAAATAGAAAAATACAACTTTCTATTATTAAGGGGTTGAGAATAATAAGAGATTGTGGCCTGTTCATGCACACTACAAATCTTGTGTGCAATGTAAGACATGCAGACATGTGAAATTGCTCCCCAAAAGACAGACAAACATATATACACATTTAAAAACACACATGTAAGGCAGAAATAAAAAGAAACTAAAACCAGTTATTTTGGACATGCACACGTTAATGTAATTCAGAAGTTTGGCATTATATGACACCTACGCAACTCTCAACCAAATCAGGCTCCTTGAGGTAGTGGGAGTGGAGTGATCCCAGTTGTCACACTCTGAAAATATAGAGCGCATGGTATCAATACTTTGTTAAGATACAGAGAACATCTATTCCCCCGTTATCCTCAGTACTTACTACTCCAAGGGTCATCGTCCTCCCATACATCTACTCTGTGCCCTGTGGTACAAGGGTGCCTGCATTGGCACTAGGCAGCCAAAATGTTGCCAGTGCAGAGGAAAGGCAGAAATGTGCCATATTCCTTTAATTACAGCACTCTCTTGCCCTTTCCCCTTCACACAGTTTCATTGTATGACTTTCACAAATATGCCCCCAAGTTTCCACAGTCTCCATGATGACTTCCAAACATGTATCCAAATGGGTGGCAGGTGCAATCGGGTAGAATTCAACCGTTAACATGGAGTCTTCTCAGCCTGCATCCTTTTAATGCCATCTCAAGTTCTGGGCTGGGTCTAACTCCACCCTAAATTCTGGAGGTGATTTTGGTAACTTAGCTGATTCCAGGAAGTCTCTAATTAAATTGACATTTAATTCTACAGGTTGTGAACGCAAGTGACTTCGATACATTGTGAAGACTTTATTGATTAAGTGTAGTCCTGAGTAGTTTTTACCTTCCTTATTTCCTTGCCTGTAATATTCCACCACTCTAAAACACTTTTCATTAAACAGGGTTACATTTTCTCAGACTTGTTGCCTTCTCTATATAACCTCTGGTGTTAAAGGTGCATGAAATGTTATCCAGCTTTGCTTTTCTGTTGCCTAAACTCAGTGACCAGACCTGAGGTTCAAACTGCTTCTTGTTTTAGTTCTCCAATCTGCTCTTCTTCATTTGTTTTTCTCTCCTTAATTGATTGTACAATCTGCCCACATTACCAACAAAGATCCCTTTACTCATTAATTTAATTGCCTTCCATTTCATGTCTCTTGTGGGGGCAGCATTCTGGATGGTGGCAAGGTATTCACTCATGTGTTTCAATATGTAGCTTTAAACACTTCACTTTGAATCATCTTTACTCTAAATCCCCCAGAAGGATTACAGGTTCTCCATCTGTTTTGTGTGAGTAAGGTTCACCTGAGAATGATCTGACAGTATTCTACCTAGATAGATTACATCAACACACTTGCCACATAGTTCACCACTATGTAAGAAATATTCCAGCCAACCATATGAATTATTTACTGGGTATTGGAAGCTATATATGAGTTCATCAGTGTGAGGTTCACGCTAGACGTAAATCACATCCTATTATTGGGTAATGTCAAGGGGCTACAAACTAAGTTATGTTCAGATTTGACATTCGGGGATATCTATTCATCATGTTCTATAATGTTGAATAAAGCTTTCCAGCCTTCGGGACACAAGGTCCAGGGGCTTAGTGAAAAGAGTCATGCCCACAATACTTGGGGCATGACTATTCAAGAAACATATCATTGTCCATACTGAATACCCTGAAATATCCCACATCAGGGTCACACTGCACAAAAATGCTCTTGAATGGGGTTTGGTATCAACCAAAAATGACACTCCTTTGGAAAAGGAAGAATATGACAATGAATACATTTATCACATCCACCTTTACAACAGTTTATTATGATCTGAGGCATTAAGGTGCTTTCTTGGAGAAATGAAATCCCTAAATCCCTAAATTCTGATGTCTAATAAAGTAAAATACTTGTGACTCTTAATATAGTTATTAAGACCCCTCACAGTCAGGTTTATTTATTTGATCGAATTGGTCAATAGCTATTGTGTGTCTTTAAATGGTCCATGTCTAGTTCAACCATCTCTACTCTGGCATAGAGAAATCTTCAGGTTCCAGTGCAGCTGTAGAACACTACACCATCCTTTCATCTTCGTCCACCATTATAAAAATGATCAACTAGTAAGTGTGAACAAACCCCCCACCCCCCTCATATATGGAGAACTGGAAACAAATGTCTCAGAAAGCATGCCAAACTCTGCATCCACAAAATAATCAAGCTGATAAAAATACCATGCAGTTCCCTTTCCATTATATAACTCCAACATCAATACAGCAACTCAAAAAAGTAATGCAATACTTTTGCAGGGCAAAAGTAATCCACACCTTGGATTACTCATAACACGGAAGGGAGGGCGACAAAGAGATCAGTGTTGCATCCTGGAAGGTCCATTGCATAGGGGCAAATGGAGGTGTTCCCTCAACATCAATAAATGCAAGCCTTTTCAAAACCGTAACGGAATTCTGTCATAGAGCCATCATGTCATTGATTGCTTCACTTTAATGTAGTAATTCTGGAAGGGGTAAGGACTGACTAGGACTTTGGCAATTACTTTCAACTGGAAAAGGTACCATGTTTTCAGCTGATTATCCCATAACCCGAGAGTAATGGCTGCCTGAGAAGGTCGCTGCGTACTCCATCTAGCCCATTCCTCATACCCAGCTGTTAAAACCTGCTCGATTATGTAATCTGCCACAGATTACATTCCCCTGAGCCTCGTAGGGCACCGACAAGCAACCAAACAAGGGGAGGCTGATCCATGAGCACTGATGCTGATTCCAGCCTGTTGATCCACTGGCGCCTAAGATGGCACCCATATGTAGAGTGAACTTTGTTTCAGCATTACCATCTACTTGCCAACCCCAATGGTCTTTAACTTCAATACTACTTAGATGCCTTTGGTCTGTTCTATGCACGGATTGTACTTTCGTGCCAACCTCTGACACCAGTGTACAACTTCCTTTACTTACTACTTTCAGACATAAGGTGTTTTGGATCTGTTCTGTGCTTAGATTGTACTTGCATCTCGCACTTTGTCAACAGTGAATAACCACTTTCGCTCACCATATTGGTGTGGGCACTTAGGCCCTAATGTATACTTTTTGATGCAAACCTGCGTTAGCGCAGGTTTATGTCAAAAAGTTTACCGCCAGCAAGCGCGATTCCTGGACGCCAGCCGGGCGTCATATTTAAGGAATGACGCTAGCCCGCGGTAAGGCCTGATTAGCTTCAAAATAAATTACACTAACCGGGTGGGGGAGGCGTAGGGGAAACAGGAGGTTGTGCATCAAAGAAGGAGCTAGTCAGGTTAGAGTCAGAAAAATTATGCTAACCTGACTAGCATCATTTTCTGACGCACAACCCCCATGGACATGCCTCCTGTCTTAGCAAAGACAAGAGTCATGTCCCCCTGCCGAATGCCCATGCCCAGGGGACTTATGTCCCCTGGGTATGGCCATTGGGCACAGTGCCAAATAGGGGGGGGCCATGTTAGACCCCCCCATGGCACTTTTTAAAATAAATTAAAAAACTGACCTGGATTTACCTGGGATGGGTCCCCCCATCCTTAGGTGTCCTCCAGGTGTGGGTGGGGGTGTCCCTGGGTGCAGGGAAGGGCACCTGTGGGCTGTTTCCATAGCCTCTGACCATGGAAAATGGCCCACAGGTCCCCTAATGCCTGCGTTGACCCAGGCGTTATTGGCGCTAAACAGGCTCAGCGCCATTTTTAAGGCCCTCCTCCTCCCGTGCGTGATTTTTGCACAAGCGGATAAATAAGGCGCAAAGGCCTTAGAGTCATGTTTTGCTCATGTTTTGCCCGGGAGCGCCTACCTTGCATCTCATTGACGCAAGGTTGACATTGGTTGTAGGAGTTCCCTAGAAAGTCTGAGTCTGCTAGCTGCTCTCCTACCACCTGAAATTGCATTGGCCCTTACAGCAATCCCCTACCTAGTGCACACCGAAGGAACATCATTTACCACGCCCAAGACGTCTACAAGGAGTTTTGGGAAACACAAAGTGACCTGAAATAATGTTGTTAATTCTCCCTGGCAGTTTCCCCGGGTTACACTATGAAGATAAGGTATTATTTCATTTCTTATCGAATTATTCATGTGTGTGGTATTTCTAGTGCAGACAAGGCCAAAAAGTGCTGTATAGTAGGTTATATGTCAAATCAACACAGTAAGGTAGGCATATGTGGTATAAACATTGTTTGCAACAATACATCCCCTCTAAGTTTGAGAGACTGACCACCTTCATCCGGTCCCCACAGGGGGTGTATCGAGCTTTAAGTTTACTGACAGGTTGGGAATGACCGCTGCTGCACGTTAGTAGTCTTCAATTGACTGGGTGCTCCACTGTTGGCCATTTGAGGTGGTGTGGAATGCAGTATGACACAGGGCATCAATTGTAGACCCAGCTGCAGAGCCTGTCCCTTTATTGCATGCCGGAAGGTCCTCCAGGCGGTGCTGCTGGCACATCTTTTTAGGTTGAGCATAGCAGCGTGCAAGAGATGCTTTTCCGGCCTGTTGGTATCTATGTGGGCTTTTAACCACGCCCACCTCGCGCCCATCACTTTCACTCATTCATGGGCTTGCCTTTCAAAAATCCTTTAATTACATTGGTAAATGCTTTACGTTTGTCCCTCCTTGGAGCAGTTTTGTTACCGCCTTGGGGACCAGCCCTGTTACATGGATAATTGCACATTGGGTGATATGCTTGACGGTGAGCAAACTTATTTTTCGTTTTGTATCTCTCCTTCGCGTTCAAGCTGACTGCGGCCGCGGCATTTTAAATTGGCTTGCTTATGTCAACTGTTTACTTTTCATTTTCAATTTATGTGGCAAGAAAAGTCCAGTTAGGAATTTACAACACTAATAGCTCCAACTCAAGCAAAGGCGCAACCCATTGCATTGCAGGCAGGTCGCTCCCCGCTCCGCCGCCCATCCGTTCCGTCCCCTTTGTCCTCTGAACTTCCCCAGCCGCTGCGTCCCCTGCGGCCCCTCCCCCCTCCCCCCTCCACCTCACCATTCCGTTCCCTTTGTCCTCTGAGCTTCCCCAGCTGCTGCATCCCCTGCGGCCCCTCCTGCCTCCCCCCTCCAGCTCACCGTTCCGTTCCCTTTGTCCTCTGAGCTTCCCCACCCGCTGCGTCCCCTGTGGCCCCTCCCGCCTCCCTCCTCCACCTCACCGTTCCGTTCCCTTTGTCCTCTGAGCTTCCCCAGCCGCTGCGTCCCCTGTGGCCCCTCCCCCCAACCTTCCCATTCATCCAACAATCCCTCCACCCAGCTGCCACTCCCTCCCCCCCCATTTATGGAAGACGCGGTGCGGTCGTTTTGTTGGCGCGCCAAAGGCGCACCAAATGCAAGCCTGTCTGCACCCGTCCGTGCCAAGACCGCGCCCAGCGCCAGTCCCCCTGGCCCTCGCAGACAAGCTTACTCCCCCTTTATCCTCCACTCACTCAACTCAGGCCCCCGCCCCACCTGCACCCTTTCCAGCCCCACACACACATGGCCCCTTCACTTGCCACACCTGTCATTTTTCCTGCTCCTCCTTCCCCACACCACACACCAACCACAGCGACCCCCCGACAACTCTCACAACACCCCCAACGCAACACACACCTGCTCTGCCCTCACCCCCACCAACCAGCCCCGCAGCACACCACCCCACAACCAGAACACACCCCACAACAACACCCTCATGCACCACACCAACACCACCCACCACAGCCGCCTCAACTGCCTGCTCCTCAACACACGCTCCCTTCACAAACATGCCATAGAATTCTGGGACCTCATCACATCACAATCACCCGACATTGCCTTCCTCACGGAAACCTGGACCAACCCTTCCTCAGAACCCGACATAGCCATCGCCACCCCCCAGGGATACAAACTCCAACACAAAGACCACCTCAACAGGCCAGGGGGTGGCATCGCCATCCTACACAGGGACACCATCAAAGTCACCACCAGCTCCCAAGACACTATTGACAACACAGAACACATGCACTTCCTAATCCACATTAACAACTACACCCTCAGAGGTACACTAATCTACAGACCACCAGGACCACCCACCGCCTTCTGCGACACCATCGCCGACAACATCAGCTCGCACGCCCTCACCTCCACAGACTACATCCTCCTCAGTGATTTCAACTTTCACTTGGAGAACCTACAGGACCACAACTCTTCATCACTCATAGACAACCTCACCAACCTCGGACTCAAACAACTGGTCACCGCACCCACCCACTCCGCAGGACACACGCTCAACGCAATTTTCACATCAAGCCAACACATAGCCCACACCCACACCACCGAACTCCTCTGGACTGACCACCACTGCGTCCATTTCTCCTTTGCCAAACCCCCGCACACCACCATCAACACACCACACCCTACCGCATGTAGGACAAGATCCACACAGAACTCCTGAACTCCCAACTGGCTCACAACCCCCCCCCACACCAATGACCCCAACACAGGAGCCCACAACCTCTCAAAATGGATCACCACCTGCGCAGACACACTAGCCCCCTCAGAAAACACATCACCTCCTGCAACATCAAGAACGCCCCATGGTTCACCCCTGAACTACAAGACTCCAAGCGCAAATGCCGCCAAGCGGAGAAAATATGGCAACAAGAACCCTCTACAACCAACTTCTCCACCCTCAAAGCCACCATTTGCACCCATCACCAACTCATACGCACCGCCAAAAGAGACCACTACAAGACACGCCTTGACAACAACTCTCAAAACAGCAAAGAACTCTTCACCATCATTAATGAACTAGCTAAACCCAAAGCCAGCAATACAGACCCTTCACACACACAGCCCCTATGTGACGCCCTCTCCAACCACTTCCACCACAAAATCCTGGACATCCACAACAGCTTCATACCACACACACCCACCACACACACCCCTCACTCACTCTACTCAACCCCCACTCATGATCCCCCCACCACACTCACCACCTGGGCCCCTACCACACACGAAGAAACCGAAAAAACCATGAACTCCATCCGCTCCGGATCCCCCTCCGACCCCTGCCCACATCGCATCTACAACAAAGCCAGCCCAAACATCGCCCCGATACTCCGCGACATAATCAACTCCTCCTTCGACTCCGCCACCTACCCATACCCCTGGAAGCACGCGGAAATCACTGCTCTCCTAAAAATAACCAAAGCCAACCCAGGGATCCTCTCCAACTATCGCCCCATCTCCCTCCTCACCTTCCCCACCAAGGTCACCGAGAAACTAGTCAACACCTGCCTATCCCACTACCTCGAAGAAAACAACACTCTTGACCCCTCACAATCCGGATTCCGCAAGAACCACAGCATGGAAACCACCCTCATCGCATGCACTGACGACATTAGAACCAAAGTCGACAAAGGCAAGACTGTCGCACTCATCCTCCTACACCTCTCCGCAGCCTTTGACACTGTCTGTCACCACACACTCCGCACACGCCTCCACAACATAGGAATTCGCCACAAAGCCTTAGACTGGCTCACCTCCTTCCTCACTGACCGGCCCCAGAGAGTCCGCCTCCCACCTTTCCACTCCACCACCACCAAGACCATCTGCGGAGTCCCCCAAGGGTCCTCTCTCAGCTCCAAACTCATCAACATCTACATGATCCCCCTAGCCAACATCCTCCGATCACACGGAATCACTATCCTCTCCTACGCAGATGACACCCAACTCATCATCTCCCCCACCCGCAACCCCACCACCGCCAAAACCAACCTACACGCAGCTCTCCTCAACACCGCCAACTGGATGACAACTAACCACCTCAAGCTTAACTCCAACAAAACTGAGATCATCATCTTTGGCCCCAACAAAACCATATGGAATGACTCCTGGTGGCCCACCGCCCTAGGACCAGCACCCACCCCCACAAACCATGCATGCAACCTCAGTATCATCCTGGACCCCTCCCTCTCCATGACACAGCAAATCAATGCTCTTACCTCCTCCTGATTCCTCACACTCCGCACTCTAAAAAAATCCTTTAAATGGATTCCCCCTGAGACCAGAAAGACAGTCACCCATGCACTCATCAGCAGCAGACTAGACTACGGCAATGCCCTCAACGCTGGCACCACAATCAAACTCACACGCAAACTCCAGAGACTCCAGAACACAGCTGTGCGCCTCGTCCTTGGCCTCCCCTTCCACGAACAAATCTCACCACACCTCAAAACCCTTCACTGACTCCCCATAAACAAGAGAATCACATTCAAGATCCTCATCCACGTACACAAATCCCTCCACAACACCGGCCCTACATACCTCAACGAAAGAGTGAAGTTTCACACTCCCACCCGCAACCTCCGATCAGCCAACCTCGCCCTTGCCACAGTCCCCCGCATCCAACGCACCACCACAGGAGGCAGGTCCTTCTCCTACCTCGCCCCAAAACCTAGAACTCCCTCCCCACTAACCTCCGCAAAACCAAAGAACTCCTGCTCTTCAGAAAGAACCTCAAAAAATGGCTGTTCGAACAGTGACCCTCCTGCCCCCCCAAGTGCCTTGAGACCCTCACGGGTGAGTAGCGCGCTTTATACATTTTTTGATTGATTGATTGATTGAAATGCTTGTTTAGATTTGCATGAGTGGCTCTGTCTACCCCTTTATGGGGCAGATGGGGAATCAAAGTTTGGTGGACCTTCACATCAAAGGAGGGATCTGATTGGTTCCTGAGCATACAGAGGGCGCCCTGGGAAGGGGTAAGACCATGAGATCACAAACGATTGTGCATGGGGATGGATCAGATATTTCTGCCTAGGTAATCTCTGCATTAGGAACTATAATAATGTCAACAAGTTGTAAAATGTCGGATGGGTAATTCATTGTCTGTGGAATGATCTTTTCTCTTTGCAAAATCTTTTGTAAATAAGTACCATCTGAGATATTTATAGATATTTATCACTAGCAAAGCTTTGTCTTGGGTCAAATTTTGACTTAATTGTCTTTTGCTTTTGATTTTTGACTTTATGCTCCCTCCCCCTTAAAAATATTGAACAAAGTGCAACCAACAGACGGAGCTCACAACATAAAATTAACGCAAATAAGAGCAGCCCCGAGAACAAGAGAAAGTGGAGGAATAACATAAGGTGTCCGAGGGAGCAACAGAGAAGAGAGGAGATATAGAGAAAACCCAGAAGAAAGACAGTAAATGGAAATAAAGTGTTTAAGTGGGTGAAAAGACAAAACTGAGGTGGACACTGATGTCAGAGTGTTGTTGTTTTCTAAAGCAACAGATAATGCTGGGACGAACAGATGAGGGAGAGAAATAAGTGGGAGGTGGGGCCGGAGTCAGGTAAAAATGGGGTAACAAAAGAGAGTAAAGAAAAATTAAGAAAAACTGAGAAAAACATGTAAACAGAAGGAAGCCTCAATAGATAAGGGGCTTGTCTGGAAATATTCCAAGTACATCTTGAAAAGATGCACTTCCACTTTTCTTTTTTTCACAAGAGGGGGGGCCTCTCTGGTTGCTGAGTGTGCAGGCCAGAGGAGAGATGATGCTAAACACCTTGACCTGCCGGCAGAAGGGATCGCCGTTGCACGCACAAACTGTTCACTGCTGATTTGAACTGTTATGTATCTTGGTGCGACGTCTTCCAAAAGCATATGAGACAAGTACAGATATGGCAAAGGGCGCATAAATAGAATGCAGTGAAAGCATAAAAATGCGTCTTCTCGCACCAGATCCAGAGACGATTACTGGGTGATTTGTTGCGTGATTACTTAGCGCCTTCCGACAGGGGTTTAGCCTACAATGCAATCTGTCATATCGTATTACACAGTGTGAGTTCCAGTGTGAGCAAATATATCAGTTAAATTTACCATCTGTGTCAATATATGACTGTGTAAATTTTACTCTGAGCATATTTGTTTGTTTAACATTCAAGAAACGTTGAGCTGAGCAGTCATTTCCGCTACATATCAACAACACAAGTGCCTTCCTTGAATAGCAAAAACAAAACAATCAGAGAAATGCATCTGAAAAAAAACGTTCAAGCCTCGGTTGCTAAAACTAAAGGCAAAGTACTCGCTGATATCTAAATTGGTTCTCCTGAGAGAACAGACCTAGGGGTCGAAGGTCACGTTAAACTCGGTTAAGCTTGCCCGTTTTCCCTTCTAATTTTTTCCTCAGACGTATGTTTTTTTTATTTATTTGTCTTCTTCACAACTAACGTTGGGTCAGCCTGGTCTGCCTTCTTTGACCTTTGCAGACAGTCCCCCACAGAGTGTTGTCACTGACACTGTCGATGCGAAAAAGCCAGTGAGTGCTTAATTGGGTTAAGCTCAGTGTTCTGGACACTTACTGGCAACTTTCATGACAGCTTAGCTAACAAGATAATATGCAACAAAGAGGCCTGGTATTCAGCGGGGCCCCACGCCTCAGCCCGAGGCGGTACACCTGGGCAGGCCATGATTAGCAACAGAATAACAGGCAACCGAAAACAACATTACTCTGATAGTGTCACAAAACCCACTGACTGCTGCATTTTTAGGTGTAACTCAAACCTGAAATTTTAGTGGGCAGAGGTGATTGGTTTCAGCTGAAGATTCCTGAATAGGATGTCTGCTCCAGCTTTTAAGCCCCAGGGGAGCTAAGCGCCTTCTCTCCCCTCTTCATCCCTCTTCCCCTCTCAGTAAAGTAGCATCTCTCATGAGCTGACAAGACTAGAGCACGCAACGCATCTCAGTTTACATCTTACACATGGTTATGATAGCTGTCCTTCCTGCAGTAACTTTAGAAGTATTGAAATACACTCTACCCCGTCCACAAACCAAATCACATGAGTAGCCAGCATGGTGATTTAGGCCACATCAAATGTAATAGCAGGAAGGCACTCAAACATGGAAGTATCCATTTGGAGTGTGGCACTGAATATCCTTGTTAGGATATTGTCAAACATAAGTGCCAAGTTGTAAGTATTGGCAACTAAAATAACACCCATTCTGGAGTTATTAACAGGAAACCACACTATGGGGTGATATTTTTCTAACAATATTCAGGACTCTATGTTATGTTATATTTATTTGTTTAGCACACTAATTGCCTGAAAGGGTATCCAGGTGCTTGAGAAGTGTGTGATCCCCAGGTGCTTGTACAAGGAGCCAGGTCCTCAGCCTCTTGTAGAGCTAAATAAGTGAGGGAGAGGCTCTGATGTGTTGAGGAAGTTTGTTCAATGTCTTGGGTGCGATGTAGGCAGATTAGTGACTTCCAGTGTTGCTTTTACGATGCGGGGAATGTGGGCGAGTGAGATTGAGGCAAAACATACATGTCTGTGTGTTGGTGAAAGTGTATGCCGCTGTCCTGTTGTCTGGTCTTGTGTCGTGTAGAGCTTTGTATGTGTGCAAGATTGTTTGAATTGGTTGCACGTGTGAATGGGGAGCCAGTAAAGCTTCCTGAGTTGCAGTGTGATGTGGGTGCGGCACGCAAGGTTGAGGATGACTCTTGCAACTATGTTCTGGATGGTCTGGAGTCTCTGTAGGAGTTGTTTGGCGATTCCAGCATAGAGAGGGTTGTTGTAGTCCAATCTTCTGCTGATTAGTGCTTGTGTGACACTCTGGTGGTCATTCTGACCTCGGCGGTAAAAGGCGCCTACCGCCGGTCAGAAATCCTCCATAATCCTGCCGCGGTCGCGGAAACCCGCCACGGTCATTCTGACCCGCAGAAGGCAAACCTCCGAAAATCCGACCGCCACAACAGACCGCCAGACCAGCGGTCGGCGGAAAAGTGGAGGTGACAAAACCTCCACCGTCACGCCAACAGAAATACGCCCATGCCATTACGACCCACGAATCCACGCGGCGGTCATTCAAACGCTGTATTCCATTGGCGGGACACACCGCCGCGGTCAGAATACACACAAACGAACAAAACTCAGCCACATTGGACGATTTGAATCCCACACACCTGATACACATACACACACCACTCCCACACACACAATACAATATAAAACACCCACCCACATCACCCACAAACCCCTACGCTAAAAAATTCTGAAAGAAGGCCAGAGCGAGACACCAGCATCCACAAACTAACAGCCACAGCCACTCAACACCATCACCCACACACTATCCACACACAAAACAACACACACCACCACACTCAACTCACTTAAATACACATACTCCACCCCACACATCATACACACCACCCCATGGCACCCCAAAGACAACCCCGCTTCACAGACGAAGAACTCAGGGTCATGGTGGAGGAAATCGTTCGGGTAGAGCCCCAGCTGTTCGGCACACAGATACAATACACCAGCATTGCCCGGACGACGGAGCTATGGCAGAGGATTGTCGACAGGGTCAACGCAGTGGGACAGCACCCCAGAAATCGGGAAGACATCAGGAAGCGATGGAACGACCTACGGGGGAAGGTGCGTTCCATGGTATCCAGGCACAACATCGCCGTGCAGAAGACTGGCGGAGGACCCCCACCTCAACCCCCACAATTCACATCATGGGAGGAGGAAGTCTTGAACATCCTGCATCCTGACGGCCTCGCAGGAGTCGGCGGAGGAATGGATACTGGTAAGTTGAAGCTTCAATACTGCTTCCCCCCCACCTGCATGCCAAATCATACCCCAACCCTCACCCCCATCCTCGAACCCCACCCTCACCCCCACCCCCATCCTCACCCCCACCCTCACCCCCACCACCATCCTCACCACCCCACCACCATCCTCACCCCCACCCCCAGCACACCTATTCCCCGCCAATGTCTCACCATCACAACCCACACATCCCAAAAGCTAGGCCTGCATGCGTCCACTAAGCATGGACACCCATCACCAAAGCATGCCCAATGCATATACACATCCCCCCCACAAGCCACCCTCACCAAAGCCCCCACACACGAATGCCAGCACTTGGGGACACGAGAACCCATAGATACACCCATATGCCACACATTGAAACTATAACCATACCTCTATACCCCTGCAGGACCCGACCGTCAACACACCGCGGCGGAGGGGCCAGAATTCTCCACACCCCCCACCCAAGAGGCCGTCAGCGATGACAGCAGCTCTGTCGACCTGGACACCGATGACCAGCCCGGACCATCGGGGACCTCTGGACAGTCGGTTCCCCTCACACAGGCCCAGGCCACTACAGACCCAAACCCCTCTGGGAACACCAGCACAGCTCCCACCCAGCGGGCCCATGCCTCTGTCTCCAGGGCGCGTCAATCTGCGGTGTGTCTACCACTACAGGGCACCCAGGATAACCCACCACCCCAACAACAACAGGGACCTGGGGGCAGTGGTAGTGGGCACACCGGCCAGGGGGCAGAGGCCCAGGGAAACAGGGGAACTCGGAGGGCAGCTGTGCGACAGGGGGGGGAGGAGAGGCCCAGGGAACCCACTCTCCACGAGGTCCTCACCACCATCATGGGAGCATACAACCGCTCCCAGGAGACGATGGCGACGGTACTGGCCCGGTTCCAGGAGATCCAGGTACTGCAGGAGGAACACTATCGGGGGTACAGGGAGGACATCAGAGCCATCAACACCACCCTGGTTACCATGGTAGGGCTGCTGCAGGACCTCGTCAACACCAGGGCGGACACTCAACAACACCCAAGGGCCCCTGCCACTAGCCTGGACCAAGAACAGCCAACCACCTCCGCCGGCGCTAGTGGACAGGAGGCCCCCGCACAGCAGCAGCCCACCAGACCCCCACCTCCTGCAGGAGAAGAACCACCCCGCAAGAGGGCCCTGAGATCTCGCAAGAAGACAGAGTAGGATGTCAAGACCCCCGCCAGCAATGGATACCACCTGATGTCATCCCACTGTCCCACATTGTCACCCTGTCCATCCTTGAACTGCCCATGCTCCATCTCTCCACAGGCCTCTGGACAATGCACCTGTGTGACTGTTACTCTGGACTCTGCCATGGACATTCCTTCACCATAGCCCCCACCCACTTGAAACCACCCATCCCATTTTGAGCACTTAAATAAACACCTATTTTGCACCAAAATATCTGGAGTCTGGCTGTGATTTCAATATATTGTAATTGACATGACAGTGCAAATATGTCCTTGTACATGGTGAAGTCAACAAACAGCTGCCACAAAGCTGTAGTCCATGGGGAAACGAAGCACAGGACTCGTAGTGGGGACCCCAGATCTGAAATAGGGAGGGAAAAGCCACAACTCAGTCATCATACACTGGGGCAAATAGACAGGCAGCAGAGATGCAGGAGAGTAGTTAACATTTACTAAATTATCTTTGAAATGTTACCTGTGTCCTATTGGAAGTACTGTTCAATGATTCTGTCCCTGTTGTCTGTTTCAGCCCCGTCGTCTTCCTCCTCGTCACTCTCCTCAGGTTCCACCGCTGCCACAACACCACCGTCTCGACCATCCTCCTGCAGGAAAGGCACCTGGCGGCGCAAAGCCAGGTTGTGAAGCATGCAGCAGGCCACGATGATGTGACACACCTTCTTAGGTGAGTACATTAGGGATCCACCTGTCATATGCAGGCACCTAAACCTGGCCTTTAGGAGGCCAAAGGTGCGTTCGATCACCCTCCTAGTACGCCCCTGGGCCTCATTGTACCGTTCCTCTGCCCTGGTCCGGGGATTCCTTACTGGGGTCAGTAGCCACGACAGGTTGGGGTACCCAGAGTCCCCCACTAGCCATACACGGTGTCTCTGTAGCTGTTCCATCACGTAAGGGATGCTGCTATTCCTGAGGATGTAGGCGTCATGCACTGACCCTGGGAATTTGGCATTTACATGCGAGATGTACTGGTCAGCCAAACACACCACCTGGATGTTCATTGAATGGTAATTTTTTCTGTTCCTGTACACCTGCTCCCTGTCTCTTGGGGGAACCAAAGCCACATGGGTCCCATCAATGGCACCAATGACGTTGGGAATATGTCCAAGGGCGTAGAAATCACCCTTCACTGTAGCCAATTCGCCCACCTCAGGGAAAATGATGTAGCTCCTCACGGATTTCATCAGGGCAGACAACACTCTGGATAACACCTTCGAAAACATGGGCTGAGACATCCCAGAAGCAATTCCCACGGTTGTCTGAAATGACCCACTTGCCAAGAAATGGAGTACTGACATGACCTGCACCAGAGGGGGAATCCCTGTGGGTTGGCGGATGGGGGACATCAGGTCGGGCTCCAGCTGGGCACACAGTTCATGGATAGTGGCACGGTTAAGACGGTAGGTCAGGATAATGTGGCGTTCTTCCATTGTCGACAGGTCCACCAGCGGTCGGTACACGGGAGGATTCATCCGTCTCCTCGCCCAACCCAGCGGACGGTGCCTAGGAAGGACAACATGGAGCACACAGTCAAGCAACTCACAGGTACGTACTCACAGCTAGCACAGTAAACGATTCTCTATGCAGTGAATGGCGTGTCTGAGTGGCTATGCAAGGCCTAGGCCTGTGTGACGCTGTTGAAATTGAGCCATGTGGGCCCTGGAAATGGCGGCTGCCTGACCTGTGAAGTGTGACAATGGGATGTGAGGTCAATGCGCTGGCGTGGCACACCACGGCGGGCGGCGGGCGAAGACCGCGGCGCCAAGCCGCATTGGTTAACATTGAAGCCTATGGGTTTCAGGAGCCAATGGCGAAGGGCGCCGGCGGTGGCGGGACGCACCGCCGCGGTACGCACCGCCGCGGACATGACCGCCATTTTCTATCTACTTATCCACTTGCGACTTGAACTTTCACAGGAGAGGACCTATACTGCAAGTGTTGCTGTGACCTCGGTCTGGAAGGGACAATGGCTGCTGCACCTGGGGAAAGGGCCCCTGCCTTCACTGGAGAGGAGTTGGAGAAACTTGTGGATGGGGTCCTCCCCCAGTATGCGCTACTCTACGGTCCTCCAGACCAACAAGTGAGTTTAATTCAATCTGGATTTGGGGCCACTGGCTGGCTTGGGGGCCTGGCGGGGGGCATGGCGGGGATGGGGGGCATGTTGGGCCTGGCGGGGGGCATGGCGGGGGGCATGGCGGGGATGGGGGGCATGTTGGCCATGGCGGGGGGCATGGCGGGGATGGGGGGCATGTTGGGCCTGGCGGGGGGCATGGCGGGGGGCATGGCGGGGGGCCTGGCGGGGATGGGGGGCATGTTGGGCCTGGCGGGGGGCATGGCGGGGGGCATGGCGGGGATGGGGGGGCATGTTGGCCATGGCGGGGGGCATGGCGGGGATGGGGGGCATGTTGGGCCTGGCGGGGGGCATGGCAGGGGGCCTGGCGGGGATGGGGGGCATGTTGGGCCTGGCGGGGGGCATGGCGGGGGGCCTGGCGGGGATGGGGGGCATGTTGGGCCTGGCGGGGGGCATGGCGGGGGGCATGGCGGGGATGGGGGGCATGTTGGCCATGGCGGGGGGCATGGCGGGGATGGGGGGCATGTTGGGCCTGGCGGGGGGCATGGCGGGGGCATGGCGGGGGGCCTGGCGGGGATGGGGGGCATGTTGGGCCTGGCGGGGGGCATGGCGGGGGGCATGGCGGGGATGGGGGGCATGTTGGCCATGGCGGGGGGCATGGCGGGGATGGGGGGCATGTTGGGCCTGGCGGGGGGCATGGCAGGGGGCCTGGCGGGGATGGGGGGCATGTTGGGCCTGGCGGGGGGCATGGCGGGGGGCCTGGCGGGGATGGGGGGCATGTTGGGCATGGCGGGGGCATGGCGGGGGGCCTGGCGGGGATGGGGGGCGTTGGGCCACTGGCAAGGAAAATGCTGACAAACTTGAACGTGGTATTTCTCCCTCCCTGTATGTGTCACATAGGTCCGCGCCCATGAGAAGATCGGGATTTGGCGTGCCATCGCCAAGGAAGTCCGGACCCTGGGGGTCCACCATCGACGGGGCACCCACTGCCGCAAGAGGTGGGAGGACATCCGCCGCGGGACCAAGAAGACCGCCGAGTCTCTGCTGGGGATGGCCTCCCAACGTAGGCGGGGTGCCTGCCGTCAACTGACCCCCCTGATGTTCCGGATCCTGGCGGTGGCCTACCCTGATTTGGATGGGCGCGTGAGGGCAGCACAGCAGACACAAGGGGGTGAGTACAAGCATTATCTACTCTGTTGTCGCGCAGTGGAGGTGTCTGGGTGGGGGAGGAGGGCCGGGGGTCCCCCTAGGCCAGGGCGATATCTGTAGGCTGGGCACCCCCGTAAGCCCCTGTGTCCCCAGCCACCACCCTCAGTAGTTTGTCAGTACAGCCATCCCTGGGCCGTGTCATCCATGGGTGCAGTTGTCAACTCTAGGCGTGTAGGGCATGTTCCACGGAATGCGTAGCGGACCCCAAGTGCGCAACTTAGTGCAGGGGGCATCTGTGTCTGTCATGTCCGCTAACTGTACCGGAGATCCATGTACTCAATATCCCTTTATTTCTCTCTCCCCCCCCCTTTTTGTTTGTCTTTCTGTGCTTGTGTGCATCAGCATCATCAGGCGGAGGAGAAGTGGCATCGGGGCAGGAGGGAGCTGCATCTCACATGGCCCAGGAGGGCCATGCCACAGAGTCAGACTGGACCAGTGAGACGGAGGGCGAGGGGAGCTCCACGACGGGGACGACTGGACCCTGCAGCGACACGGACACGTCCTCGGAAGGGGGCTCCCTTGCGGGGGTGGCACCATCCGTGCCCCCCGCCATTACAGGTACAGCCGCCACCCAGCGCACCATCTCCGCCCTCCCAGCAGCCCCTCAGTGTTCGCCCCGTGCCCGCTCTGCCAGGAAGCCGGGCATCTCCTTCGCCCCAGGCACCTCAGGCCCTGCCCCTGTTACCCCCGCTGCCCTCAGTGAGGAGGTCATTGACCTCCTCCGAACGCTCATTGTTGGGCAGACTACCCTTTTGAATGCCATCCAGGGGGTGGAGAGGGAGGTTCATCGCAGCAATGCGTACCTGGAGGGCATTCATTCGGGTCAGGCTGCCCATCAGCGATCGTTCCAGGCTCTGGCCTCAGCACTGACGGCAGCCATTGTCCCTGTCTCCTGCCTGCCTCTACTAACTCCCTCCTCCCAGTCTCCTGTTCCTCTGCCTGTCCCACCCACACCATCAGACCAGCCTGCACACACCTCAACACCCAAGAGAAGCTCATCCAAACATAAGCACCACAGATCACGCAGACATTCACACACGCAACATTCCGATGCAGACATGCCAACAGTCACTACCACCTCTGTGACCCCCACCTCCTCGTCTCCCTCCTCCCTCCCTGTGACGTCTACACTCACACCTCCATTCACCTCACCATCAGCCAGTGTTTCCATCACCAGCACACCCTCCACTCCAGTCCGCACACGTGCAGTCACCACCCCCACTGCCATTTACACGTCCCCTGTGTCCTCTCCCACTGTGTCTGTCACCCCCTCTTCCACACCACACAAACGCAGCCACCCACCCACCCAACAGCCATCCACCTCACGACAGCCTATCCCTCCTGCACCTGCACCCAAAGACAGCAAACGTGACTCACCTACAACCACATCCTCTCCCTCCACTCCCATTCCCACTGTACCTACCACTCTCCATTGTCCCAAGAAGCTCTTCCTCGCCACTACTAACTTCTTTCCTGACCCTGAGCCCCCCCCTCCTTCTCGTCGGGGTAAGAAGAGCACCTCAGCCACCACCAGCCCTGCAGCCCCCTTGACAAGGGTGCAGGGGTATTGGAGCCCGCCAGCCCGCATGTCTGGATCTTCGCCCAGCAGCAAGGGGACAGCCAGCCCACCCCCTGGGAAGAGGAGCAGAAGGCGGAAGGGGCGCCGCAGGAGCCCGCCTTCTACATCCCCCCCGGACACCACCCAGAGACAGTCACCAGCCACAGCTCCAAAGGGAGGAAAGGGCCACAGGCCCACGACTAAGGAGGGCAAGGGCAGCAAGTCGGAGAGGTCAGGCAGCAGGCCTGCTGCCCAGGAGGAGCCCACAACCCCCATAGCCGCTGCCCCGGGAGGAACCGGAACAGCTGCCCCGGGAGAGCCCACCACCCCCATAGCCGCTGCCCAGGGAGGACCCAGCCCAGCTGGCCAGGAGGGCCCCACCACCCACAGCCCAGGTGGGCATTGAAGGAGCACCATCCCCGCTGCCCAGGAGGGCACCACCAGGCAATTAGCAGTTGGCCATAGACCGGCCGCCGTCTCCAGAACCGCTGAACTGGGCCCCGCCGTCTCAAGAACCGCTCCGCTGGGCCCCGCCGTCTCAAGAACCGCTGAACTGGGCCCCGCCGTCTCAAGAACCGCTCCGCTGGGCCCCGCCGTCTCCAGAACCGCTCCGCTGGGCCCCGCCGTCTCAAGAACCGCTGAACTGGGCCCCGCCGTCTCAAGAACCGCTGAACTGGGCCCCGCCGTCTCAAGAACCGCTGAACTGGGCCCCGCCGTCTCAAGAACCGCTCCGCTGGGCCCCGCCGTCTCAAGAACCGCTGAACTGGGCCCCGCCGTCTCAAGAACCGCTCCGCTGGGCCCCGCCGTCTCCAGAACCGCTCCGCTGGGCCCCGCCGTCTCAAGAACCGCTGAACTGGGCCCCGCCGTCTCCAGAACCGCTCCGCTGGGCCCCGCCGTCTCAAGAACCGCTGAACTGGGCCCCGCCGTCTCAAGAACCGCTCCGCTGGGCCCCGCCGTCTCAAGAACCGCTGAACTGGGCCCCGCCGTCTCAAGAACCGCTCCGCTGGGCCCCGCCGTCTCAAGAACCGCTGAACTGGGCCCCGCCGTCTCAAGAACCGCTGAACTGGGCCCCGCCGTCTCAAGAACCGCTGAACTGGGCCCCGCCGTCTCAAGAACCGCTCCGCTGGGCCCCGCCGTCTCAAGAACCGCTGAACTGGGCCCCGCCGTCTCAAGAACCGCTGAACTGGGCCCTTCAAGGCAAGGAGCGCTGAACTGGGCCCTTCAAGGCAAGAACCGCTGGCCCTTTGGCAGACGTGGCAGGGCAGGATCTATCTCGGGCAGGGCTGCAGGATGTCCTCTGGCCAACTTGCCTCCTCCAGTGGCAGTGGGGTCTGTTATGGACTGTATGGACTGTGGCTTTGCTCTCCCCAGGATGGCCCAGTGGGCAGGCCACCCACTGTATGGACTGTTTGGACTGTGGCTTTGCTCTCCCCAGGATGGCCCAGTGGGCAGGCCACCCACTGTATGGACTGTATGGACTGTGGCTTTGCTCTCCCCAGGATGGCCCAGTGGGCAGGCCACCCACTGTATGGACTGTTTGGACTGTGGCTTTGCTCTCCCCAGGATGGCCCAGTGGGCAGGCCACCCACTGTATGGACTGTTTGGACTGTGGCTTTGCTCTCCCCAGGATGGCCCAGTGGGCAGGCCACCCACTGTATGGACTGTTTGGACTGTGGCTTTGCTCTCCCCAGGATGGCCCAGTGGGCAGGCCACCCACTGTATGGACTGTTTGGACTGTGGCTTTGCTCTCCCCAGGATGGCCCAGTGGGCAGGCCACCCACTGTATGGACTGTATGGACTGTGGCTTTGCTCTCCCCAGGATGGCCCAGTGGGCAGGCCACCCACTGTATGGACTGTTTGGACTGTGGCTTTGCTCTCCCCAGGATGGCCCAGTGGGCAGGCCACCCACTGTATGGACTGTATGGACTGTGGCTTTGCTCTCCCCAGGATGGCCCAGTGGGCAGGCCACCCACTGTATGGACTGTTTGGACTGTGGCTTTGCTCTCCCCAGGATGGCCCAGTGGGCAGGCCACCCACTGTATGGACTGTATGGACTGTGGCTTTGCTCTCCCCAGGATGGCCCAGTGGGCAGGCCACCCACTGTATGGACTGTTTGGACTGTGGCTTTGCTCTCCCCAGGATGGCCCAGTGGGCAGGCCACCCACTGTATGGACTGTTTGGACTGTGGCTTTGCTCTCCCCAGGATGGGCCAGTGGTCATGGAGTCCCCTCGTGGATCTGGCGTCGTGTACTCAAGTGGCTGAGGTGCCTCCCCTTCCCCCTGAGGTGCCTGTCCTATTTTCTTTCTGATGCCCCTGCAGTGTTCTCTCCGTGGAGTTCTTGTCGTGGGACTGGGCCTTGCCCCTTTGCACAGGACCCCTGTGATCCACGGACAGTGGTTGGACTACATTTAGTAGCTGTATATATTTTGTACATAGTTTATTTATTTATTGGGATTACTGGTGTACATATTTCAATATATCTGCCCGTTTATGATCTCTTCTTTTGGTCTTTGCATTATTTCGGAGGGGGGTGGTTTGTGGGTTGTGACAGTGATCTGTGGGAATGCATTGATGTGTGTGTTGTAGTGGGTGTGGGTGGGTGGGTGTGTGCCGGTAATCTTTTCCCTCCCCTGTGTCGTAGGTGCAGTACTCACCGATGTCTTCCGCGCCGCCGGGCGTGCTCCTGGTATATGAGCAGGTATAGGAGTGCGGGGATGACCTGCAACTCTGGTTCCATACTGCCGGAATCTCGCGTGGAGTGCGTAGACGTGAGCGTTTTCCCGTTCGTAGTCTGTTTCCGCCGTGTTCTTATCGGCGGTGCTCCCGCCCCGGAAAAGGTGGCGGATTGGTGGGTCGTAATAGGGTGGGCGGTACATTGTCTGCCGCCTGGCTGTTGGCGGGAACCGCCGCGCTGTTTGTTTGTACCGCCGTGGCGGGCGGAGTGTTAATACGGCGGGCTGTGTTGGCGGTTCCCGCCAGGGTCAGAATTGCATATTTTAGACCGCCGGCCTGTTGGCGGCTTGGCCGCCGCTTTATCACCGACCGCCAGGGTCAGAATGAGGGCCTCTGTCTGGTGTTCTGAGGCAACCATTTGAAGATCTTTCACAGCATACAAAGGATGTGGAAGCAGGAGGTTCACACAGCAATGACTTGAGCCATCATGTTGAGCTTGTCCTCTAGGATGATTCTTAGATTTCTTGCATATTCTTTGGGTGTTGGTCCTAACTTCGATGGCCACCAGGTGGAGTCCCAAGCCTAAGACCAGTGGCATAAGAAAACTGGAGGGGATCCCCTGGAAAGAACATGGAGGGCTCCCCTTTGCATTTACTCAGGCCAGGTGCTGTGCTGAGGGGGCCCGTGGAGCTCACCCCCGCACCCCAGGGGGCTGCAGGGGCATTTTATTACACCAGTGCCTAGGACCAGAACTTCCATCATGTCTGGAGGTGAGCTTCACATACTCATGTAGTTGGTGAATGTGGTTCTGGTGGTGGTTGTCTTGATCATCAGGGAGAGAATAAATTGTGGGTCACCGGCGTGGAAAATGGTGATATCTTATGATGGGATGATGTTGGTGAGCAGTGTCATGCATATAGTGAAAAGGGTGGGGCTCAGAGCCAATTCATATGGAATTCTGCATATCAGCTTTTTGCTCTTTGATGTGAAGGGTGGCAGAACCTTTTGGGGTCTTTCCATTTGAGAGGAGATCCTTGTATGCCAGTCTCTTGGAGTATTCTGATGAGGGTGTTGTGGGAGATACTGTCAAAGGCTGTGGAGAGGTCAAACAGGATGAGAGCCATTGCTTATCCTCAGCCTAGGATGATTCAAATGTTGTTGGTGGACGCAATGAGTGCTGTTTCGGTGCTGTGTTTTTTTCTGAATCCTGATTGAGTGTTGTCTAGAAGACAGTGACTTTCGAGGTGGCTTCTGAGACAATAGTTCTTTATTTGTTATATTGACATATGAAATAACCCTAGTTGGCAGCATGGGCACAATTTTATTATTGAGGATTCATGTACATTTTTTTTTAATTGTTTATGCATTATTATAAAACAGACATGAAAGGAAGCAAAGATGATATGCCTCTTGAATGTGAAGCTCACAGGAGATGCAGATATAGTATTAAGTTGGTGGTTGGCTTGCAAATATTTGTGAACACATTCAGTATAAAGTGATTATTGATATATTTCTTGCTTTTTGTTATTAATATTGATGAGATGTACAACGCTGTTGAGAAATATAGGGCCAATCACTGAAGAGCAGCCTCTTCATGTCAGGGTGTGAAGTATGACACTATAAGGAAAATATTTTTCGGGTGACATTCAGTATCAGAGGAAAGAAAATATTGAAATTCACAGAAGGGTACAGTTACCAAAAGTGTCACAGTACATTTTTAGTAGCAGTAGTCGGTGTATGGCATTATGCAGGAACCACTTGAAAGTTTGGTCCAGTGATGTTCATTGCCTGCCTGTAGTCCTAAAAATGAATCAAATACCATGGCAATTGTCCATGCCTAAGAACTCTGCCTAGAGTCTCTCAGAGATGGTAGTGAAGTAACCCCTCAAGAACACTCATAAGATAATCTTAGTTTTAGTGCTGTGACTAGGGGTCACTCGAAATGAATTTATGTGGCATAGTCATCTGTGGTGGGAACCATGCAATCCATTGCAGTTTGTTACGTGAGTTTGTAAATGGGAAAACTTCACTCAGGCACACAAGAGCATCACATTCAAATATGCATGCATATAATCTAAAAAGATCTCTAAATGTGACAAAATTTTATTATATTTTATCACATTGCACATGAAAAGACAGCCAATTAACCAACAGCAAAGTACTTTAGAACATCTCTCTGAAGTTGGAATACCGCTATCTGTTCTCATAACAATGCAATATTTGTTTAATTTGCCATTTCACTTTATCTTCCAAAACATAAGATTTTTTAGATTTTTAAAAAGAGGCAGGTTTTGACATTGTCGCAAAACATTCAAATTGTCCTACTAAAAAAAATCGAGTGCCTGCAAACAATCAACACTAGCCTATGTCAATGTATTGTCACAACTTTCTTCTAATCTTGAAACATAGCACACCAGGCGAGAGTCTCTTCCTCTTCTCTCTGTAAATTGAATAAAACAAAACAGAACTGAAAACACCAAAAGCTACATGATAGCACAAAGTAAACCAAATACAGAAACGGCAGAATATTAAACTTTAGAATTTACAAATGGGGTCTTAGTATTAAGCTCTATAATCCACTTAGATTCCCATCTTCTAAGGACGGTGACCTGTCACCTCCCCTCGGACATGGTCTACCCCAAAAAATCTCAATTGCTTGAAGTCACTGAAATGGTGTGTTTCAAAGTGACGTGCCACGGGGTAATGTTGATCTAGGTTAGTGATGGCCCTCGTGTGTTCCAAGATCGTCTTAAGTACTGGGTGTATGGTACTCCCAATATACCTGAGATTGCAGCGACATTGTCAAATGTAGACCACAAAAGCAGTGCTACACGTGATGAATTGACTGATGCACTTCTCTGTGTTCGTGTTAGGAATGGAGAATGCTCTACAGTAAGGGTGGGCGTTGAGCTCCGCACCACCGGTAGAGCTAAGCGCGGAGTTCGACCAAAAACTCTGCCAGCTGAGTGGAGCTCACCGCATGCGCACTGCAGCCCAGTTTTGGCCCACACAGGTTGCACTGTGTGGCCCATAACTGAGCTGCAATGCACACCAGGCCTGACATCATGGAGCTGCTCACCAGCGACAGTCTAGCAGCTCCGGATCCAGGCATCCCTCCCACCTCCAGCAATGTGGGCCAGGAGCAGGCCAAGAGGCAGAGGGAGGCAGTGAGCCACGACACTGGCAACGACGAGGACCCCCTTGGAGGACCCAGGTAAGTCCTCGATTTTCCTCTTATGTGCACACTAGTGCACAAGAGGCCTGAAAAGACAGCTTTTGCTGCCTACATCCCTGGCCTGAATTCAAGCTAGGGCCGTGGGCAGCAAAAGCTGCTGTTTCAGGCCTCTTGTGAACTGGCTTGCACTGAGCACTCAGGGTTCGAGTCTGGTCGGTTTCGCTTTCCTCTTTTTTTTTAAAGTACAAATTATATTAATTTTTAAAAATGACCGATGCATTATTTTTTAAAATTGTACAGAAATATCTCATTCTAAGTATATCATTCATCAAAGCCTAAAAAAACTCTCTGTCTCTCGCCCTCTCACTTTCTTCCTCTCTCTCTGTCTCTCTATCAATCAATTTCCCCCACACACACACCCACTCAGACACTTACGCACCCACTCAGAGACCCACTCTGACACTCTTGCACCCATTCACAACCCCAGTCAGACCCTCACACATCAACTCACAGACCCATTCAGACATTAACATACCCACTCACAGACCCACACAGACTCTCACACACCCAGACATAGATGCACTGACAGCCATGCCTCCACTCACAGACCCACGCACACACTGACACACCCATTAAAACACTGATGTACGCACTCTCCCACCCAGACATACACTCTGACAGCCACTCTCACCCCCAGATGCATCCCCTCACACCTAATCTGACACCCAGAGAGCCTGTGACCAACTTCCACCACGTACGGCCAAAGGGCTGTGCACAGCATAGGGGTTGGGTGGTTAGGGGGGGTTGGCTGCTGGGGATCCAAGGATCTATTTTTATTTTTTAAAGAGGAGAGAGCCTAGCTGAGCTTTGTAAAGCACTGAGTTCCCCATTCCCCAGAGCCACTTACTAAAATAAAGCACAAAGGGGCATGTGCCACCCCCCATGCTGAATTTGGTTCTGGGGACCCCATTCCCCGGTGCACTTTCTTAACAGGAGGGGGACACAAGGACCCCATCCCAGGCCACTTTTGGCACCGGGAACCCCATCCCAAGGGACCCAGCAACAAATTTGAAGGGGACACAACCCCTCTCCCCAGGCTGATTTCAGCCCGAGGACTTCATCCTCAGCTCAATTAACAAAGGGGGAGAGGGTGGTGCAGATTCCCTTCCTAGGCCAATTTCAGCCCCAGGCACCCCATCCCCGAGGTCCGACTTAACTTGGAGTGGGGGAGAGGGCCATGCGGTCCCCCCCCAGACCAATTTTAGCCCTGGTGACCCCATCCCCTGGTGCCTGGCCAAATACGCAGAACTTTACTCCACCAGCAGAGTTTTCAGAATTCAAGCTCTTTCACGCTACACAGAGTAACGCAAGGCTCCCAAATTCTGCCATCTGATGCAAAGTGGCGGTTTGTTTTCCCTTCACACACCAAGGCCCATATTTATACTTTTTTAGCACCGCATTTGCGCTGCTTTTTTACGCAAAACCGCCGCAAACTAACAAAATACAATTGTATTTTGTAAGTTTGCGCCACCTTCGCGTCAAAAAATTATGCAAATGCGGCGCTAAAAAAGTATAAATATGGGCCCAAGATTGTTACTCTGTGGCTGCCTACCAGCGCAAACAAGATATTGCGCGCACTTGTGTGGCTTCCGGCTGCAACAGCACCAAAAACAGTGCTGCTCACAAGTGCGAAGGCACCTCAACTCAATTTCCTACTCAAGATGCAGCTAAGTGTAGTCAAAAAGAGGCTTTCAAGTAGATTTTCTTCTCCAATGGACCCTTCAAGTTATTTTTGAGTACAAAAAGCCTTTTTTATTTTTTTTCCAACAGCAAGGAACTGCCCCATAGACTCCAAAAGCCTGTTCTTGTCCAGCAGGCTCCTCCTAGTACTTTGTCCAGCTCCTGGTCACTTTTCATTTGGATTTTGAGGTGGAAGCATCACACTCTTTGTCTCCTGGATATCTACCTTTGGATTTAAGGGCTTTGTTTTGTGATACCACAGACGTAAGTTAAAAATATTGTGTAATGTTGTTTTTTGTTTGATAGGGCAAGCACCAGCATTTCTTTGTACTTTTATTTGATTCTTAAATTTCATAGTGGAAGGTGCCCTGGAGTTTAAGTAGGGGCCTAGTTATTTTTTTACATTTCATTGATTTTTCATCTTTTGTAAAGGAAAATTGTTGCATGACTCCTTTTCTCTATGTTTGTTACATTTGCAATATTCATTTATTTTACTATGTAGCCTCTACTTCCAATGGGCCATTTAGTCAGTAGAGCCAGTACTGGTAGTCATCAGTGCATGAAATAAATGTTTCTGTGGTATATGTTTCCAAACCTCATTTAGGTAAAGGATGGCATTGGATTGAAATTAAAAATGTTGGCTATTGTTTGCGTTTCATTTTATTTTCTGCAAAAAGCTTATATGTGAGGTAATATTTGATGGCATAGCAGGATGTGTGTTGTTGTGAACTTTTTATAGTTCAGTTCATTTTCGTGTTTTGCATTGCAAAATTTATGTAAGTTGTGTTTTCTTCAGTGTTATTACCACCATGTCTCCTTTTTCTGGCCAGTGTGTGTGTGTTTGTCATCATCCATCATTCGTCTTTTTTCCATGCCATGTGGCCAAGGGCCATTTTGTGTAGTCTATGTCCATAGGCCTGAATGCGTTCTTTGTTCCCCATGCCTCCTTGGTCTCTGTTGTTTTTTGACCTTGTGGCTGAAAGCCATTTTGTGCATCCAGCCAGTGTGTTTTTGACATAAACTTGCATGTGTTCTTTGTTCATCATGCCTCCTTGCTCACTGCTGTTGTTTGACCATGTGGTTGGCAGTCATCTTGTACATCTAGCCAGTGAGCTTTTGCCATAGGCTTTCATGTGTTCTTTGTTCCCCATGTCTCCTTGCTTGCTGTTTGACCATGTGGCTGGTGGCCATTTTGTGCATCCAGCCTGTATGCCTTTGCCATAGGCTTGCATGTGTTCTTTGTTCCCCATGCCTCTTTGCTCTCTGTTTATGTTTGACCATGTGGCTGGTGGCCATTTTGTGCATCCAGCCAGTGTGTTTTTGCCATAGGCTTGCATGTCTTCTTTGTTCCCCATGCCTCCTTGCTCACTGCTGTTGTTTGACCACGTGACTGGTGGCCATTATGTGCATCCATCCAGGGTGCCTTTGAAATAGGTTTGCATGGATGGATGTGATAACAGTTTAATAATATGCTTTAGGATCATTGTAGTCTATGTATACCAAGAATATGATTTTGATGAACAGTGCTGACATTATTGCATGCTTTTTTTACATTTTTTATTTTGTACCTCCTTGCCTCGTTTCTTCTCGTCCTTCCATACATACATCAGCAATTATTGATCAGTTATTTAATTTATTTTTTTATTTGATTTTTAATTTGATTTTTTTATTTTACTTTTTTCTATTTTAAATTTTATACGTTTAAATTCTTATTTTAATTTCATTTTTTTTACTTCTTACTTTAGATTTTTCATTGTTTTTTTTTTTTTTTGCCTTGCCTTGATCCATCCATCCATCGAACCTTCCTTCATTCCATCCACCACAGACGCACAGCCGTGCTACAGCATTCAATTTCTTTACGTATAATTCCATTTCATTCTGGACACCCAGGCTACGGTGCACTGCAGACACATCAGTAGCATCATTCATTTTTTAATGATTACTACATTTACCCTGGACCATAGGATTTTTAAGGATTATTCCATTTACCCATGCACCTCTCTGACTACCCCAGATGTCTCCTTTAGTATAGATGGAGATAAAGCAAAGAGCTATATGAGTATGTTGTGTTGCCTGATTTGAAAAAACAATGATGGTATGATGGTGTGGTTTGACTTTACAATGTTTGGATACATTTTAATTGTTATTTGTTGCGTAAGTAACCAATCACACAAATATTGCATTTGTCTGTGCTACTTGATTCCAACCTGCAACAATGCCACGTTTCACTAACTACATGTTTTTCTTGCCTGGTTGTTTTTAGGTGCACAAGATAAGAGGCATCACCCGCAGTACTGCCAAACAGATGGCTTGTACAGTGACTTCAGTCTCTTCCAATTGTGCAGCTTAGTGCCACTCCCAACTGAGAGCTTTGAGATGGCCCCATAGAAAGTTCCTCCCAAGAAAGTGGTCAGTGAGACGAAGCAGCTTTCCACCAGTGGCATGCTGACCACAACCTTTTTCTGGAGATGTGTGCCTACCGTACCAGCCTAAGGAGAGGAACCTGGGAGCAACACTCCCACATCAACAGCACTACCCCAACCTAAGCACAAGACCATGGACCCAATTTACAAAGGTAAATTTACATGCATTTGGATAAATCACCCACACTTGGGGCAGATCATTTGTACTTGGGGTGGATCATCCTCACTCAGGATGGATCATACGACCCTGGACCGGAGCCAGTGTAATTACTTGTACCTGCACATTATCAATCCCACCTTCAGCCCAGCTCCAAAAAACAGATGTAAGCAGCACGCAAGCAAGGGACTGGGTTCTCCACAACCACACTGTGCCTTCCTGCTCCACAAATCCTGAAACCATGATGCCCCCTAGGAGGAAAAGAAACTATACAGAGATGGAAACCACCATAATACTGAAATGTATTGTGAGGAACTACAAGAGACTGCATGGTCTCCTACCATATAGCAGCAGTTCCTCACAGAAGGCAGTGGTATGGCAGTAGTTGGCAACAGTGGTCACTGTATTGGGGAGGACCAACGGATGGTGAATGACATCAAAAGTAAGTGACAGGATGAGAAGATGAGGGTGAAGGAGAAATACACCAGGTAAAGCTGGCACAAGCTGTCCCAGGTGTACAAACTGGAGCCCACCTCAGACTCTCCCCACTTGAGAGGGATGTCCTCTCTACCACATGCTCAATTGGCTGCCTATGAGTGATGACCTCAATGTTGCAGCAACCCTGCTCTCTGATGATGAAGAGCTTACCCAGAAACATGTGTCCAGAGATTTACAGCACTGGCTTCACCTACTAAGGTGTATAACTTTAGTTTACTTTATGGATAAAAAGCAAAATTGTACTACATTTACCATGATGCAGTGGGGCTGACTGCATGCTGGAGTGTGAGGCAGGGTGCTCCCTTTCTGCTTTTTCACTTCAATGTTGTGCCAGATAAGATGCGATGATACTAAAAATGACACCAAGGGGCAAATTTATACTTGTTTTGCGCCGAATTTGCATAATTTTTTTAATGCAAATTCGGTGCAAAACTAACTCCATATTTATACTTTGGCGCTCAACCCGTCTAGCTCCAAAGTTATGGAGTTAAAGTAATTTTTTGGAAGTGGAAACCTACCTTGTGTCAATAAGATGCAAGGTAGGCGTTCCTGTGCCAAAAATGACTCTATGGCCTTAGCGCCATATTTATCCCCCTGTGCTAAAAACACGCACGGGGGAGGAGTCAAATAATGGTGCAAAGCTCGCTTTGCACCATTATTTAATGCCTGGGTCAGGATAGGGGTTAGTCAACCTGTGTTCCACCATGAAATAAGCCCACAGGCGCCCTCCTGAGGTCCCAGGAACACCCCCACCCACACCACAGGGACAACGGAGGATGGGGGACCCCATCCCAGGTAAATATAGGTAAGTACAGGTAAGTATTTTTTTTAAGTGCCATTGGGGTTCTGAAATGGGCCTCCCTACATGGCACTGGGTGCAATGGCCATGCCCAGGGGACCCTGGTCCCCTGGGCTGGCCATTGGCGTGATGGGCATGACTTCTGTCTTTTCTAAGACAGGACTCATGTGGTATGGATGGTTTTGCATCAGAAAAGGACGCTAGGCTGGTTAGAGTAATTTTTTTTATTGTAACCTGCCTAACGTTTTTTAGTGCAAAACTCCCTTCTCCCATACTGCCACCCCCACCCGGCTAATGTCATTTAAAAAAAAAATGCTAGCCTACCCTTTGCGCCGGCTTGCACCATTCCATAAATATGGTGCCCAGCTGGCACTCAAGAATGATGCAAGCCGGAGCAAAACTTTTTGCTGCAAAACTGCGTTAGTTGCAGTTTTGCACCAAAAAGTATAAATATGCCCCCAAATGAGTAATGTTTGTGATAACCAAAAAATGTGACTATGAATGTTGTCCTAAGGAAGTGCAATTTGCATGGTGACTCAAACCCTCATGTGTCTCAGCTATTACATTACACTACAAGTACCAGAATCCTTTGTGATGGCAATTGCAAATTGCAAACCCCGCAGTCCCAGACAGTGGCCCATCACTGCTGCCTTCTCCACTTGACACTGGTACATGGCAATAGGTAATTTCCCTCATTCATTTACCACTGCTGTTGGCATGTAGTTGCAAACGTGTAGTTATGTGACAGGTTGCACATAATCAAATATCTTGGTTGACTCTGATGACCTTTCCCTTTTGTTGCCACAAACACCAAGAGAACAGTCACACACTAGAGCACAGGTTTCTGCACCATCAGAGAGACAACGTCATGGCGCACCACAACCTATACCATCAGCACCAACCAGTTCATAAATATGGCCAGGGGAGGGCATTTCTCCTACATTTGTATGAGTTAACTCATATATATATATATCTCATGGGATACATAAACTGTGCCAAACCTGGCAAGTGAACTAGGTAATGTTGTGTATCACATGTCAACTAGTATGCTAACTGAACACACACATATCATTATAAGACCTGTGATGTTGTCTGGAAAGACCCAGCCTGCAATGACCTCTGCAACATGTATGGGTGTGACATCTGGTTAGGCACCACACACTGGGCGGATGTCAGACAGTGGTAAGGATACATACCAGTGACCTTACTAAATGCTTATGCTCCTAAACTGTGGTGTCATTATGCCTCACCTCATGAGGTGTGAGGTATTTGTGCCTGTTCCCAAGTTCATGACATGGATACTTGCTGACAAAATGCCAGGAGATAGCAGCTAAAGTAATATGTGGATGAGGGATGCACTGATACAAGCAGGCTTGCATTATGGAAGTGTGGTAGTGGATGGCAAGGTGTTTGTAGAGGAGGGGGACGCCTAGACATCTAGTGGTTGAACTGCACAATGTGAAAACAATAAAGGCTTTTCTACTTGACCAAATAATGGAATCATAGGACAATGTTAATTTCACTTTGCCACTATGGTCACAAAAGAGTGAACCACTGAATAGAGGACTACGGGATGTGTGCTGTACAAAACCGTATCCTGTGTCAGGTGAAATAGGTCACAGTGTTGTACACGTACATTTGAAACACAGGCCAAAGGAAAAGTGCACAGCAGAAATCGCTGACCTCACAGACCAAAATTAACACTGTTGTCTTGTTGGGAGGTGGGATGAATGAAATATTAATAATACCTAGGCTGATAATTGTGTATATCAAACATTTACTTGTCAATGTACTGACTAAGGGGGTTATTCTAACTTTGGAGGAGGTGTTAATCCGTCCCAAAAGTGACGGAAAAGTGACGGATTTACCACCAGCCGTATTACGAGTCCATTATATCCTATGGAACTCGTAATACGGCTGGTGGTATATCCGTCACTTTACCGTCACTTTTGGGACGGTTAACACTCCTCCAAAGTTAGAATAACCCCCTAAATCTGATGTGCAATAATGAACCAGCTCTGCATGTTCAGGAAGACTCCATCACAAATTATCAGATACCACATCATACATAGAATGCTTGATGTCAATAAAAATGTAGGTGTATCCAAAGGTATCCAGTGCAGGACACCCTAGTTATTTCTGCCACATAGTTCTCAGTAACCACCAAATGTATATTTGCCTGTAAGTGCAATCCCCGGTTGATATGAGTGCTGCCTGCAACTTGTAAATCCATACCTCTGACGTGCATGTAGAATCATCACCATCATCCTTTGCACTTTGTAATGGACATGTATGTTAAATTACAGCTGCTGTCAGGACTACTTCAGTGACATGGATGACACCATCCAGCGGTTTAGGAGACATCCTGACTGCAGTAGTCATACCCACTGCCATCTGTCAGGTAGGTGTGCCATATAGTGATGCAGTTTATTGATACCATACCTATGAACAACAACCAAATCCATGTGGAAGGAAATTAACAGATATTTCAATTTTAGCATTACTTCTGAAGTAGGTGTGTAAAATGTACCCCACAAGATCAGTGATTTGTGTGTCAGGTGTGCATATTTACATATTATTCATGCAGAACATTAACCATGGTGTCATTTCTTTCCAAAGCTTCTGGTTCATGGACCAGTTCTTCTGCTACACACTTAAGGAGCATGGTCCTGCAGCTGACATCTGGGATCTCAATACCACACAGACCTGTGGTTGCAACTGGTGAGTTTGCTTTTGCAAAGTACATCTGCATTGAGCACCTCAACACCACTGTGTCAACTGCCATGTGTAGGTGTACACATACCAGGTCACATGTATAACATTTGATCATGTGAAGATAATTTGACTCAATCCTTATGTTACACCACATGATATTGTAAGGCAAATACTTAGCCTGTTGCAACCTCTGTCTTACAGGTGGTGAGGAGGATGAGTCCAGTCTGGATGAAAGGCCATCCACCAGTGGCAGGCGACGGGAAATCCAAGAGAAGAACCCATTCCTCTTCCAAGCTGTCTTATCATCTGCCAGTAATGCTCAGGAGGAGGAGGAGGAGGAAGTAGAGGAGGAGGAAGATCAGGGGACGATTTCAAGAGATGTGGAGGCCAATCCATGTTCCCCTCTTGTTGGCCCATGCAGCCTACCAACAAAACCCACATCTTCTGTGGTTGGCATGGTGCCTCCTCCTCGAGGACATGTGCCAACTGTCATAGTTGGTGCACAGAATGACCCAGGTCCTGGAAAGACATGGGGAAGAGATTGAATTACATCATGGTCATACAGAGGGAAGAGAGTGCAAGACACCATGCATTGGCTAAAAAGATGAAGTAGAGGATAATCAAAATGATACCAAATCAGCCTTCACAGCCAACACATCTACCTGCACCATGTCACCCCCAACCCCTGGTTAGGAAACCTGCACAGGGCCTCCAACAATCCACGATGTGAACTCTCTCCTTGCACACGCCCTCCACAGTTATGTTTTTTTGTTTTTGTTTATATAAATACGATGTAAACTTAAACTAAAACTGTTAATTGGGAAGGTAGAAACTAACTCAAATAATGATCTTCCCAGAGTATGGGCAGGGGCCTTGGAGGGGGTTGGACAAAATAAAAACAACACATTAGGAAATGCCGGGGAAATCAGTCTATGTACAGGAGCAAAAACAAATGTCCAGTCAAATAGTAGTGTCCAGTCAAATGTCATCCTGGTCATCCTCTTTCTGCATGACAATCAGATCCTCTGTAGTGGTGGCCACTTCCTGGCTGACCAGTGGAGGACCAGACATCCCGTGGCACTAGGACACACTGGGTGTCCAAGGGGTGCGGGGAGAAACTGAGTGGGAGGACATACAGAGAGACACATGTAGGGTAATGTGGGAGGAATGCTGGGACAGGGCTGCAATCATGGCTTCACCAAAGGAAGTGAGGGTGGCACTGATAGTATCCAAGGAATGGGTCATCTTCTCTTGGGTCCTAGGCTGTTCCTCAAACAACTAGTGTAGGAGCCGAGAGAGGATGCCCTGCTTCCCCTCAGATGCCACCGTCCATTCCAGGGATGCACCCACAGGGGTCACAACACAGGGAGGGGTTTAGGTGGAACACGAGGTATGTGGAGTGTTGGGGACATTGAGGCTCCTTAGGGGACTGAGGCAGGCACTTGGAGGGAGGCTGGTGGCAGGGGTGGCAGCTCAGTGCCACGATGTACTGGGGACTCCATGTGGTTGGGAGGGGTCAGAGGCAGGTCTAGGTGTTGTTGTTTGCCACTTTGGGGACACTTCTAGCAGGTCAAGTTCTTCATTGTCCAGCGAGAGGTGAAATAACCCTTCCCCAGAGGTATCCAGTTCAAGGCCCCCCTCCTACAGTTTCCACAGCCTTCACCCGGTCATTGTTTGCTGTTGTGTTTCTCTGGGTGGGCTCACTTCCCCTGCCTGCATATGGTCCTTGTCCCTCCTCCTCTTCCGTGTTCGAAGGAGGCCATGCCCGATGACTCCCCCCAGAAACTCTCCTCTGTCCCTGATCCTCTCCCTGGTGTTCCAGGCCAGCCAATGTCCATGAACTAGAAGTGAGAACATTATGTAGTTGTTGTCCAATTCAGGGCAAGGTATGTGAGTACAAGAAGCAAGTGCTGACTGTGATCTCCTTTGATCTCACTAACCAATTCCAGGTGACGTAGATCCCAAATGTATGTCTACTACCACTGTGATGTCCAGGCGTGATTCACACATTGATATTTGTCACAATTGTGGGGAGTATACACTTCTGTAGTGACAAAGCCTAACCTTAATCAATATTGCACTATCTGGGCCAGATTCACAAAGGACATAAAAGCTGTATGAGTGAAAGTTTGGACTAAAGTCCAAGTTTACCTTAGTAAATTGTGCCAAGGGTTCCCTGTCCTTGCTCCCTTCTCATCTTCCTAAGTCAGTCTGCATGTGGAATTAGGACACAGTCTGGATTGAGTTGACCGATCCAAAGCATGTGTCCATGATCACTCTTTCAAGTGCAGACTTGATAGTCTCAAATTATTGCATGCCATCTTATGTGTAGCATGGTGTGATTCCACATAAATGCTTGAATGAGTGTACATGTAAAAACCAGGCCTTGGTTCTGACCTTTGCTAAGTTGTGAGTTCATGTATTGGAGGATCCCTGTAAATATCAGAGAATTTACATGGCATGTGCAGTGTTTGGCATGTCAAGAGTGCCTGTCGGTGCTGCACACCAGTTGGCAAGTGTACAAATTTGGCACATCTAGCTAGGTGTTACATTGGACATAGAAGCCACTGTTGTGAAGACATGTCCATTTGTTTTCCTTTGGAAATGTTGGTACCATTTTGTGTGAGACAAGTATTCAAAAGTCGAACTTTACTCCAAGATACATGAAATGCTACTTTACACTGATGAAACACACAGAAAAATCATGCATGATATGGCATCCGACTCCAAATATGCACGTCTTCACCCTACACTGGACAGTGTCTTAACCATTCCTCTGACATTGCACACAACAGTGATAAGGCCCTTGGTTCACCAGTCATGGTGTTAGCATTGCATTTTCCATATAATTGCAAGAGTGATGGCTATTTGCCCTGTAGTGGTCAGTACAGTACAAGTCCCAGTATGCCCTCTGATTAGTGCTTCCAATGTGCTCCAATGGGGCATTGGCCTTATGACTGCTGCAGCAATAGCTGGGAGTATGTGTAAAGAGACATGAGGGATACATGAGGGAAATCTCTTAGATTTCTTTGTGCCATTTTGTTGCCCCTCCCAATGGGGAATGCCCCTTTTGCATATATTATGCCTGGCACAGGCATAATGTAGCGCAAAGTGTTACAAAGTCGCGCAACGCATGCATTGTGCCACTTTGAAAATTTGGCGCAGCGATTTTGTTCTCGTTGGGCCACAATATCGTAAAAAACAATTACGTTAATGTGGAGCAAAGAGGCACTAGGGGCTCTTAAATCTGCCCCTCAGATTTCTCTACGTCAGGCACTGATGGGCTCAAGGATATATGGATTCTGGTTCTATATTCAGGATACTGGCAAACAAGATTATTCGGATACAAGGGTCGGGACTCGGGGTTCCTTGTAATGAAACCACACTTTAAAACAGAGAAAACTAAACAGATCTTTGACGTCAAATCAATATACCAATAACTCACACTATAAACATTCCCCAGTGTGATTCAAGAATTAACAGGGAATTATCATGAAATCGAATTTTCTAGTACAAGGATTTCACTGAGAGAAAATATCCGGGTCAACTACTTCAAATTCTTAAGTGATTCAATAGTCTTGAGAGTTTAAGGTTCATATGCACACATGCAATGGCAATCAGATTATAGTTCTCAATTGTCCCAAAGTCTTTAGAAAGCCAACATAAGATTCTTATTGAGAAAACATGGATTGAAAACCAACTATGAGCACAAGATCCAGGGAGGCATAGCTATTACAAGAAGTACAACGTTTCTCTAATGTCTTATCAGTCACAAGATTGATCCGAATATTAATGCTGGCTTTAGATAGGTTTGATTATTCAGCGCTGATCAAGATCCCAAATTAAACAGAAAAGCTTGTGTTACCTTATTTGGGGTGACTTGTGTCTTTTTGCCAGCGCAAGAAAGCGCAATGCGAGAGATGAATTGCAAGCTGCCCGCCTTTTACAGGTACTGTGGAAACTGCAGAGAAGATCAGAAATACTGAGTCAGAACTCAGGAAGTGCATTGCTGCGAGGAAAAGCCTGTCACTGTGCATGGAAGCTGCTGTGAAGAGAGGATTGCTGCTGTGAAGGGAAGGCTGTTGGAAATAGGTAAGCGTTGCTTCCAAGTTAAATGAGTCTAAGCAGGATTTAGTCTGAACTGTCTCCTTTTGTAGCCGGCTCGAACCAGGTGCAAGGAAACACATGGGGAAAACAGAGGAACTCGTTAGTCATTATTGTAATTATACATGTTTCTCAACTGTCTTTTTTCCATTAGGAGGATCAACTAAAGAATCTGCAGTTGTCAATAGTTGGCATGTGCTTTCTGGATTACCTGGGGGAGGCCCATCTCTGATATCACTCATAAAGGGGGAGGGGTAAGTCATGATTAAGGCATGACTAGCCCTGCTCACAGCTGGGGCCATGACACACCATGACCATGTTCAGCAATTTTTTGAAGGTGCTCCTCCCACAGGATTGCGTGATTTTTTTTCATCTGGGTAATTTGGCCTCCAGTACCATAATGTGAACCAGGCATACCTCGATGAACACTTGTGTGACAAATGGAGCATATTGCAATGTTCTCCTCCTGTTTGCTAATTGTAAAAAAAATCCAAAACTGTGGGGAAGTACTTTCTTATTTGTCCACTGCCAATGCCTGAAGAAGAACTGGAGGTAGGTGGGTGTGTCATCGATTGTCTCTCTGCAGTGATTACTTCTACTGAGGTAGGGGTTGATGCAGGTCTCAGCTGGGCTTTACAAATATGGGAGCTGGCGGGACTACCTGTGCCACATCCCTCGGAGCAGGTTCAATAGTGTCGGACTCCCCTGTGCCAGCTTCCACAATGACTCCCTCGTCATCCTCCTCATCGCCCCCTTCCAAGAGTCTAAGGCTTTCAAGAACTTTTCCATTGCCTCTTTTGGCGTCTTCCAGACTTTGCTGGGGTTCACTCCATATTAATATCTTTGCCATCAGAAGTGGCGCTTGGAGAAGATGGTGGAGTAGTACCTTTCCTTTTCCTTGCTGGAGATCTGGGAGCCAATGATTCTAAAAAAGGAGGTTCTTCTTGCTTGGCACAAAGCTCAACCCCTGTTCTGCTCCAACTTCAGGAAGATCTACTATCGCTGGCTGCAACTATTGGCCACTTTGCTCTGTTTCCTGAAATGATTGGGTACTAATTTGCAAAAGGGACAGTTCCAATTCAACATCACTGGTTGGTGGCATCAAAATGATTGCAGTGGCTGTCTCATTAACAGACATGGGGCCCAATTCACAAGAGTAAACTTACCTTTAAGCCTAAGTTTAGACCAAAAGTATTAGTTTATGATTTTCAGGTGTTCACAAAGGTAAGTTACGAGTAGTGTCTTTACATCTGCACTCGGGGCGGATCATCTGCACTCGGGGTGGATCACTCGCTCGGGGCTAGGTCATCCGCACTCGGGCCAGATGAGGCAAAAAATGCATACTGACACACCTCTGTAAGGGTCTATCATCCCTCACCCAGCTGAGGTCTTTAGCACACACCCAATCCTAGCCTTGCTGCACACACAAAAGCAAAGCTGCCACAAACAAACCCTTTCAGTCCTTTCAACATGTCACTGAATGTGTTTGTTAGTTTGCCTCTTGCTATGTGACAGGATGATTTGAAGAGAAGGAGGAGTAGTAGGAGAGTAGAGAGTATCTTCAGACAAAGGATGAATCTCTTTGGGATGCCCAGCCAAGATGTCATGACAAGATACCATTTTCCCCCAGATACCATCTTGAAATGTTTTGTGAGTGGGAGCAGGATTTTGATTCTGTGACCTGACTCTCCCGTGCCAGTCCAGCCTATCTCAAGATCTTAGCAGCTCTCCTTTTCTTTGCTATGGGGTTATTCCAGAGGGTCTCCGGTGACCTTGTGGGCATCTCCCAGGCAAGCCAGTCCCAATGTCTGCATCAGGTAATGACCTGCATCAATAGGAGAAATTGTCCCATACACTGGCCAGAAGGCAAAGGGTAGCTAGAGATTTCTACCTCATTTCCTGCTTCCCACGTGTGCTGGGTGAAATTGATTACACTCATGTGGCTCTACAGTCACCTTGCCACCATGCGCACATCTTCTGCAACAGACACCGTTAGCACTCCACCAACATGCAGGGTGTCTGTAATGCCACTGGCTTCATTGATGTGCATCCAGTGTTCCCAGGCAGTACCCATGACAGCTATGTATTCCGCAGGTCACCTCTTGCCCGGCAGATGGCAGCAGGAGAATTTGGCAACATGTGGCTACTGGGTAAGTACCAAGCACCACACAATTTTGAGATGTAAAATTGTGTTTGTACATGTGCACAACCATTAGACAACACTAATCCTCATGCCACATACATGCCCCCAACAGACACAGTATGCACCATTTCATGCAGCATGTACTGTACAGATGCATGAGGAACATTTACAAATATTACTCTATTGCCTTCCTCAGGTGATACTGCATATGCAATCTCCCCTCATCTCCTTACACCATGCAGACCTAGAACCACTGTACCTCAGCAGAGGTACAACAGGCAGACAGACTTGCACAAGCCATCATTGAGAGCAGTTTTGGGCTCTTGAAGTCAAGATGTCTCAGTCATACAGGGGTGCTTCTGTACTCACCTCAAGTTGTGTGCAAGTTCATAGTAGTCTGCTGTAGTTTGCACAATATAACATTAAATCATGGCTTACACATACCTCTGGACCCTCTGCCTTCAGCTAGGTCTGAATCTAGGTAACTGGGACATTGTACAAAACAGAGGACAGGGTATGGAGATGCGTGGCCAGCTGGTTGACATTTTCTTTCATTGGAGCAACATGTTGTTCCATGGCCTTCATGTGGTTTGCAGTCTGGTGTCAATGATGGTTGGTGGACTATTAACACTCTGTCCACATATCCTGTGCTGAGACTACTTTGAGTCTGTATACAACTGTTGCCAAGAGTCAAAAGATTGGCCATGCATCACATCATGTGCACATGTCAGGGATTAGCGTGGAAAACGTCTCTTAGGGCTTCATTGACTCTGGCAATCAAATGTCTGCATGTGTTAGTTCTCCATGGACAGTGTCACAAAAGGGGTCTGCTTCCCAAAGGGCTTTGCCTGTTGGGGTGAATATGCCACATAGGAGGGTGAGTATCTGTTACCAAGAGGAGATTCCTGCTATGAGATTTGACAGTGTAGTGATCCTGCCCTAACTGCAGTCAGTCATGTACAACTGTGTGGCCTCTGCCTCAGGGGCAGAGGCCCCTTGCATCTCTTGCCCCTTGTATGTGTGTGTGTAAAATCTTATGGCGGCGTGGCCAGATGTCTGACATAGGTACACCATGGAACCAATGGACCAGTGTTAACATATGGATAGTCCATGCTCATATCTGACGTGTTTGGCAGCTGCACATGGGATGTCCCACTCCAGGCCTGTGATGATTTATAGTAAAGATTGGGCATTTTGTCCCGGTTTCTCCATTGAATGACTGAAGCTACAAGACCCTGAATGCATTATGATCATGTGGTCCAGACTACCACATCAAGAATAGACCACGCACATTTTTTCAGGGCTCCATGATCACAAAGAGTCCTCATCATGAATCAGACTAACACCTACTGGTCACATTCTAAATGTGTGACCATTTTGTATTGTGTATAAAGGAGAGTGCATCACACATGCAGGTCTCCTATTACTCAATGATGACATGTCACTATCTCCTGTCAAACAGGCACATTAATAGACATATGACGTGGAGTTGCTGCCGCTATCTAGGCAGGTAATGTTAGTCTAACACAGACCCTGCTCCAAAGGTACATCTTGGACTATTGCAGGTAACAAGGCACACTACCTTGCAGTATGCAGTGATTAAACTTCATTGTCTGTCTCCTACATAGTGCCCCAGGTGTGCAACGTGAATGTGCACCCGCTCTGTGCACCTCTAAGGCACATCTGTAGTGCATACCCTGATGGGAGCCCCGTGTAGGGGAGATAGGTAGTCCTACTGACCCCACAGACATACCTTTGCAGGTGGGTCTAGTCGCCCACTGCACCTGCCTGCAAAGGCATCTCCAATTCCCCCTCAAATGTGCCTGTGGGTTGACATCTGCACAGTGCTACATGGAGCGGCTGCTGTATGACAGTTCATTTGCCAACATGATTGGGCTGCACCCATGGCAGTGTGATTGTGTGACTGCCATGGGGGCACTGCATTCATTGTAACAGGGCTCACTTACCCAAACTACACCTTCTTTGAGCTCTGTGGTGGTCCAGACAGAGAAAGTGTGTCCCATATACAATCATGCCCTATTCATCTATTTGGACAGCAGCATGCATCTGTTTTCTTGGGCCCACATAATACTGGGACTACCTACCAAACACACTCTCAGGGCCGTATTTATACTTTTTGGCGCACAACTGCACCAACGCAGTTGTGCGTCAAAAAATTTAACGCCGGCTAACGCCATTCCAAAGCGCCATGCGGGCGCCTTATTTATGGAATTACGTTAGCCGGCGGAGCTGCCTGGTGTGCGTCAAAAAAAATGACTTACACCAGGCAGCGCCGGCGTAGGGGAAAATGGAGCTTGGGCGCCAAAAAATGGGGCAAGTCAGGCTGAGGCAAAATTTTCGCCTCAACCCGATTAGCGCCATTTATTTGGACTCCCAACCCCCATTGAAATAACTCCTGTCTTAGCAAAGACAGGAGTCATGCCCCCTTGCCCAATGGCCATGCCCAGGGGACTTATGTCCCCTGGGCATGGCCATTGGGCATAGTGGCATGTAGGGGGGCACAAATCAGGCCCCCCTATGCCACAAAAAAAAATAAAAAAAAATACTTACCTGAACTTACCTTAAGTTCCCTGGGATGGGTCCCTCCATCCTTGGGTGTCCTCCTGGGGTGGGCAAGGGTGGCAGGGGGTGTCCCTGGGGGCATGGGAGGGCACCTCTGGGCTCCTTCCGAGCCCACAGTTCCCTTAATGCCTGCCCTGACCAGGCGTTAAAAAATGACGCTAAAACGGCTGGACGTCATTTTTTTTTACCCGGCCACTCCCGGGCGTCATTTTTGCCCGGGAGTGTAAATACGGCGCACATGCCTCTGAGTCATTTTTTAGACGGGAACGCCTACCTTGCATATCATTAACGCAAGGTAGGTGTCCACGCTAAAAAATTACGCAAACTCCAAGATCTTTGGCGCTAGACGGGTCTAACGCCAAAGTATAAATATGGAGTTAGTTTTGCGTCGGAATTGCGTCAAAAAAAACAACGCAATTCCGGCGCAAACAGAGTATAAATATGCCCCCCAGTGTATATGTCCACAGCAGTATCACTGACTTTGTTGGTGCCTCATTCACAGATGCTTAAACAATGTTGGGTGAGGTTGGTTCAATAGTGCAAAAGGATGGCAGGGGATCCTGTGTGGAGGTGAGGCTGATTCTGAATGAACATGAAATGGATCTCAGCTCCTCCATATATTGAAGTGAATTGGGGGTGCTTTTCACTATTGACGGTGGATGAAATTCCAAAAGAAGGATCTGAGCCTGAGTCACAATGGGCCCCTCACTTCGATGTCTCATTGCGGAGACTGTGCCCAAAGTGCAATGGCTGACGGGTGTCTGCACTAGTGCGTAGGACGTTGGCCTGGCCAGACTGGCCAGGGGGGTCATTGTGCATTTGCCAGGGGGGCTGTAGGGGTGTGGACAGGTCTCATTACTGTGTTTCTCTTCAGAACTGGCACTGCTGTTTATGTCCACAGTTACAAAGCAGCAATCCTGCATGATTCCACTTGCATTTACTGTCTCTGTGTTGGGGCTGGTATGATAAACCTGTCAGTGCTGCTATGGGTTCCCAGTGTTGCTCAGTACCACTGGCCCATGGTGTACTTGGGACTATGTATCCAGGGTTGACATCACTACCTTTGCCTACTTTGGTGATACAGTACAGTCTACTTAGATGTAAGCAAGATATATTGACCTCATAATGCAATGCAAAGGGCCAAACTGTGCTAGGAAGTGCTATAGTGTTGAGTTATCTACAAAACCTTCCCTTTCTACTTTAATATTCCTTCCCTTCTTACACATGTTTGCAGATGTCAGACGTCTTTAATATTTGTACTGCTCTGATTGCAGATCTTACGACCCAGATGTGGATCCTGTGCTCCATATGCGGATCCTATGCTCCAAATACGTAGCATACACTCCGGGTGCGGATAATCCACACTTGAGCGTAGAATTCATATTCTAAGAGATTTCTTTGCGTAATTTCTTTCCGCAGTTTTACTGCCAGCTTAGAGCAGGCATTAAGGAGGCACACCACTGTTTTCAATGGGCCTCAATGGGCTTTGCAGGATTAGCGTCAACATTTATGACACTAATCCTGCAACGCTCCAAACCTGCGCAGAAATTTTGACACTAGTTCCCTAACTGCTGCCATGCTGCACTGTATCTTAGATATGGCGAACACATGATGGCGTTATGGGGGGGCTAAGGAGCACAAGAAATGTGGTGCCGCACTGGGTGCAGCACAACTTTTCTTAAATTAGGCTCCTGATTACGCAGAAGTCCAGGTATTTCTGTCTTTCTCTCTCATCCCAACCCTCCTTCCCCTTGGGGACCCCTAGGATTGCAGTGTGTCCTTCATTGCTGCCCTGTCAGTTCTCATTGGGATTCGGGGATTATCGTCGGAACCACATGGAGTTCAGGTTAGTGGCTCACAACATGGTGGTGAAGGTGAGGAGAGCTGGGAAAAATCAGCTACAAATAGGACAATCATGGTCGGAGGTGAGGCAGAAGAGGGTTACATCCTCACGCAAACCAGCCCTGTCCCCAGCATTGCGTAAAAACACCGGCCGTAGCGACATAACAATGATACAAGAAGAGTCAGATGGAGAAGCCATGGCATACAGTGACTGCCACATGACACACATAGAGTCTACCACCACCTACTTCTCAAAAGTCGCCTACATCAGTGGCCTCAGAAAAGAAGAAAATTCAGGCTACTATTACAGGCATGTTTAGGCAGGAGGGACCCTATGACCGCAACCACCCAATGGCATGTTTGTACAATGGGAACCTGGCAAAAATGTTAGCGCTGAACCTCCTCCCTTTTTCTTTTGTGGAAGGAGTGGTGTTAGAAATGGAGTCTCTAGCTGGCAGAGGTATACACCATGTCCAAGAAGCTTCCACAGTACTAATTAGGGTAAGTCAGTATACAACCTAGATTATCCTGTCTGTCTGAACCCGAAAGTGAGTCCCAAACAAGTAGGCCTTAACTTCTTCAGTGCCCAGACCACAGCAAAAGCTTCAGGCTCAATTGCACTCCACCTACGTTTCTGGGTAGGTAACCTCCTACTAATGACGGCTACAGTCTGGTCTTGGCCCTCTTCATTTAACAGTGCAAGTACTGCCCTCACACCATGCTCTGATGCATTAGCCTGCATGATAAATTCTTTAAAGAAATCAGGTGCCTTCAGAATGGGTGCCGTGCACCTGGCTGCCTTCAGGGCATCAAAAGCTGTCCGGCAAGCTTCAGTCCAGATCACATTTTTGAGTTGCTTTTTGGAAGTTAACTCAATCAGAGGAGCAACAATAGTGCCATACCCCTTGACAAACCTCCTATAGTATCCTGTAAGACCTAAAAAGGCTCTCACCTCAGTCTGGGTCTTGGGGGGCTCCTAAGCCAGAATGGTGTCAATCTTTGGTTGTAGGGGTGCCACCTGGCCACTCCCCACCTGGTGTCCCAAGTACACCACGGAGCCCTGCCTTATTTGGCACTTACTCGCCTTAAAAGTGAGGCCTGCCTTCTGCAGAGCCTCCAACACGTTGAGCTGGAGCTGAACACAGCAATATCATCCAGCTAGGCTGCACTGAAGTCCTCCAATCCAGCCAAGGCCTGGTTAACTAACCTTTGAAAGGTGGCAGGGGCATTTTTCATCCAAAGGGCATCACCTTAAACTGGTAGTGCCCATCTGGGGTAGAAAATGCAGACCTCTCCTTGGCCCCCTCAGTTAGAGCAATCTGCCAATACCCAGACGTTAAATCAAATGTGCTGAAATATTTGGCAGCCCCCCAACCGATCAAGGAGCTCATCAGCTCGGGGGATAGGGTGCGCGTCTGTCTTCATGTCGGCATTGAGTCCACAGTAGTCCACACAGAACCTTAGTTCTGGAGTGGCACTGGGAGCAGCAGCCTTTGGGACCAAGACAACTTGACTGGCCCAATTGCTACTGGAGAATTCAATAACCCCAAGGGCTCCTTGATGCTAGTCCTGACCTTGTCAGTCACCCTGTAAATCTTGTGTTTTACAGGTGGACTGTCCCCAGTGTCCACATCATGTATACAGAAATGAGTGACACCTGGGATCAAGTAAAACAGTGAGGCAAACTGTTCCAACACCTGTTGACTGTCCCTCTGTTGCTCTGGGGTCAGTGAGTAGGAGAGGTTCACACCCTCCACAGACCCATCTTTCTCCTTAGCTGACTGGAGGTCATGAAGAGGCTCACTCTCTTCCTCCACCCCATCATCTGTTGCTAGGAGCATTGTCACTTCAGACATCTCAAAGTGAGGTTTGAGGCAGTTCATATGCAGGACCCTTAAAGGATTCCATGGAGCCTGCAAGTTCACCAGATAGATTACTTCACTCTTGCGCTCCACCACCTCAAATGGCCCAGTCCACTCATCTTGGAGAGCACGAGGATTCACTGGGGCCATGACCCATACTTTCTGGCCAGACTGAAACTCAACCAGAGTAGCATTCTAGTCATACCAGCGGTTCATGTCTTCCTGGCTTGCTTCCAGGTTCTGTTGAGTGAGTTTCCTGAAGCGAGCTGTCTGGTTCCTAAAAGCCAGCATGTAGCTAAATACATCCTGGGGGCGCTTACTGGAGGCGTTCTCCAAGCCCTCCTTCACCAGACTCAGAAACCCCCTCACAGGGTGGCCATACAACAGTTCAAAGAGGCTAAAACCAAGTCCCTTTTGCGGCACCTCCCTATAGACAAACAGAATGCATGGCCAAAGGACATCCCACTTATGCCTCATGGGCTCTGACAGTCCCATAATCATGTCCTTCAAGGTTTGGTTGAATCTCTCAAACAAACCATTTCCTTGGGGGTGGTAAGTAGTGGTGAACTTGTATGTCACCCCACAATCCTTCCACAGAGACTTCATACGTAGATCTGAAGTTAGTACCCTTGTCAAATACCACCTCCTTGGAGAACCCCATGGTGGTAAAAAGCCCCATCAATGCCCGGCCCACCACAAGGGCTGTGATTGATCTAAGAGGTATAGCTTTTAGGTACCGGGTGGCATGGTCCACCAAGACCAGGATAAACCTGTTGCCCATGGCTGTCTTGGGATCTAGAGGCCCCACAATGTCAATACCTACCCCTTCAAAGCGGGTGTTGACTACCAAAAAGGTTGGAGCGGAGCCTTACATTTCCCCCAACTCTTGCCACTTGCCTGACACGTTTGGTAAGACCCACAATATGCATCAGAGTGCCTGCGCATTGTGGGCCAGTAAAAGTGGGTGACAAGCCTTTCAAAGGTCTCGTCCTGCCCCAAATGACCAGCTAAAGGCATATCATGATCCAAACTGAGTAGGAAGACTCTGAAGCACTGGGGTACCACCAGCACACGGGCTGCCCCAGGCTCAGCAACCTTAGGCTCACTATATAAGAGGCCATTGTCCCAACAAATCAAGTGTGGTCCGGACTCCTTAGATGATACACTGCTACCTGCCCAGGAGACCCTCCTTCCAGGCAGAACAGGTACATCCACTACACCACCGGGATTACTCTATACCTCCTCACCCTCATCCTCCTCCTCTGTGTGTCCCTCAGCCTCCTTGGCTGCCACACAGACCCTTAATGCCTTTTGCAGCTTCTCCTTCCTGGTGGAGCTCTTGATTGGGCAGGCATGATCCTTACAAAACTGCTGCAGTTTAGCCACTGTGTGTTTCTTCAGTTTCTCCAACTCAAAAACAGCCTTAGTAGCCACACCTGGTGCATCCCCATTTTTGGTGAGTACTCAAAAAATGCAAAGTTCCAAAAGTAGTTCAGAGAGTGCCCAGGAGAAGTTCAAAATCACAAAAAATATAAGTAGAAAAAGTCTAAAAAGAGAAAAAGCAAAACAAGTAGTATGTGGTCACGTAGTGGTCTGCACTGAAAACAGTACTGTACACTTAATCACTGTATGTCAAGTACAAATACAGGTTCTATCCTCACCGCTGATCACCAATGTTATAAATGGGTCTTCAGTTGGCAGTCAGTGTGCACTCTGCCCAAGCAGGGACCCTCATTCTAGTCAGGGCAAGTGAGATACTCATTTAAGATAACCCCTATTCACCCCCTGGTTGCTCGGCACGAGCAGTCAGGCTTATCTCAAAGGCAATGTGTAAAGTATTTGTACCAACAAACACAGTAATACTGTGAAAACACAACAAAATGGATACCACACCCCTATAGAAAAATAGCCAATATTTATCTAAATCAAACAAGACCAATGCGACAAAAATACAACGTACATAAGTAAAGCTCTGAATTTTTTAAATAATAGAATCTTACTCTAAGGACAACAATAGAAACGTTGCTGTGACATGAAGTATACCTTGTTTGCGTCAAAAATAAAGCAGCACAGGTGAGCGTGCATTAGAAAAGTCAGCGATGCATCAATTCCTTACTCACAAGTGAGACCGTGCATCATTTCTTCTCTGGTCGAGTAGGCGATACACCGTTTTTCTCTCCCACAAGAGAGTGATGTGTTGATTTCCAGTCGGACACCTCGGATCCGCGCAGGTTCATGTTCTTTTTGACACCCAGCGATGATGCTTGCGAAATCCGGCCGCACAGTGATGGAAGACCATGCAGCTTGGGGGTTGCGTCTTTCCAGGAGCTGCAAGCTGGTGTTGGGTTGTTTCTCCAGCCGCGATGCAGGTGATGCGGCGGTTTCCCAGCCAAGATGCAGTCGGTGCGTTGATTTATCAGCCCTGATGCATGTGATATGTCAGAGCTTCACCTTTTAAGGGCCCTGGGACGGGATAGGGCACCAGTTGGCAGGGTAGGAATCTCAGCAGAGAGTCCAGGTGCTGGCAGAGGAAGTCTTTGATGGCCCTGAGACTTCAAAACAGGAAACAAGCTCAATCCAAGCCCTTGGAGACACTTCACAAGGAGGAATTTGCCACAAATTCCAGTCTTTGTCCTCTCTTAGGCAGAAGCAGAAACTGCAGGCCAACCCAGCAAAGAACAGTCACAGGCAAAGGGGCAGTTCTCCACCTCCAGGTCTTTTCCTTCACATAGGTTCCTCTTGAGTCCAGAAGTAATCTGAAAATCACAAGATCCTGCTTTGCTAAGGCCTGGCTCCAGACACATACCAGGGGGTTGGATACTACATTTTAGGAGGGCAGGCATAGCCCATTCAGGAGTAAGTGTCAGCTCCTCCCTCCACTCTAGCCCAGATGACCCATCTTGATATGCAGGCTACATCCCAGCTCCCTTTGTGCCACTGTCTAGTGGAAATTCAAAAGCAGTCCAACTGTCAGTCTGACCCAGACAGGGAATACACAAGGCGGCAGAGTCACAGAATGGTTTAAGCAAGAAAATGCCAAAATGCCCACTTTCTAAAAGCGATATTGTCAGAATGACAATCCAAAAAAACAACTTTACCAAAAGATGTATCTTTAAATTGTGAGTTCAGAGACCCCAAACTTCAGATCTCTATCTGCTCCCAAAGGGAAATTGTACTTAAAACATATTTAAAGGCAGCCCCCATGTTAACCTATGAGAGAGATAGGCCTTGCAACAGCGAAAGCCTAATTTGCCAGTATTTCACTGTTAAGACATGTAAAACACATCAGTACATGTCCCACCTTTAACATACATTGCACCCTGCCCATGGGTCTACCAAAGTCCTACCTTAGGGGTACATTACATGTACAAAAAGGAAGGTTTGGGCCTGGCAAGTGAGTACACTTTCCAGGTCGAAGTGGCAGTTTAAAACTGCACACACACACACACTGCAGTGGCAGGTCTGAGCTATGTTACAGGGTCACTCATGTGGGTGGCATACTCAGTGCTGCAGGCCCACTAGTAGCATTTGATTTACAGGCCCTGGGCACCTCTAGTACACTTTACTAGGGACTTACCAGTAAATCAAATATGGCAATCATACAAAAAACAATTACACATGCACTTTACACAGGGAGTACTTGCACTTTAGCACTGGTCAGCAGTGATAAAGTGCCCAGAGTACCAAAAACAGCAAAAACAGAATCCAGCAAACAGTCAAAACACAGGAAGCAGAGGCAAAAAGACAAGGGAGACTACGCCAAGGATGACATGTCTAACACACTCACTACAGGCTTTAGCCACACTTTCAGTCACTAGGTCCATTCCTGGCCATGAGTACAAGTTCCTGAGCCTCTCTTTAGTCTTACTTTTCCCTTGATGTCTGTTATGATCCTGGCATAACAGACAAACCCTGACACTTGAGGGTGGAACCCATCGTCTTTCTCTCAAAACAAGATTTTTGACTGCAAACAATTCATTTAATATTCAAGTAAATCCTTTTAACCTTTTGTCCCTCACTCAACTCTTATGTCCAGTGAGAATGAATTAATGAACTTAACTCAACTCCTCATCCAACTACAATTCTTGCAACCACTCATCTTCTGAAACATACCCTAGCATTACACTACAAACCTCTATATCATCATCCTTCCATCACATACCACTCTCATGCTCCTGGTCACACCCATCCACAGACAACCTCGAGAGGCAGCTTTATTTTCAATTCCAGGTATGTTGCACTTGCAAATTGAAAATCTTGCGGACCCACCATCCATCTACAAATTCTCAAAGAAATGTGATCCAGACCCTTCTTACTAAATACGTCCTGCAATGGTTTGAGGTCAGTTTAAACCAAAACCCTAACAGTCAACACAAACTGTCTGAATTTCTTCACCGCCCAGTAAATGGCCTAGGCTTCTTTCTAAGTCATAGAGTAAAACTCTTCTGCTCCCCTTAAAGACCTCAAAGCAAATACAATAGTCACATATTTGCTTCCTTGCTAAGTTTTATGTGTTCAAAGGCTGCCAAGAAGCAACCAGAAACATAGTATTGGTATGTTCACATTGCTTTTCATTACCAATTTGTAGGAATGATTATGCACAAGCTTTTGAAGTAGACATATGGAACCTGATGTATTGATTTTAATTGTGCTTGTGTTTTTTGTGTTTGTTTCATGGTTCACCTGGTAAAATTCCCTTGCTTATCTTCTTTGGTTTTGAATAATTTGGGTACTTCACTGCTGCAGTAAATATGTATTTCCTCTCTCCTGGTTATGGACTGTGGTGTGAGGTGGGGTCGGAAAACCAGGCACCAGACAGTGCATCTCTGTGGAATGAAATACTCTCAAGAAACACCCTAACAACTTTCCCTCGAGATGAATGGGATCTTGGATACCTGTCCTGAAGATGTCCTGAATGTCTGGTAAAAGGGAAACTGCCTACTTTTGTTTGAAGATTTGCTTCAAGAGCAGCATGCTCTAGGTAGCTCACCTTTCAAGTCAATAGCCAATTTCTTTTCACAGTCACAAGGAATGCCCTGAGCTCTTCAAATTCGATAGGAAGTTGATCTGCCTTACCACATACATCCTGCTGGCCTAATGTTCTTCAGCGATTGGAGCTCCAGAAAAAAGCTCAAAACTCCTAATCTGAACTTCAAAAATGGAAACATTTGCATCTTGTTGTTAGCCTTGAACATTTACAGGTGAGACTGATTGTTTACTTTATCTCATGCTGAGCTTTGTTCTTTCGATGTTGGTTTTTGACTGGCCTCACACCACAGTTATTTGTTGTTGGATGCAGCCTCCTGATTGACCCTGCTGGACATTTTTAGTTTTCATAACATTTTCTAGTGTAAAAGTGCAATCCAGCATCAGGATATGCTCCCATCTTGTGTCTAACTGCATGCACTCACAGGTCGGCCGCAGTGACTTCCAGAGAACTGTCTCCCAGAGGTGTCAGGCACAACATGCATTCATCACCCCTATCAAACATATGTAATTTAACATTTGAACAAGATATTCTAGCGACTCTTGGTGTAGTGTCACTGGACACTAACATACCCCAGGAGACAGCCTTAAATGATGTACTCTGCAATATCCTGGCTTTTCCTCAGATTAGAATTTGCAAGAATTCATCAGGGTTCCTCTACACTTCTCTCTTCGACTTCTGCCAAGGATCGACCGCTGACTGCTCCAGGCCGCCTGCAAAACTGCAACAAAGTAGCCAGAAGACTACCAGCGACAGTGTAGCGCCTAATCCTGCCGGCTTTCTCAACTGTTTCCTGGTGGTGCATGCTCTGGGGGCTGCCTGCCTTCACCCTGCATTGGAAGCCACAAAGAAATCTCCAGTGAGTCGACGGAATCTTCCCCCTGCCCCAGCAGGCACCAAACTTCAACCTCACCGGTACTCTGGGTCCCCTCTCATCCTGACGAGCGTGGCCCCTGGAACACAGGTGGTGGACCCAAGTGACCCAAACTATCCAGTGGTCCAACTGTCCAAATTTGGAGGAGGTAAGTCCTTGCCTCCCCTCCCCAGACAGTAATCCTGTGCACCACGGGATCTGCAGCTACAAGGGCTTCTGTGCACATTTCCAAGAAATCCTGCATGTACAGCCGAGCCAAGGTCCCCAGCACTCTGTCCTGCGATGCTCAGCTCCCTGAGTTGAACCCCGGTGTTGTGGGACCTCTCTTTGTAGTGTTGAGATGACTGCCATGTTCAGTCTTCTTGAACCCATGTTCAAGGACTTCTGTAGCTGCTTCCTTACTGTGTGTGGGCTCTCTACGTTGCTGAGGGCCCCCTCTGTCTCCTCTCCCAAGTGGCGACATCCTGGTCCTTTCTGGGCTCAGGTAGCACCCTTTTCCTCTAACTGCAATTCTTGCAGCTAGCAAGACTTTTTTGTGGTATTTTGCCAAGGAAACAACTCTGCATCCTCCAGCACGCCATGGGACATCTTCTGCATGAAAAAGTACTTCCTACCTTCTTTCGTTGTTGCAAATCCTGCAGCTTCTTCCAACCAGAGGCAGCCATTTTGCACCTTCATCCGGGGTTTAGTGGGCTCCTGCTCCCCGGACACTTTAGCGACTCTTGGACTCAGTCCCCTTCCTTTGCAGGGCTTCAGGTCCAGGAATCTGTCTTCAGTGCTTTACAGTCTGTTGTGGTCCTTGCAACATCCTTTATCACAACTTTAGGGTGTTTCTGGGGAAATAGTTGTACTTTACTCCTACTTAACAGGGTCTTGGGGTGGGGTCTCCTTTACAGCCTTAGTGTTTTCTTACCCTCCCAGCAACCCTCTACACACTACACTTGCCTAGGGGTCCATTCGTGGTTCGCATTCCACTTTCTTAGTAGATGGTTTGTGTTGCCCCTAGCCCTATTGCATCCTATTGTGTTTTACAGTGTTTGCACTACTTTCTGGCTGTTTTACTTACCTGATTGGGTTAGTTGTGTATATTTTGTGTATGTTACTTACCTCCAAAGGGAGTTTATCCTCGGAGATATTTTTGGCACATTGTCACTAAAATAAAGTACACTTATTTTTAGTAACTATGAGTATTGTCTTTCTTATGATATAGTACCTATAAGATATAAGTGGTATTGCATGAGCTTTGCATGTCTCCTAGCTCAGCCTTGGCTGCTCTTCTATAGCTATCTCTATCAGCCTAAGACCACTACTACACTCTACTAATAAGGGATAACTGGACCTGGCACAAGGTGTAAGTACCATTGGTACCCACTACATGCCAGACCAGCCTCCTACACCTAGGACAGACATAAAAGATGATTAAACAAGGTATTATCCAATACAGGAGCAGAATCGGTTGTGCCACTCCTCATGCTCCATCACTTGCACAAAATCTTTACAAGATACACACTGCGGATGACATAGAGCGGGGGTAATTGAAGTGGCTGGAACAGACATGGGAGGTGTGAATGTTCGCAACCTGCTTGCATATATAGCATGCTGATGGATATATTGTCTCCAGACCATCAAGGGTGAATTCAACAGTGAATCCCTTTTATGATTCACCATGCCTTTCCTCTAGTAGCCTGATACATTTTATAGGGTACCTATCAAGGATTGAAGTGCAGTTATTACTGTTATTCTCACTTTTCATTATCACATTTACTAGTTGTCTGACATACTAGCACATCCTTATTGATTAAGGAGTGATTTGCAAAGACCAGTCCCAACCTTATGTTTTTCCAACTCCTGTCATCAGATATACATTTTCATCCCTGTTGTGACTATACACCACTGTTTGATTCAGTATATAATTGTATCACCGTTCACTTGGAGGGGCCGCCATAGACTTCAAACACAAACACATTGACTTGATGATTGGTGGTCACTCTCCAAACTACAGTTCTGGACTCATCTGTTTGTAATGGAGTATTGCCTTCTTGCCACAGTTAAATATTAAACCTCACACATATCTATAGTACACTTATTGGATATCATGTTGATGTTTTGACAGGTCTCGTCTTACCATGGTCATCATACACTGCAATTGATACATTAAAACACTTCAGTGGTGTTACATAATCAAGTAATTGTTCATAGTTAAACCAGGATTTGTGTTGATACTTTAGCCCATCATGGCATGAATATGGCAAGTGCAAAATTGCATTCTGTTCTTCCGTATTCTGTATGCACTGATATGTTTCTACTCTGCTACGTTGAAAATTATGTAAGTATAAACATCCTCGATGCAGCTCCTATATGGTACAAGATTATTGTCCCATCTATGTGTGAGGGCTGTGGTTCAGTTGTTTTGACATTGCCATATTGGTCGGCTTTTTTTCTATTGCACACAAATTAAGCACACAGTGGTCCATGACCACTCGCTTAATGATCTCGGACAGTTTGAAGCTAATTGCCATTCTGCAGTTAGACTGAAATATTCCTAGTCCCAACATCGTCCTTCTTTTTGTAATACCCATATTCATATGAGTGGGTGGATCACTGATTGAGGTTTGGACCTCCTATATCTCAGGTTCTGTATCTTCTACAAAAAAGATGAGTGAATCTGCCCAAAACATAAGGATCAGAAGATGATTCTTTGATTCTTCCAAATTGGTTTTATTGAACATCAAACTAGTTTTCAATGATTTCTCAGTGCAACTATGTTAGTGATACAGTATTTGAGATTTAGAACAATCTTGTGTTGATGAAAATACATCTGGTCCGGGGCTAAATCCCATTACGGATAGCTTCAAAGTTGATCTGGAATGATCCTCGGGCTTCAAGAATAAATAATTTTCTTCTGCCTCCATGAAATGAAGCCATAAAAATGTATACAAAGCTTTAAGAAAGTCCCAGGCTTCCTGCTGTGTAAGGGGCCAAACACGTGTTGGCTGTGTTCTTATGGAAATTAAGGGTGGGCGGAGCTCACAGAGTTCTACTCTGTGAACTCCGAGGAGTTTTATAAAAACTCTGTGAAATTTTTCAGGGTTTCGCATGAGGCGGAATGCCGTCTACCCTCCTACACAAACGTGCTACGGATGGCCAAGAACACCCCCGGTCTTGCAACTGCCTTGCACTTGCTTCTTTTGCACTTACATACAGCCTCAGATCTCCCTTTCTTTAGGGTAACAAAGTAGTATTAAGTCCCCTCAGGAGGAGACGTGTGCCTATATCTGCTGGATGCTGCAACCTTTCATAAAAGGCACAGAAGTAAATACTGTAAATTTATAAATTTGGTAATTTTCTTGGTATAAGCATGGTTCTACTAACTCTGTGCCGGGTTATCCACTGGTTGACAGCCACCGGTTTGGGATTAAGGGATGCTGTGCGTTTTTGCACAGTTATATATTTTCTCTGCAAATTGCCTACTGCCTAGCTGTTTTCTTACATGTGAAAAACACATTATTTATGCCCAAGACTTCAAGGAGATCCACATGCTGTCACTCAGACCACCAAGGCATCCGTGTCCACCGACGCACCAAGCCATAAGTCTTTTTCAGCGCAGCCTCTTTTCACACAGCATCGTGGGTAACATTCTTTACCACAGACCCTTACAGTGATATCTCTACACCTTCACTGTACCTTGAGAGAGAATCCAGTTAAACTTTCTACCTCCTGTTATTCAATGGGAGCCGCCATGACAGATGATGGGTCCCTCAGAGAAGCGCATGCGCAAAGGCACATCAACTCGTGCAGTCGCCATCTTGAGAGAGGAAAATGTTAGTGATATATCAGACATCATGACACCTCTCTGCAAATAAATGTCACGTCCATTTTACATAAGTGGATTTATTGAATGCCGATATACATGAAGACGCAAACAATTTAAAATTATTTCTATTTACTCTTGACCAAACATGGTTCTATTGCTTGTTATCCTTATACATATGGGAGTTGAATAATTATACAACTTTGAAATCAAACATGTCAGTTCCTCCTTTAAGAAACAACTTGACCTATTGACAACAACACAGCATTTGAAACATGTATCTATTTCTGCTGGTTAGTAAACTTTACTGTCAGTCTTTCTTTGAGATGAATGAAACATCCTGCCAGTCAGATATGGCCACTACATTCAGTAATAGCCATGCACATTTTCATCAACTGCACAAAGGCTTGCATTGCAAACTTTACATTGCACTACAGGACAGCACTGGCAAGCTGGGCTAGTGGAGCTTTATGCCGAACTCCTCGTTCCACTTGGAGCACGGAGTGCCAAAAACTCTATTAACTCCGCCAGTGGAGCAGAGCTCAACGCCCAACCCTAATGGAAATACTTGCCCTGAGGAATCATTGAAAAATTGTTTGATGTTAAAAAAATTGGTTTTATTCTGAAGGCCCACACGGTCCCAGCCAGCTCCCCATCTCCTGTGGAAGCCAGAGGGCATTGCTGTCACTGATTGTTGTCTCTGTGAGAGCAGTTTCCTCTGTTTCCCTGCCTGCCTCTCCGTGAGCAGAGAAACAGGGGATACTGCTGCTTGCATGAAGTGATAGCTGTTTGACAGCTCTCACTTCATCTGAACAGAGTATTTGCTGTGACTTGGTCTACTGACACCAAGTCACAGCAAACAGCTATGTACCGGGATGGGCACCCTGGGACATAGCAGGAGCCGGCCCACCAGGGCCACTGTGGCTCCTTGAGGGGGGCTTGGCGGCCCCCCTCCAATGAGCATTGCCCAGGGAGGTGGTGGTCCCCTGCATTGTTAGTGGTTTGTGTCCAGAGGAGGTGGCAGGCCCTGGGCTGTGGGGGGGGCTGGGCACCTCCCCCCACTGTTTGTGATTGCAGCCCCCCCCCAGCATTGATAATTTCAATGCCCCTGATACCTGGGCCACCTGGAGTCCTCACAGAAACATGCATGCTTTTTAAAAAAAATTCTAGGGATCCGCTGACCCACTGCGGCGTCCGGCGAAAAAAAAAAAAAAAAACACCAGAGCTAAGGGGAACAAAAAGTACCAGGGCACTCCAAATGAACAAGTCCACAGTATGCAAAAGTCCCAAAAATATGTTTAATTCCTTATGTGGGAAGAGTGAACACATCAACTTTCAGAGATAGCCATGTTGGAAAAAATGAGCACATCAAAATTCAGAGACAGCCAACACGTGTTTCATCCAAACGGACTTTTTCAAGGCAAATAACTGGATGAGATACTGAGTCTCTCTGAAATTTGATGTGTTCACTCTTCCCCCATAAGGAATTAAACATATTTTTTGGACTTTTGCATACTGTGGACTTTTTCATTTGGAGTGCCCTGGTACTTTTTGTTTTCATTTGTGTACACAGCAAGACACAGAGGAGATATTTCCCGTTCCTTCTGGGTCTGTGCACCTCAATACCCTTGGTGGTTGGGTATTCTTACCAGGTCGGCACCCTTCTCATGACCTTGTTGTTTTCTCCAGGACTTTGTTGCTTTTTGTTACAGATGTGCGATTTGCAGGCATCAACCACTTGCTTAGTTACTTCTACCACCAGAGCTAAGGGGTCAGGTTGTCCCTACCCTGGCCACTTTTCTTTTTTTAAAACTTTTTTTCTAGGACTCAGCTGAAGCCAAGTCCCAAGATGGCTCCCAACACTTCCTTGTTAAAGTGTTGGCAGCCAATCAGATCTCAGCACAGATCAAGAGGGTTCGCGAAGCCTTTGCGTCCCTATTTGTACAAATTTGTTTTAAGTTTGATTACTAAAAAACTACTGAACGGGTTTACACCACAGAAAAAAAAGGTTGCTTTCTGGACCAAGAGCTTTCTGACAAATTTGGTGTGATTCTGTCCAGTGGCCTTTGATATCTCTGTGCCACCCCACATTCCTCCTTATCTCCCCCTCACCCCCATTGGTCTCCTCACTCAAAAAATATATGATTATAATTTGTTTTTTAAACCAGAAGAAATAGTATTTGCTTTGGCCCCATGGAGGTACCTTGCATGGCAAAAACGTAACTTGCAAGAAACCTGTAGAATCAAAAAAATACGAAGCAGTCAATGTTGAGATTCAGAAGCACGTCTTCTGCAGCTTTACCTTTCACCACAGTGCTCTCACTGCTCGCCCTGTCCTCACTCGTGCTCCTTTACTTTAGGGGTGCCCACCACTATTTCCACTGCTGATGTCCCTCTGTGCTGCTCAACCTGTTGGCTCATTGATTCTAATGTGTGAGCTACTTTCAGAAGGTGCTTCTTCAATCAAATTGAAATTCATAGGATACACCTAAGCATGGAGCAAGAAACAAATACGCATATAAAACCCGTTGTAAATTAGCTCTATAGCCTTGTCGGATGCAGTAGTGCCAATACCTACTTTATTGGTCCCTAAAAAACATAATAAACTTGAATTACCAGCTTCAGCATTTGTCACCTGTGAGTTGGTGATTAAATAAAGGCCATTGTTTTAACCGGATTAACTCACTGAGTTGTGCTTCCTGGTTATGAAGAACATAGTGATGCAACTTAGTTGCATTTGTGTTTGGAAGGGGACTTGACAGCATAAATTCTTTGAAAAAAAGGGCCCGGGGTCTCCAAGTTGTTGTTCGAATAATGCATGAATTCCTAGTTAGTTTGTTATTACAGGCTAAAACACATCCATAAAAACATGTACGTGAAAGGTAACGCCAGCTAAATAATGACAAGTCTATATGATGAGGGAGGAGTAGGGATGAAATGTACTCTTCTTACGGATTTTCAGAAGTAAATGCTCAAAACAAAGGGAGATCACATTTGGAAGAAACATGAGGTGACCAGAAAAAAAGAATAAGTGCTGCCTGTGATACACACTGAGAATTAATTTAAAAAAAGCTAAAAGCAGCCTAATAGATTGTGAGTGAAGCAAAGGCTGGCATGAACAAGTTTACAGTGAGATGTATTGTTTTTTTACTGAAAAGTGACACCAGAACTGACATTGGAGTCTTTGGCGCTCCCATGGAGCAAAATATCAGTTGACAATAATCTCATAATCCTTCCTCTAAGAGACAGCGGTGGCATTTCAGTAGAACAGTCGGTAAGATTTAAAGATGTTTTTAAGGATGAGCTATTAATTCGTACACAATATGCAGTAAAAAGGCTGTGTCAGAATTATGTATATGTTTAATAAAACCTATTGAAGAGAGAATGGCACTCTATCAAACGAGGAACCGTCTTTAATCACAATCTACTGCATTTTAGCTGAAATATCTTTGCTGGCGTTTACTCTTTAAAAGAATGAGGGCCTGATTTACAAGCCCTTTGCACCACCGGTGCATTTCCTTTTATGCGGAAGTGGGGCTAGCAGTGCACTACACTGCTCTATATTTACAAACTGATGCATTGGGCCAAACATGTCAGTTTGTGAAGCCCTGTGTCACATTTTACCTGCACCAGGTATAATGTATGCCAGGTAGGTATTCTCTCGGAAAATGACGCATAGAACTGAAGCAGTGAAATTTACAACTTTTCACTGCGTCATTCTACGAGTTCACTGTGTCAACATTTTATTGCCTGCTGAGAGCAGGCATAAAATTGACTCAGGGCTTTTTCCTACAGGACTATCCTTGCACTGCAGGATTAGTCAGGATTGTGTCAGTTTAAGAACGCAACTCCAGCAATGCGTCAGTTTAGCACCAACAGATGCATCAGAATTTCTGACGCATCTGTGAAAATGTGCACCATGGAGCTCTGTATTTTAAATACAGTGCAACCATTGCGTTGTTAGGGGATGTGCGACAGGCACAAGAAATCTGATGCATCGATGACAATGCGTCAGATTCTTGTAAATGAGGCCCTTAGTTTATTCTTGTGCCACTTCAGATGTGTTTTCTACACAATATGTCACAATTCACATATTTATAAACAGTTTTGTTGCAATATTTACATTGTCCAATAAAAATAGATTCAGTGCCATCATTAGGCTACAGAAAAAAGTTCACAGCTCTAGGGAACTCTTTCTCCTGTCAAGTACTATACCACGTGTGATAGTTCTGCTGTCTCAGAAAAATAAGAATAACGTGGGAGCCAATGAAATAGGAAGCACTGGCAAAGCTAATGGGCTGGACCTTTTATTGTTATAGAGAGACTTCAAAATACCAACAAATTGACGAAGGAGGAATATGGGCAGAGACACACACACACACACACACTGTGGTCCTGAAAGCCCCTACCGAGGGAGCACTTTATTGTTCATACTTGATGGGGGGCTAAATAGGGGGTCCATGTTATCTTCTAAGAGGTGTGTTTCCACGGTAATGCCAAGTAATCATTAAAAGGCAGTAGGTTGCGTATTTAGTGGCCACATCGGGCTCTATGTATGCTTATACAGGTGCAGAGATAATCTATGGTTGTTAGTGAATAGGCTTTCTTGTCTCTGTTTCTGCTCTCCAATCAATGGTAGGAGTATGGTGATTGCGTACAAGCCTTAATCTTCTGACTTTTACACTTTATTTATTGGGGATATTAATGGTAATCATGCCAGTGCCAATCTTATATTTCACAGATACTTATGAGTGGTCTTCTCTTCTCATTTTGTTTATTGTGAGTGGTGGCTTAGTGCAGATGTGGGTATGGTGACACAGCATTATTTTGTAAGATGTGTGTATCACGCGCCTGTTGAGATGGATTGGTGTGTACCTCAGTGTTTTGTGTATCAAATGGTCTCTCTGTCGTTGGTTCACAGAATATGGAGTGTGGGCCGGTAAAAAGGGCTGCAGTATGGCTAACATTTATAGAAGACCTGACTCCTGTAAAAACTGTAAAAAAAATAGCTCCCAAATTTAGGGCATTTAGGGTTTCACTATGAGAAAACAAAGGAATGATGCATGAAATACACTAGTACTTTACTTGAGATCACATTCCAGTTTCTCCTTCCAGTTTCTCATTTTTTTGCTCAGCTTGGCCCTCCAGACCGGGAGTAACCATATGAAAATCATATGAAAATCAGTCCAGTTTGACTTTCCAGAACATGTGTCCACTCTACACAGAAACATAGGCGACCCCACTCCAGTTTCAGCACTGTTATTCCTCATCAGTGAGGTGAAACCTGACTCCTATGACATAGGGCGCTATACCATCGCACTCGGTATGTCACACTGAGAAAACAAAACAAAACAAAAAAAGTACAAAAATTGTTCAAGATTATTTCAAGCATTCCACCCACCTCTTGTCTGCTTTTCTCACTGAAGTTGCTCACAAGACCCACCATAGTTGGTTGATTGGATTCCACTGCTGTCTATGAGCCTTACTGCAAAATCCATCCTCCCACCTGACACTTCCTTTATTCATCAACTGTAAGCAGAAAGCGCAAAGGCAGTCAAGCTGTATGAGCAAGCTGGGAAACAAAAATGTAAGGGCCAGAATACTTACGTGGAAGCAGAATTAAATTTGTTGCTGCCCGAACCTTGATGCAGTAGCCACGCAAACGCAGATGGCAACAAAACTTGTTGGGAGGGGGATAAAGAAAGGGACTCCAAGGAGTAAAGCCTGAGGACAGGGAGATGATTTTACTACCAGCTTTTGACTCAATGCACAATTATGTGATGTAAGTTGAAAGATACTACTTCTCCTGTCTGAATCATTATGAAAAAGGCTATTTAGTAGTATCTCCACACACAATTAGTTCATTAGTCATCATTATATCATATACTAATCAGAAACTAAGAAAAACGTATGCTTGAATGCTTCAACATAAGCTAATAAAGATAAATACAACGGCATTAATAGAAGAGTTCAGCAAATAGTCCATCAATCATTTGTCACTGTCAAACGTCACCCATAAGGAGCCTACCTAACCCAGATTAGCATTGGCATGTGGGGCATCATGCTAAAAAATTTAGAAAACGTGAATTTGGAAAGCATCTAACTATGAGAGTAACTTTAAAAAAGCGCAGTTGGTACCTAGAAGAAAAGGCGCAAAGTTAATCAGTCACATTGTCATAGCTAAGTCAGTATTCGTCTTCAGGTCATCAATAGATCAGCAAAACATCAGGCTCTCAAGCTGACAGTGAGATGTATTGTTTTTTTTCTCAAGAGTATGAGTCCAATGACAGTATCTCACACTGCGTCTCCTGAAGTCATCAATTCTCCCCTTGCATCTGAAATTTTAGCCCCTTGTCATGACTTTTATTAGAGTTTTCCAGACCATCCGCCTAATTCCCAATTGGTCAGTTAGTCAGCAGATATGACTCTAACCTAATATATAAAATTTTCAAATCAATGAGTTCTAATATTTCTTTTTTCACAGCACACGGATTGGTCCACTATACGATGTCTTCATCGTCCGGCTCTTCAGGTATCGAAGATGTTGCATGTTCCTCTTCAGTCAGTGCTCTCATTGTTCAAGTCCTGGGAAAGTACATTTAGCCTACTCTACACATAATTATATCAAATTGTCTTCATCATCTCCTGTCTGTCGGTACATTGCAGTAAATTCTAGCTAAGTGGCTTTAACATCGGGTGACTCAAGTTCGGGTCATGCACCAGCTTCTCTGCAGTGCGTTAGAAATTCAGCTTCTTGTGTGAGGCCTGGAAAGGACTAGGCCTTAACCTCAGCTAAGTTAATTCTACAAATTATTGCAAAACCTAGGTTATACATCTTAGTATGACATAATACTACATTATTCTTTCATATTTTCATCATTACACACATTTTTAGTTATTTTAGTACAACTTCGTAAAAGTGGCTGCCACACCCCGTGGTCACAATTTCAAACGTGCACTTTATTTTCTCTACAATTAGTTTCTCTACGATCTTTTCATTAATCAAAACACATAAACATTCATTAATAATTTCTAATTAGCATATTTGTGTCAACAGAAAACAATAGCAGGTGAGAGATTCTGGAAGAGCTGAAAGCTGGTAAGGAAAAGAGCAATCATAGATACTCTACCTAGAATGTCTTATACGTTTCCTCAGGTTGCAGTCACTTACACACCTGTCTAAGAATTCAACAAATAGATGAAGTTGCAATGAATGTTGATTCTAATCTTGTGAATGATGCATCTTTTTAGAGATTGTATAGATTATTGGAAGAATCTGCATTATTCGTGAATCAATATCTTTTCTCAAACCTTGAAGCTGTTATTTCGAAAGTTAAAGTATAAAAGATTTTGTGCAGTAGTCTCAAAAAGTATAATTGAAAGTTCCATCAACCTCTTAACTCCAGAGGAGGTAAATTCCACCAAATACTCCTCTTCGGTTTTCTTTGAATCACTTGACTCGTCCATTCCGCCTGAAACAATAGTACCAGCTTTCAAAACAGTTAAGAAATACTTCTCCTCCCTTTGAAGAAATATTCTTTTTTAAAAGATACCGGCCCATATTTATGGAAAGTTAGTGCCGCCTTAGTGTCATTTTATTTACGCTAAAGCGGTGCTAACTTAAGTCCATATTTATATTTTGACGCTAGACCTGTCTAGCATCAAAATATATGAGTTGGCGTCATTTTTGGGAAGGGCCAACCCTTCCTAAAAATTACACTAGCCCCCCCAGCGCCATATTTACCTCACAACGCAAAAACAACGGACAGTAAGGAGGCAGACCTAAAAAATTACGCTAAGGCCGATTAGCGTCAAAATATAATGCCTGGTTAGACCAGGCGTTAATGAGAAGCCACACACCACCACTTAAGGAAAACATACATAAGGAGAATTATCAACCTCCAGGACAACATTGAAGTGCCACTGCTCCAGCTTTGCACACACTGCAGACGTCAGTGATGACAACAGGTCCCTCCACCACCACCATTGCAGCAACCCCAAACACCACCACAGCAGCCACGTAGGCAGTGCAGAAGAAGGGAGAGGATCTTACGAATGTGCACACTTGTGCTTCCTCTTCTCCTTCTCCTGGGACTTTGCTGGGCCCTCCTGGCTGGTACTTGGGTGGTTGGGGTCTCCATGGGGTATCTCCTGCCCTGCAATCACCATCTTGTGTTTGATTTTTTTTATGTTTTCTTGCTCGTGCATTGTTTTTTATGCTAATGCAGTAAAAAATAGCATTAACCTGTTTTGTGTGAAAAATACGTGTAGCAAAATGGGATAGCGACACTTTTGCTGCATTAACGACATTTTCCCTTAAGGCATGTCGCAATGGTTAGTGTCATTTCTTTGGTGCTAACCATTCCTTAGCTCCATCGTGCATCATTTTTTAAATATGGCGCACAGATGGCACTATGGAATGATGTTATCTTGCATTAAAAAATCCGAAAATCGCATGTCCTTTATATTTTAGCCTGACATGTCTTTTCCAAAAGCAGTTAGCATTCAATGGATGATGCTCAGAGCCAAGAAAGAAGGACACTCTTTTACTAAACGTGGCTGCATAGTGCAATGTTCCAAGCCATAAGTCTGTTGTGTAGACAAGGACACCCCAACTACATGCTATGTCCTATGATACTACACAGTGGGTGCACCAGACCTCACTGGTAATATCAAGTTCTGAGTCATAGACTTTTTGGGATAAATCTTCAGCTTGCAATAGTGATGGTGGATGAGGCCCTAGCTAAACTGCTGCTAGTGAGATCTGCAGTTGTCCAGACCGATAGCTATAGGTACTCCTAGTGGCAGCAACTAACCTATGTTCTGCCATCCACCAGACTACACAGTCTTCAGACACCTCTCTCCCTACACCCACACTTCAAGTGAATTGTCTATTCATATTACAGTGTCCAGGAGACACCCAAGAGTTAGATGGTGAAGAACGTCGTGAACCAGGAATAATCCATAAGTCATTTGATGACTGTTAACCAGTCTATGTTGATAAGTAGATGACTGAGCAGTGCAGAACTGTTCAGGGCCTGGCCCTCAGAAGAGCAGAAGAAAAAGAGGATGAAGAAAACTGCTGGGCTGCTAAATAGGATGATGCCAAAAGAGCTTTGTGAGGGGTAGAATGAGAGACTACCCTGGCCACTTGCGGTTTATTAACTATCTGAAACCACCATTGTGGTGGATGGAGTACCTCATCCACTGGAGTGGAAGTTGTACTGAAAAATTTAGAAACACCTAGAGATATTTCCTCACAAAACAGATCTGCATCAATTGTGGGAGAACCTTTGGGGAAAAACTGTAATCATAAAGGCTTGTGGAAATTCTGTCTCTGATGTGATTTGTGGAGACAGATATCCAAAGTGGAGGTCCGTCTGGCAGAACTAATATCGCTAAAGTACAGGTAATTGTCTCCAAATGCAAGGGTACAGCCATAGATTTTTCTCTCAGGATTGCCATGGTTCAAGTGTGCCACACGACACAGGAGAGACTTAAAACATGCAAGTAAGAAAAATTAACATTAATTCTGTACATTGAATCGTTAATGTAATAGTTAGAATACTAAGGGACTGATTAAAGAAAAGTGGTGCTGCACCCAGTGCAGCACCACTTTCCTTCCGCCCCTTAGCGCCCCCCTACCACCCCCATGTGTGCGCCGTATTTAAAATATGGTGCAACATTGCGCAGGGTTGGGGCAATAGTGTCAGAATTCCTGACGCTGTTGATGTACTCTGCAGGAGTAGCACCAAAATGATAGCGCTACTCCTGCAGAGTACATACGGCCCCATTGTATTCAATGGCATGTCCCCTTTCAACGCCTGCTCTGAGCAGGCTTTGAAAGTGGCAAAAAAAATGGCACAAGGAAATCTCTCAGATTTCCTTGTGCCATTTTTTCGGCCCCCATAAAGGGGGAATGCCCCCTTGCATACATTATGCCTGGTGCAGCATTGCACCACTTTGTAAATATGATGCATGTAAAAAGCCACTTGAGCACCACCTTAGCGTAAAATAAATGACGTTATGGCGGTGCTAAGGTGGTGCTAGGGCCTCTACAATCAGGCCCTAAATGTGATGCATTATCTTTTATGCGTTCGGAAATATTATCTGGCACATTCCTAAATGATACTTGGCTCAAGCATCTTTTTCTTCATGTACATGCACCATTTGCTGACCAAAATATGTGCTACAAACATACCAGCATGTATTATTGAGGAATTCCGGGTCTTGTCTGTAGCACGTGTTTCATTTAAAATTGCTGATTAATGTGAGCTTTAGCAGAGCAAAAACTAAAAAGCAAAGAAAGGAATTTCCATCTAGATGCACTAAGAAGGAATGGAAAAATAATCTAATTGTCAATGCCTCTGGGATTCGCGTTCCCAGTGTCAGACCAATGGTTTTTCCTTAGCTAAAGAGCTGCAATTGCGAAATTGCTACCAGCCACCAATAATATATATATTTTTTTATTCCAGGTGTGACCAAAAGCATCATGGCGCTAGATCAGCCACAAGCCAAACTACGGTGGACAAACTAGAGCGGTGTGACAGCAGAAAATTAGGAGAGCCACTGAGTTTTGAGCTTTTTCTTTGATAAAGATAAGCTAGATGTCCGGGGTAGGGCAAGCAGCACGACTTTCCAGAGCTTGGGAACCAATAATCCAAAAAAGGATCCGTTCTTGCAACATTCCATTTTGCATATAGGCATGCTGAATGTGGATTAGTAGGTAAGGAATGATACAGGAGGTTTATGTTCCCCATCATTACATACTTATCATATACAGTGAAGTACGAGTCCGTATATATTTCCTTCATATTTTGAATAACACAAATAAAAAAAATTGCTCTAAGAAACATGCTTTGATTACTACAATAACCATATGTTCTGGTTCAAGTGAAGTTATTTTTGAACAGCACACCAGAGACTTGGCATAACATAATAAGAGCTTAGAAAATGGTATGTTATAGTTAAGGAATCACACCTACCAATAAGGATGCCTGTCATTATTACTCAAAATGTATGATGCCACTATCAATGAACTAGTTCCTGTTATACTTGTGTGGTACACAGAGGAGGGCCTTTAATATCTACCTACAGCCTGGACTCCATACCGAATGACACATCGCCTGATGTCCGATTTTTATATAAGTATAGGGCTTCGGGATTAGAAAGGAGAGGTGCTCCATCGATATATAAATGTAATGTGGTTTCAACTTCCTGGGTGGTAGACAATGCTATTTTTATTGTGGTACTGATGCCATGATTATTATTACTTTGAGATTGCACTGAGGTTTAATAAATCAAAGCAAGATGTTTGACGTCCAGTGGTAGGGGCGGATGCTGTAACTGATCTGGTTTTGAGCAAGACATTAACACACTAAGGGCCTGATTTAAGGAAGGTGGCGCTGCACGCAGTGCAGCTCCACTTTCCTTGTGTCCCTTAGCACCCCCCTAACGCCACCATGTGTGCGCCGTATCTAAGATACAGCGCACCATGGCGGTACTTAGGGAACTAGCATCAAAAAGTTTTACGTTAGCTTGGAGCTTTGCAGGATTAGCATCAAAAGTTTTGACGCTAATCCTGCAAAGCCCTTTGAGTCCCTTTGTAAGCAATGGCGTGCCTCCTTTTAACGCCTGCTTTGAGCAGGCGTTAAAACTGCTGAAAAAAAATGACGCAAAGAAATGTCTTAGATTTATTTGCCCCATTCTTTTGGCCCTCCTAACGGAGGAACGCCCCCTTTGCATCATTATGCCTGGCGCAGGCATAATGTAGAGCAAAGGGTTACAAAGTGGCGCAATGCATGCATTGCTCCAGTTTGTAAATTTGGCGTGGCAAGTTTGGCCTCGTTGGGCCACATTAGTGTAAAAAAGATTATGCCAATGTGGCACAAGGAAGCGCTAGTGTCTCTCAAATCTGCCTCTAAGACTTCTTGCTGTGTAATAAATAAATATTGGTGGGCTTTGAACTGTATTGTCTGTGTAATGCAGATTAGAAAGATCTATTTTGTTGGGGGTATGCATATTAAAGTGAAAAAATGAGTATACATTTCTGTTATTTTTACAGTCCTGAAGAAGCAGTGCTAATTCCATGTGAAAGACAGTTATACTTTGGAAGGATAACAGCTTTCAAATACTGAATTCATGACACATTTTCTCATCTGTTATATGGGAACTGTGATGTTGATGGGAAAGAACTCAACAATGAATTAATTGGATGATTATAGAGCTACATGAATTTACATTTGTGATAATACGTTTTTTATGTCCCGATGCTTGTTTTTGATCGAATGAATTCACAAAATGTAAAAAATATCACAAACCCTGGAATTGGTTGTACTAATGTTGCTCCCCACGCTTGAGTGATGTATAATGAGAAGGAAGAGGGACTCACATTGCAGGGTTCTGGAGGAGAGAAATTTGGGTCCCGTGCAATTGTGTGCCTTTTGCCCCACCCATAGCACTTTAAAACTAAAGAGATGTTGGATCTGGACAGGCCACAGGGCAACCTATTAAGAATAGTTATCGGGATTGCATAGGTTGGTGACCCTGGCCTAGGCCTATAGATAACAGCTACCACTCTCCCTGAAGAGACCAAGGGGAGAGTAGGGGGTTTGTTCATGTGCCTAATGGAGTGCGCAAAGAGGAGCGGCATGGCTTTGGATTTGATGACCTTAATTTCATGTAGATATTTCAGAATTTAGGGCAGAAAGGGCAAAGAGAGAGGCCAAGATTTTTCAGGGCGACATCACCGAGGAGATGGAATTGGCAATGATGAGAGGGGAAAGCCTCAATCATTTTAAAGAGAGTCCTTGCAGGTTCGTGCAATAAAAGAAGATAAGCCTTACTAAAGTTAGGTTTGGCAGTGTGCAACCCTTTGGCAGTGTATCTAGGTTGAGTCCCATACTGGCAAAACAGCACAACAGAGTATTCCGTAATAATTTCTTCTCCATCTGCCTGGTGGATAGGCAAATCTTCTTAAAATCAGGTGTGTGCCATCTTTTATTAATTGTTTGATCCATTTTACTGGCTTTTCCTCTATTTCATAAGAGGCAACTCGTGTTTCCCTATTGCCATTCCAGGGTACATTTTAGCAGATGCTATCAAAGATTTGTTGAGTAAATCTTTAAGAGCAAATGATAACATTGGTATGGTAGGTACTTAGCCGTTAGAAGAGGTTTCAGCTCCAGAAAGGTCTAACGCTAGTCATTGAGCCTAACCCATTTTCTCTAACTAACAACATTCACCCTCCTGGTGAATCTTTTTTTCACCAACACCCACCTGAGATGACCAAAATAAACTTCATCATGTTTTATCATTTGTGCAGAAAGTTTTGTTGCTACCCAAGGATAGATCAACTATAATCCTCTTTAACTATACATCTTTTACGGGTTTACTGGTTGGGTCAACTAGACTGAAAGGGAATAGTTAAACCTGTTTTACTCCCCTGGTATTTTTTTTATCTGAAATGTTAGTGATTATTTACCACTACTTTTAGCAACCACAGCCTGATTTAGAGTTTGGTAGATGGGGTTACTCCCTCACAAATATGACGGATATCCCGTCTACCATATTACGATCCTATTATATCCTATGGGAATCATAATATGGCGGATGGGATGTTCGTCATGTTTGTGACGGAGTAACCCATCCACCAAATTCTAAATCAGACCCTAGGTTTGGACACTCTGTTCTTTCAACATCAAGTAGTGTTTATTACAGGAGACAAAGATCTTTAATAAATAATTGGTTTAACACAGTTGGGTCTCCCAGATCAGATTTTTTGGCAACCTGATCTTGACAACATGAACCTAGATTCATCTTGATCCAACCTTGCAAGTGGATTTACAACCCTGTCTGTCCCGTTTAGGAAACAGAGTGCATCATATCATTCAATATTGGATCGTTCTTCATCATGAAGCAAACATCCGATTATACAGTGAGATGTAAACAATACAACAAACCTTGCATTATCCCTAAGAAGGAACTTTACTTGTCTGCAGCACATTCAATGCCATTCTATGCCATGACATAGGGTGAAAGGAAGACGTGAGCACCTGAAGCAACAACTCAAATTCCTATTACATTTTACAATAGGGGAGACAGTATATAAAGGCAAAAAGGGGAGTAATTGTAACATACTGGACCTGTATCACCCCCAACGGGATTTGATTGTATTTTAGTGTCCAAAAGTTAAAACACATAATGAACAATCAGAGCAGAAGTGGTCACCGTCCTCCAGGAGTCAATTGCATTGACATAAAAGCACATTAGGAGCACGTGACAACCAGAAGTTCCAACAGATTGGCTGGAGTTTGTAGCACAAGGACGTCACTAGCACGATAACAATACATTTTTTAAGCACCACACACATTCCCACACATCTTCCCTATAAGTGATAGGGAGGGGAAGACAACATAAAAGAAGAGGATGGATAGCCCGGTGCAAACTAGCCATTTCACAGGGAAAGTCTCACAATGCCAACTGTTGCCAGGCAATAGCTTACTATTTGCACTGCATCCACTTTCACCATTACCTTAGGTTATGCTGACATAGACCAGACTGCTTCGCCCATTAGCTTGAAAACACCAGAGCAACCTGTCAGGCGCTTTCACATTAACTTCCAGAAACTGGCTTCCAGAGCAGCTAGCCCCTCCACCACATCTGCTAGAACCTCATGGAGCCATGGAGGGTGTTCTTCCACATTGCTAACCCTACGATGTCCAGCCAAACGCATGGGTCCTTCCATCTCATTCTTAAAGGAGACATGGTTATTCACTATAGTGCCTTTGAAAAATTAAGAAACTGGAATCATCAGTGACCTCGCTGACCGTGAAGGGCAATTTAGCAGTTAAAATATCTCTGAGGGCATTGGAGAAACTTACAAACAGTCGAGAATACACTAAGAGAACATCTATCTGATAAAAAAAAAAATTGAGGAGCACTTAACATGTGCCAAACATTTTAATTCACATTTTTGGGAGAAGAGTCAGCACCCAGTGTGTTTATTTCCTACTTTAAAGATTTTACAGTCGTAATGGGCAGCTTGCTGGACTCATAAACCCAAAGTTAGGGAACTTTATAATTTATAACTGATAGAATCGACTTGATGTTGGCTTATAGATTGGTTTATATGGGTGATTTACCTCTTCCTTTTGGTACAACAACATGTTTACAATAAATGGTTTACATTTCTTCTAATTGATGGTTTTCTCGCAACTCGTTTTTGCTTTTTCATTCACACCACACTCTATTTTTTCAGATGACGTGTTTTGTTTAAGAGTGATATTCACTTGATTAGATTTTTCGAAGAGTTTATTGCACCCAAACTTCCTTGTAATTGAGCATTTCATATTTAATAGGCTACAGTGTGTTTATCTGCTGATAGCTAGGGGACAAGTTAATCAAGTCCCATACGGGCCATATATATATATATATATATATATATATATATATATAAGAAAGAAGTGACTCAAACAGATGATCTCATTAAAGAACAAAAATATATTTCTACTACAACGTTTCAGCTTCCGCCTTCCTCAGGTAGTACAAGATGGTTTAATGAGATCATCTGTTTGAGTCACTTCTTTCTTGGATATAACATTTTCTTTTGGCTCTTTGTATCCTTTGGGATCCAGATTTTTGCCCTGGCTGGCTGTTGTTTTCTTGTGATCCTGCATCTTCCAGTATATATATATATATATATATATATATTTCTTAAGAAATTACATTTGAACCAATTGTTTGCTCCACGTTTCAGCACCACCTGACTACAGGGTGTCAATGAGCTTTGTTTACTGACCCTAGCTGATTTCTACACCCAACAGACTGTCGCTATGCCTACAGTGTACGAGCTCCATAGATGCTGTAGTCGAGCGTTGTCTTCCATGAGAATTTAAGCTTGAATCCTGCATTTTCCCATTTGTGAAGGAAGTTAAAATATTGTATTTTTATATATTTAGTTTTGGGATGCTCCTCACCCTGCATAGTGCTGAATACTATTCACAGCATTTCGATAGCATCTACTGAGCTTGTGATCCGCACCTGTTTGTGCATGGTGCAAAGGTTTATATTTCAATTCACACCAAAATGATGAAGCATATGTACTTCACTTGACTTGTTCAGGAATGCATCTGCTGTTCGAAACATTTCACTTCAATACCTCCTACATGCTGACAGGAATGGTACAGTAGGTACCATCTTAAATAGACTTGCTCTTCCCATGCCATTCCTGCTGACATGGATGCCACCACAAGGGTTTTTCAGATGGCAGAGTCAGCAACAGTTCGACTTCCTCTAAATGAACGAAGATAATAGTGGGCGGATGAAATATATGTGCATGTTTGGTTACTTTATATTATTATTTCATGTTATATCAGATAGGAATTCGAAATGGTAATGCTTCACCTGCGTGATTTTCTTTCAGGCGTTTTTGGAACTTGTGCAAAGAGAAGTAATGATTTTATTAACCATATATTTAAATAACAAATCATTCTGTATACAACACCTTTCTCAAATATCCAATATCATAATACATGAATTGCAGCTCGTGGCTTTCTTCACCCAAATCACTACATATGTGAAATGACAATCATAGATGAAATCAAAATAAGTCAAGATAGGCCTCCAATCATCAAGAGGCGTAAGTTAGGAAGACAAAGACGGGATATGCAGAATGGGGCTCTGCACCAGATTTACGAGGTTTGTAAACCTGAGGCAGCGCCAAAATCTAACACCACCCCAGTGGTGGGGTTAGGATGACGCAAAAAGGAAAAATGCTTTCATTTCTCGTCGTTTTTGTGCTCGTTCTATGTGTGCTGCAGAATGCAATACACATAGAACGAGCAAATCGCCATTGGAGATTGTTTTGGTGCAGGAAGGTGCCCCTTCCTGCCAAAAAACAATCTCCCCCTTAACACAGCCATCCTTGCACCATGGCGCAAGGGTGGCTGCGTTCGCGCTCAGCAGCAAATTTACCAGGGCAGAGGGGGAAACACAGGGGTGTGCTATATTCTTGTTAATACGGAGCATCCCTACGTTTTGAAAGTGACAGAGCGTGGCGCTGCCACATTTGGCGCAGCATCGCACTCCATCATTTTCTTGTAAATGAGGCCCTAGGTGTCAAAACTTACATACACAGTAGAATGTTTGCATCCATAAGTGGCAGCTTTCCATGAAAAATCTGTGCTGATTCTGCCTTTGTGAATCAGGTTTAGAAGTTGTGGACAGTGTTTTCCACTTCTGTAGTCTTATTTATTTGTGGACATGTTTTGCTAAACAGCACTATTGTGGTGTGTGTTATAGGACACCAGAGTACCAGTGCCCATACCATGCCATGACTCCAACGGAGTTCTCTTCCTACTTTAGCAGAAGCAGAATGGACAGTAGAGAAGGCCATGGACTTTAGATTTCATGCTGTGCATGCTCTCAGCAGAATACTGTTTGGAACTGTACTAAGCAGTCCTTCTGATACCCCAGTTTGACCTTCTCGCTATCAGTAGCATTTCTCGGGCCAAACATCAGCTTAGGCTGGTTGTCACACCCCACCTCCCACTTCATAACTACAGCTTGTGCAGGTACTATTAGAATATAGAGAAATAAGAGCATGCACAACTAATTTAAAATCATTATTACGCACTTACAATGTGTGTAATGAAAATGATCTATACACTGCAGGGCTCCACGCACTCTAGGCCTATTTATGTTGAAATACGTAAAATATTACTCCTACCGTACTCTAATGCTCTCTTACACAACTTTTGTGAATAGGCCCCAAAACAGCTAAAATGGGAATGTAATAGAAATATTTATATACAGTTGGCACAAATAGAAAGGATTGTGCCCTCTTGGCACTTTTACTAAAAGAGAGTTGGGCGTATTGCGGACGATTCACAACGGCATGTAAGAGTATGTAAAATGGTACTTCTGTAGTACTACTTAAGTTCACTTGTTAGTCCAGTCACGCCTCTGACTGCTCCTTAACTTAACAAGCTGCTTTGAAGTTTATTTTAAAAGACAGAAGTCACTACAAAAATGCCCTTTTTGACTACACACATAAGTGAGCATTTATTTTTTGCTGTAGCATCTAAGCATGGAATGCATTAAAACGGGACTGTCCTGTCAAGCTGGTTCTTTTCAAACATCAAGGAGAGCACTTTCAAGTAGACACTCCTTGTAATGGACAAGCTAATGTTACCTCACCTGCTGGTGTGACGCATTTCAACCCTGAAAGGGTCTTGCTTGACTTAGACATGGGCCAGTGCAAAAACAAGTGCAGACTTAAACAGAGTTGAATTTTGTGTCTCCATAACACTGCATCCAACATACTAATTCGAAGTGCTGCTGCAGTGACTGGTGCAAACACTGCCGGGCGTAATACCATTTGAACACAGTATCTGGTAGGATTAGGCATCTGATTGCAACTTTTATGGTTTCAAATGAGGGTTTACTTGTTTTTGACTATGTTTGTGCATGGTATTACACTTGCAGTGTTTTGTACGTGTATTTAAATTGCACACACAAAACGCAAGAGTGCACTAATTTTGTAATGGATTGGAAGCGCTATTTCAGATGCAGAAAAAGACTGTGCCTGATTTGTCACTGTGCAAACCACTTGGCAAGGCCCAAACGGCAGTAGTCCATACTTAAGTGTGGAAGGGTCATGCCACCAAACCTTTTGGACATAAGAAGTGTCTGTCAGGCTGTGCAAAAGTCAACCTGACAGTCACTCTTTATTTTCAGATCAGTCAGCCAGGAGCTAGACATGCGATAAATGAGCAGGCTCCTGTCTGCCCCAACTTTACTTTGCTGGGCTGAGAATGTCACAGCTCTTGTGAGCGTGCTCTCCTCAGCCTGGCAAAGGTCCTTAAAGCCCTCCCCTCATAATGAGGGGGCGTCAGTCATAGCCTCGTACCTGGGAGCTTCAGTTTTAAGCGCTGAAGTGCCCAGAGCCAAGTGACTATCACTGACACCTCATCGCAGAGTAGACAGGGTCAACAGTGTCTCTGACCCCATTCTACTCTTTGATAAGGCAGGGACTGCTGCCTCCCATGGTCAGTCAATGAGGAGAGGCATCAGTCCCAACCCTCCTGGCACCTCCGATGCTCCCTCCTCAAGAGCTTCAGTTCAGCAGGTAAGTGTTTTTATTGACTGGTGCGTGCATGTATGTATGAGTGCATGTATATTTGTGACCTAGGGCCTGATTGAGATCCTGGTGGAGGGAATACTCCATCACAAACATGACAGATATCCCATCTGCCATATTACGATCCCCATACGCTATAATAGAATCATAATATGGTGGACAGGAAATCCGTCACTTTGTGTCAGAGCAACCCCGCCACCTGGATTTAAATTAGGCCCTTAGTGTTGTGAATGGGTGTATGCACGTGTCTGCAGGTGAATGCATGGGTCTGAGTGTGCATGTGTGTGTGTTTGTTACCCTTCGTTCCCTTTAACTTGTACTTACCAGCCACCATTGGGCCAAAAGTAATAACTTTGCAATCTGCCACCCTCTTCTGGTGGTGCTCTAACTTCTTACCTAGTCATTGCCTGCCTTACAACTGCTCTTGGGTATTGATGCCTAACAGTCTTCTTATAGAATTACAACTTTACGTAGTTCAGAACAATGATGATCATCCATTGCATACTCTGTTGGGTAGAAGACACTAGCAACTGCTCACACTATTCATATTTCTGAAACAGCCACCTTCTGTTTCCTATGTCTAAGCATGGATTTTTGATAGAGTGTTTGATAATCTTATCTGACATTTCCCTTTGAAAACATTTAACATATTAGTGGAAGTTGTAAGGTGGATGTTCTACAGGAATGTAAACAACTTTAGTTCTTGAAGGGACCTAAATGACTGATCAATCAAGGATTTATAGAGCGCACTAATCACCCGTTAGGGTCTCAAGGCGCTGGGGGGGGGGAGCTTCTGGTCGTAGAGCCATGTCTTGAAGCGTTTCCTGAATGTCAAGAGGTCTTGGGTCTGGTGAAGGTGGAGCGGCAGGGAGTTCCAGGTCTTGGCGGCTAGGTGAGAGAAGGATCTTCCTTCGGCGGTGGTGAGGTGGGTGCGGGGGATGGAGGCGAGGGCGAGGCTGGTGGAGCAAAGATTGCGGGTGGGGGAGTGGAAGGTGAGTCTGTCATTGAGGTAGGCTGGGCCTGTGTCATGGAGGGCCTTGTGTGCATGGATGAGGAGTTTGAAGGTGATCCTCTTTGATACTGGTAGCCAGTGAAAGTCTCTGAGGTGGGGGGAAATGTGGTTGTGCCGTGGGATGTCCAGAATGAGGCGGGCGCATGCGTTCTGGATTCTTTGCAGCTTTGTTAGGAGTTTGGTTGTTATTCCTGCATATAGGGCGTTTCCGTAGTCCAATCGGCTGCTGACCAGGGCATGGGTGACAGTTTTCCTGGTTACGATGGGAATCCACTTGAAGATTTTGCAGAGAATGCGGAGAGTGTTGTAGCAGGAAGAGGAGATGGCATTGACCTGCTGAGTCATGCTGAGTGTGGAGTCCAAGATGAAGCCTAGGTTGCATGCGTGGGTGGTGGGTGAGGGCGCGGATCCTAGGGAGGTGGGCCACCAGGAGTCATTCCAAGTTGAGGGATTGATGCCAAAGATGAGGATTTCTGTCTTGTCTGTGTTTAACTTGAGGTGGCTTGATTCCATCCAGCTGGCGATGGCGTGAAGTCCGTTGTGGAGGTTGTTCTTTGCAGTTGTAGGGTCTTTCGTGAGGGAGAAGATGAGCTGAGTGTCGTCTGAGTAGGAAACTATGTTGATGTGGTGGGTTTGTGCGATGTTGGTGAGGGGGGCTATGTAAACGTTGGAGAGCGTGGGGCTGAGCGAAGATTCTTGGGAAACGCCACAGATGGTTCTGGAGGCTTCTGACAGGAACGGTGGGTGGCGGACTCTCTGGGTTCTGCATGAGAGAAATGACGAGATCCAGTCGAGTACCTTGTTGCAGATTCCAGCGTTGTGGAGGCGTGTGCGGAGAGTGTGATGACATACTGTGTCGAAAGCTGCGGAGAGGTCCAGGAGGATGAGTGCTGCTGTTTCTCCTTCGTCGAGCATGGTCCTAATGTCTGTGGCAGCAATGAGTGCAGTCTCGGTGCTGTGGTTTCTGCGGAATCCGGATTGGGAGGTGTCGAGTACCTTGCTGTCTTCCAGGAACCGGGATAGTTGGCTGTTTACGATTTTTTTGATGACCTTGGCTGGGAAGGGGAGGAGGGAGATCGGCCGGTAGTTGTTGGGGTCGTCTAGGTCTGCCTTTGGTTTCTTCAGCAGGGCGTTGATTTCTGCGTGCTTCCATCTTTCTGGGAAGGTGGCTGACTCGAAGGAGCTGTTGATGGTTTTGCAGAGGTGGGGGGCGATGATGATATTTGCCTTATGGAAGATATGGGGTGGGCAGGGGTCCGATGGTGATCCGGAGTGGATGGAGGCCATGGTGGTGGCGGTGTCCTCTATGTTGACGGGGGTCCAGGTGTGGAGGAGGTGGGTGTTGCTTGGTGCGTTGGGTTCTTGGGTGTTTGTAGTCAGCTGGTGGGTCTGGGGTTTGAAGCTATTGTGGATTTCTTCTATCTTTCGATGCAAGTGGGTTGCCAGTGAGATTCAGAACTCCTGTGATGGCGGGGGTTCGTGGAGCAGGTTCTGGGGGTGGAGAGCTCATTGATGATGCCGAAGAGCTCTTTACTGTTGTAAGCGTTGACGTTGATGCGGTTTTTGAAGTGGGTCCTTTTGGTGGTGCGGATCAGTTGGTGATGTTTGCGAAGCGCATCTTTGAAAGCGATGTGGTTGGAGTTGGTAGGGTCAAGGTGCCAGGTTTTTTCCATTCTGCGACATAGCCATTTGGATTCCTGTAGTTCTGGGGTGAACCAGATGGCCTTGATTATGTGGGAGGTGTTTTTTTTTTTTTTGAGCGGTGCAATCTTCTATCCAGGGATGCAGGTTGGTGGTGGCTGTGTTGGGATCCAGGGTCCCAGGGGGTGGGGCCCGGGCGAGAGTGGAGATCAGTTGATCCGTTGATATTTTGCTCCAGTTGCCTCGGGGGGGTGTGTGTGGTGGTGGTGAGTGACTGGGTTCTGGTAGGAGAAGTGGATGCAGCGGTGGTCTGTCCAGCTGAGTTCAGTGGTGTGGCTGAAAGAGACGTGGTTGCTGGCTGAGAAGATTGGGTCGAGTGTGTGGCCTGCGGAGTGGGTGGGTGAAGTGACGAGTTGCTTGAGGCCGAAGTTGGCGAGGTTGGCGATTAGGTTGGTGGTGTTGATATCGTTGTTATTTTCTAGGTGTAAGTTTAGGTCACCGAGGAGGATGTAGTCTGTTGAGGCGAGGCCTTGGGAGCTGATGGCGTCGGCGATGTCGACGCAGAACTGCGGTCTGGATCCAGGGGGTCTGTAGACCAGTGTTCCTCTGAGTGTGTTGTTGGCGTTGTTATGGATTTTGAAGTGGAGGTGCTCGGTGGAGTTGATGGTGTCCTGGGAGTTGGTGGAGACTCTTATGGTGTTTTTGTGGACTATGGCGATTCCTCCTCCTGGTCTGTTGATTCGGTCTCTTCTGGTGATCTTGTAGTTTTCTGGTATGGCTATGGCTACGCCTGGTTCCGAGGCCAAATTCATCCAAGTTTCGGTGAGGAATGCGACGTCGGGTGAGTATGTGGTGAGGAGGTCCCAGAGTTCAATTGCATGTTTGTGGACGGAGCGGGTGTTAAGTAGGATGCATCTTAGTCGGTTGTCTGTTTTGAGTTGGAGTTTGGAGGTTTGGTTGCAGGTAAAATTGCAGGCTTTGCAGGAGAAGGGTCCTTTGGTGCGCGTCGGTGTGGACTGGAAGCAGATGGAGGAGCGTCCTGGATTAAGGGCGTGGAGTTCGTTGGCAGTGTAAAGGTGTTTGGTGGCGCGGGAGGCGTGTTGGCCAGGGGGTCTGGCGCTGGGCGCGGACTTGGCGCAGACGGGCTTGCCTTTGGCACGCCTGCGGGCGTCCGCGCTTCGGCTGGCATAAGATGGGAGGTGGGAGGGAGTGGCAGCTGGGAGGAGGGAGGGAATCCTCCAATGGGAATGCAGGGGGTGGGGGCAGCAGGAGTCAGGAGCGGGAAGAGCTCCGAGGAGGAGGGTGGGGGGCGGGGCTGCGGGGAAGCAGCAGTGCGAACCTTCCGGGAGAGAAGAAGCCAAGAAGCCCAAACAAGCCCAAACAAGCCCAGACAAGCCCAGACAAGCTCAAACAAGCCCAAAACAATGGCAGCACTTACCGGAGCAGTGGTGAGGAGGAAGCGACCTGCCTGCAAGGATGCAGGGTCAGAGGTCGCTTCTAACCTCGCGCTGCGGCCGGCATAAGAGGGGAGGTGGGAGGGAGTGGCAGCTAGGAGGAGGGAGGGAAACCTCCAATGGGAGTGCAGGGGGCGGGGGCAGCAGGAGTCAGGAGTGGGAAGAGCTCTGAGGAGGAGGGAGGGAGGCGGGACCACGGGGAAGCAGTGGCTCGAACCTTCTGGGAGAGGAGAAGCCAAGAAGCCTAAACAAGCCCAAACAAGCCCAGACAAGCCCAGACAAGCCCAAACAAGCCCAAAACAATGGCAGCACTTACCAGAGCAGTGGTGAGGAGGAAGCGACCTGCCTGCAAGGATGGAGGGTCAGAGGTCGCTTCTAACCTCGTGCTGCGGCCCGCATAAGATGGGAGGTGGGAGGGAGTGGCAGCTGGGAGGAGGGAGGGAAACCTCCAATGGGAGTGCGGGGTGGGGGCAGTAGGAGTCAGGAGCGGGAAGAGCTCAGAGGAGGAGGGAGGGGGGCGGGGCCGCGGGGAAGCAGCGGCGCGAACCTACCGGGAGAGTGGAAGCCAAGAAGCCCAAACAATCCCAGACAAGCTCAAACAAGCCCAAAACAATGGCAGCACTTACCGGAGCAGTGGTGAGGAGGAAGCGACCTGCCTGCAAGGATGCAGGGTCAGAGGTCGATAAGGTAAATAACTGTTTCAAGGATGCCGTTTGGTGCTTATGGCATCTCAGGGCTTTTCAATACAGAGGCAGACGCACAGAGTAAAGAATGATCCAAGGTCCCTGCTTACTCCCTGTAGTTTAAACACATTGCTCACCCCCTAAGTCCTCAGGAGCAAATAGAGACCAGGGCGGATCTAAGGATGTTGGGGTGAACTCTGTGATGTCAAAGGGTATGTGACATCACTTCTGCTACCTTGTGTATTTTAGTAAATCATCTTTTATGGTTTTTAGTGAGTGTCTTTCTTTGTATCAAAGCAGGTTTGCTCTTCTTTCTGATTAAATCTAATATATAGTCCTCATTAAAAATACATCTTATAGCTGATAAAAATATCTCTAGGACATTCCTATTAGACTCATGATCTGTGTTGTGATGTACTAATCATGATTAAAGCAGGGTGTTAATCTCAAATTGGTTGTCATTCCTTTCCTGTGGAAAAACCCAGGGCCAGATTCACACAGGTAAACTTAGACACCAAAGCCCATATTTATACTTTTTGATGCACAACTGCGCCAACGCAGTTGTGCGTCAAAAATTTTACAGCTGGCTAACGCCATTCCAACGCGCCATGCGGGCACCTTATTAATGGAATGACGTTAGCCGGCGCTGCGGACTGGTGTGCGTCAAAAAAAAGACTCACACCAGGCAGCGCCGGCGTATGGGAAAATGGGGGTTGTGCGTCAAAAAATGGTGCAAGTCAGGTCTGAGGCAAAATTCCGGCCTCAAACCGGATTTGCGCCATTTTGTTTGACGCCCAACCTCCATTGACATGACTCCTGTCCTAGCAAAGACAGGAGTCATGCCCCCTTGCCCAATGGCCATGCCCAGGGGACTTATGTCCCCTGGGCATGGTCATTGGGCTTAGTGGCATGTACGGGGCCCAAATCAGGCCCCCCTATGCCACAAAGAAAAACGGAAAAAAATACTTACCCGAACTTACCTTTACTTCCCTGGGATGGGTCCCTCCATCCTTGGGTGCCCTCCTAGGGTGGGCAAGGGTGGCAGGGGGTGTCCTGGGGGCAGGGGAGGGCACCTCTGGGCTCCTTCCGAGCCGACAGGTCCCTTAACGCCTGCCCTGACCCAGGCGTTAAAAAACGGCGCACATCAGGCTGTGCGCCGTTTTTTAAGGCCCACCCCCTCCTGTGCGGCAAAATGACGCCAGAGTATAAATAAGGGGCACAGGCCTTAAAGTCATTTTTTGGAAGGGAACGCCTACCTTGCATATAATTAACGCAAGGCTGGTTCCCCCTTCCAAAAAATGACACACATGGTGGAATTTTGACGCCCACGGGGTCGGGTGTCAAAGTATAAATATGGGGCAGGGTTTGCGCCGATTGTGCGTCAACATTTTTTACGCACATTCGGCGCAAACAGAGTATAAATATGCCCCCAAAAGTCTAAGTTTGGACTTAAAGGCTAACTTTACTCATAGTAAAATTAGACTTTTGGTGTAAGTTTAGACCAAAGGTCCAAACTTACAACAAAAGACTAACTTTACTACGAGTAAAGTTAGACATTAAGGGGGTGATTCTAACTTTGGCGGGCGGCGAAGGCCGCCCGCCAAAGTGCCGCCGGCAGAATACCGCTACGCCCGCCAGCCCAGCGGGAAACCCCTTCCCACGAGGATGCCGGCTCCGAATGGAGCCGGCGGAGTGGGAGGGGTGCGACGGGTGCAGTTGCACCCGTCGCGATTTTAAGTGTCTGCTATGCAGACACTGAAAATCCTAGTGGGGCCCCCAGGGGCCCCACGACACCCGTTACCGCCAGCCAGGTTCTGGCGGTCAAAACCGCCAGAACCAGGCTGGCGGTAAGGTGGGCCGCCATGGAGGATTCCTCAGGGCAGTGGGAAACCGGTGGGACACCGCCGGTTTTCCGTTTCTGACCGCGGCTGTACCGCCGCGGTCAGAATGCCCTGGGTTGCACCGCAAGCCTGTTGGCGGTGCATCCGCGGTCGTTGGCCCTGGCGGTAGTCTACCGCCAGGGTCAGAATGACCCCCTAAGTCTAAACTTAGACTTTTGGTGTAAACTTCGACCTTAGGTCTAAGTTTACCTTTGTGAATCGGGCCCCCAGTCTTCAAGATTCTGGAGAGCAGTCTGCTTTGCCCTACATCTACTTTTTCGGCAATTTACTTGATGATCATTTCATCTTATCCTCCAAGCAGCTGCAATCTCTTTGTAATCTTCCACAAAGAGAAATTCAGCTTTTGCTCACTACAGTTATGCCCCACCCTTTGAACGTATATGAATGCATTTGTCTAAATATGGTGCCATGTCTAAAAAAAAAAAAAAAAAAACATAGAAGAAAAGGACTACTCTACGTGTCTCTCAAGAGGGCTTGGAGAGGCATTTCAAAAATATTCCAAAAAGTAGAACTGCAATTAAAGCACATTTCACCCAGCAATTTATATAGTTCATGCTATGTTGGTCACCTCTAAAAAAATGCCCAAACTGAACCCAGCCAATGCCGTTCCCTACTGGACTTGTAGATCAGAAAAATCATCACATGTTGTAGACCGCTCCAACTATGAATTGTATTTCTTACTTGATGCTCTTCAATACTTGTAGAAACATAGCTCTTGATCTTGTTTCATGATGTTTCTTCCTTTATTTCTCCAAATTGCCTTGTGCAGCAATGGTTAATACAAGCTTCAATGGTTCCAAATTCATGTTTATGAAAAATTGGAAATCAATGCTGAAAGTGCGCATTGGCCTTTTGATTTGGTAGATGTCTTCGAATTCTGATCTAGAAAGAACATTTTGGGGGTCATTCCGACCCTGGCGGTCATGGACCGCCAGGGCCGGGGTTGGAGGATGCACCGCCAACAGGCTGGCGGTGCATCAAGGGCAATTCTGACCGCGGCGGTAAAGCCGCGGTCAGAAAAGGGAAACCGCCGGTTTCCCGCCGGTTTTCCCCTGCCCCTGTGAATCCTCCACGGCGGCGCTGCAAGCAGCGCCGCCATGGGGATTCCGACCCCCTTCCCGCCAGCCTGGTTCTGGCGGTTTTCACCACCAGAACCAGGCTGGCGGGAACGGGTGTCGTGGGGCCCCCTAACAGGGCCCCACATTGATTTTCAGTGTCTGCCTAGCAGACACAGAAAATTGCGACGGGTGCAACTGCACCCGTCGCACACCAGCAACTCCACCGGCTCCATTCGGAGCCGGCTTCCTCGTTGCTAGTGCATTCCCTTTTGGCGGTCGCCCGCCAGCCCAGCGGGAAATTCAGAATGACCGCCACGGTCTTTTGACCGTGGTACGGTCTTCTGGCGGTTCCCGCCAGGCGGGCGGCTTCTGCCGCCGGCGGGGGTCAGAATGACCCCCTTTATGAGGTGATGGGTAAGCTGGAAATGTTTCCTAATTTCTCATCTCCAACAATGTTTACTGGAGAAACTTGATTTATTGAGCTCACCTCTGTGTCAATATCTTTCTGTTGTGACCTGTCCCTTCTAATATGCCATGTTTTGGGTTTGTGTTATTTATTCCTTTATATACTGTGATATCAGACATCTATCCAACAAATGTAATCCATTCATAAAATACGCTGTGGGTATATAATATGAGGTAACTTTTGAATATATGTAACACCTGAAAAGGTGAACAAAATTGTTGCTTACTACAGAGCACTCTGATACCCCGGGACCACTTACGCAGTATAAACACTCTCACATAAATAAATAAATAAATAAAACTCCTATTTTTAAATAATTGTCTTTATATAACAATAAAAATAGTATCTATCCTCTTGTTTAACTGGTTATTTGAAATTTACAAAAATAAGATTTCTAGCCGTTACTACACACGTCAAAGTCTTAATAAAGTCACATTTATAAAGAAAATAAAGAGAATGCACCCCTATTGAACCACTTTTAAAATAGTGGTAGACATCTTAATAGAAGTGAGCTCACTCCCAGTAGCTCGAGAATCTTCACCCTTGTTTACTACTCCTTCTCTTCTAAGTCTAGATAGTCTAGATCTGAACTGCAGCCATTTTCTTCAGGTTGATTTGGAATTTCATTACCTGAGCTCTTGTTATAATGGATGCATAATGCGTATGTGGTGCTCTTTGATAGAAAGATAACTAGAGTAGTAATCTAAGTTATGTTACCTGAGTCATGTGAATGTCCACACTTTTTATGAATTCTGTTTTGCTCTCTCTAAATGGAGCGGTCCTCTCCTGCCTCTACATCCTTTGAGCACTGAGGACAATGCTCAAGGGAAGGTTGAATACTTGTTCATCTGCTGCCTAATACAAGCAATATTTGAAGGGGTGGCAGAAAAAGAAGAAACAGTGTTAAACTCTTGCATCTACTTTGCTCATCCCTTTGGGTTCCGGTGAAAAGGATTCTCCAAAAACAAGTGTATTCACTTGTTCAGTTCTGAAGTGTGTTTCATGGCCATATCACGCTTCATGAAATGAAGGATCTTCTCCGGCTGGTCCGGATCTGGAGATGCTGGATGTATTCCTTTCTTTATAAGCATTTCCTCTGTCTTCCACCTCATTGCCATGTAAAACGGTCTGGCTCACAGTTGGCTCATTTCTTTTTCCTTTTTTCAGTCACACTGCCTTCTCATGAGCTAATGGGTGAAGCATTTTCATTCCTTGAGGGGCCTCCTAAAGTCTTCCACAGCTGATTTCAGGCAGTATGTTGGGACTGGAGGTTTGATCTCATTAGCTGGCCCCAGACATTCCTTGCTGATGTTTTGCAACTTTGGCTGATGTATCTAGCTTCTCAAGCACTTTAGTAACTGGACTGGGTGCAGAGGAATCTGCAGCTCTCAGAACTTTTTGAGACAGATGTATCTTCAGGCAGATCACAAATACTGGGTGTGTAATGCATCTCAACTGTTTGCAACCTGCACAATATTTCGCAGTGCAAATGATGAACTAATCAGTCATGTCACAAAATGGATATTTGCAGGAGGTCAGAAAACCTTCAGCCTCATTAATGTTGCAAACCTCTACTAACAGTTGCAGGTTCAGGGATGGAGGGCAGCAAATTTACATTCCTGCATTTGCACTGCTGGCAGTGTTTTAATGATACCTGTGTTCATTAAATGGACAGGTGCTGCTTTTAAACAGATAGTTTCTTGTAAAGATTAGCATTTAGGAGCATCCAGTGGTCTTCTGGGCTACTGTCTGCTCCCGTGAAGCCGCCCAACAACATTTTGTAACAGGAAGATGTTGCAAATTAGATAACACCCTAGTCAGGTGTTGGTATCTGGTCAATGGTTTGAGACCTAATTTTTAAGTATTTTTTATTTTATTGAAATAAGTTCAACAGTGCATACATGTACGTGAGTATTATATAGCAGTCATACTTTAGCTGAACACTCACAGAATTACTACACTTCTTGCAGGGGGTTATTCACCTTCTACTTCCAACATGGATCACACAGGTTCTTAGTCTCCACTGACCACATTATCCTCTCATACTACACTGTACAAAGTGGGGGTCTTTCCTGCCTCATATAGAAATCAGGCATCTTTTGTACCACATTTCATATCTATGCAGGAGAGCATTATATATACAGTGTTTACAGTTCACACCTTGAGCCAGACGTATGAAGGATTTTAGTGGTTGCAAATGGCCCGGCCACATGAATCGGGTGGTTTGTGATTCAGTAACAAGTTGCCAAATCGCAATTTGGGTTTCCGACTAAATACAGATTTGGTATTTGAAAGGGGCATGTATAGGGTGTCCCTTCCAAATTATGAGTTGGGCTGGCATGTGTTAATATTTTTCGACCAAATGACAGTCGAAAAACATTAATCTTTTCTCATGTCCTCATAGAAGGTGGTAAGGCATTCACAAATGGGAGGGGCCACCTTCCCATTTGTGAATGTAAAATAAAATAAAAGTTTTTAACTATATAAAAAAAAAAAATTACTTTTCATTTCGACAGTTTAAGCGCATCTCGTTTTCCTTGATGGTAAACTGGCTGCATTTTAAAAAAAGAAGATTGTTTTTTTAAAAGCAATCACAGACATGGTTGTCTGCTGATCCAAGTAGGCCAGCAGCCCTGTGATGGCTATCATTCCTAATGGGTTGCAAACTATTAGCTGCCTCATAAATATTCATGAAGTAAGTTGATTTGGGACTCACTAGGAATCTCAAAATTAAAAATAAAAGATTAATAGATTTCAAATAGTGATTTCCTAACTGCGGTTCAGGAAGAATCTCAATTTGGAAATTGCTATTCTAAATGTTAGTAAGGGCCAGATGTAGCAAGCAGTTTTGCCCATTCTGTGTCTATGGGAAAATGTGTTCGTACATATGGCCCTAAATCTGTCCCTATGCCATTGAAACTAATAATAATTGCCAAACGATCATAAGTTTTACAAATTATTTTTTAGGCTTACGGTGGTCTGGAATCGTCTTTTTCTACCACTGTGTTAAATATACAGTTCGAGACCTCATGTGCGAGAACAAAGCATTCATACATTCGACTGAGACTCCCAAATAATAGAGAGACAAAATGTTCACACTCACTCCCATTTGCAATTTGTAATGGGTCACAAAATCCTGTTTGTAAGTTGGAAAGTCTTTTCCAGCTTATAAAAGGAGTTTTGAACGTAGCAAAACACAATAGCAAACCAAGTTGTTTGTGATTCACAGGCTTTGTGACCACAAAAGAGTTTTGTACTTAAGGCTCTTTGTAAAAATGGGATAAGAAGGTCAGGGGTCTAGAAATCAGACAGTGTATGAGCTATAGTTAAATTTACCTTTGTGTGGTCAATGAGTGAATTGATCTTTTCTTGATCATTTGCATTTGTCTTTACAGGATTGATCAGGTGTCCATTGTCCACCCCCAAGCCCCTCAATAGCCTCCTATTTTGGTGCTGAGGGATATAGAGAGGGCTAATATACTGTACAGAACATTGAACATTGATAGGTCTCTTGGAGCCACTTGTACTTTCTATTCCTGGTGCTGCCATCGCACAAAAGCCAAGCCAGGGATGCCAGGTAAGAGATGGAAAAACTATTTCATGAAACATGAAATAGGCAAATTTCATCTGTTATCAACTTACTTTCAGAATGGGATTGAGCAACAAAAACTGCCCACATTGGCTCCACCAGTAAACCTGAGATTCTAGTAGATTTTTTTGTGGTTCTCTCCACACAAACTGTTTGAAACACCAAGAACTGAGCATTTTGTGTAGTTAATGTGGTTCCCAATGGCCTTTGTTTTGTTAGGAAGCACCACATGAACTTAACAAACTATTCAATGCTCACTGTGTGATCCCTGTTTTTCACCATGGTAGGTGGAAACGAATTCCATGAAATTTATGTCGAACTTGTTTTCACGTACAGCAGACTAAGAAAACATTTCACTCCGACTGTTCCTGAATAGCCGTTTTCTTTACACTTCTCTGTATTGCCCGCGCTTTCTTTCTGCATCTTTCTTGTGCTATGAGCCTTTTTCAGTGGTGCAAGGAAACTTGCAGACTGCACCTAAATAGTTCACTACAATTAATCTGACACATAGCCAGCGAAAGATTGCAGATTTTAGAGAATTTCTACTATGAAACTGTCACCTAACTAGCTAAAGTTTACAGACAATAGAGCATTTTAAATATTTTAAACAAATAACTATGCCGTGGGAGGATTATTGATGTCAGTGTCTCCCTGTTTTGTAACATTTTCTACCACAGAGCCTAAATTATCCAAAATGCTACAGCCGAGACAGGAAGTCCTCTCCGAGAGTGGCAGGGTGTCAGAGAATCCCGTGAGGGAGGCAGGCCTCCTCCATTATCATTTTTGGCACACTGAGCCGCATTCTCAAATGACTTGTGCAGACAGTGTACATCAATCAACTAACCACATCTTTTACTACTGAAAAGTTATTTTCTTCACCAGTACTTCAACTAGAAATGCACTGCTGGATTTTTTTTGCAAAAAAAATACATGTTTATATTTATTAGGGGGTGTGCTGCCTTTGTCGAGGGAAGCGTGATTTTGCATGTGCTGTTATGCGCTTTTTTGTGGCTGTTTTCCAGGTGCTAGGCACAGGCTGCTTGCCTGCAGGTATGTGCAAGCCCTTGAGAAGTGCTGTGCATTCCTATTCTGTTGCAACGTTCGCCTGGCCAGGTGTGCTACAATTTGTGGTTAGCTTGAATATATCAGGAGCCTTTGTTCATCTCCTCGGTGGGTCATACAGCCAAATTTGGCACCGTTTGTTTCGCGTGGGAGGGGCCAGATCTGTGTGGCGCACTGCTCCTTTGTTCATTTCAAGAACTCTGACAATGTAAAGTCAGATGTAGAAGGAACAACATTTTTGTTCTGCTAGGATATTAAATAACTATGTTAAGTTATCCCCATTTGTATAGCTCTTTCTACCTTTAGTAAGACACCATGCATGTTATAGTTCTTTGATTTTCATCCATTGGTCACGGTTGTTTGCTTGTGTGTAGTGGTGTGTGGTTTTTATAGGTTCATTGAGCGCCTGGTTTATTAATGGTATGGGTTTTTAATGCACAAGTAAAATTAGTTGGACCCTGCTGAAGGTATTTGAAGGTCAGACTCGGAGAGAAAGTAGCCACTGGGAGCAAAATAACAGCAACCCCCATTAGTGAATCAGCTAGATAAAAAAGCCACAATTTTTTGCAGTTTGGTTGAGTTTTGAATTTGTAAAGAAAAGCTCTACAGGGGGCAGATTTACAAAGAACTGGCGCAGCAAAGCACTGCGGCAAAATTGGCAGCGTTGCGCTGCATTAGTTCTGAAATGCAGGGATGCGGGGTATTTACAAAAATACAGCTCACACCTGTGTTTCCCTTAGCGCGGCACTAAGTATATCTGCCAGTGCCAACGCAGGCATCCTTACACCAAAGTGCAAGAGTTTCTGCTTGAAGGGAATGATTGTTTATGTGTGTTAGAAATGGGGTCTTTGGTTGACAGTCAGGTTACCCCCTGTTCAAGCAAGGACCCTCTCTCTAGTCAGGGTAAAAGAGAATCACCCTCAGCTAACCCCTGCTTAGCCCCTTGGTAGCTTGGCAGAGCAGTAGGCTTAACTTCAGAGCGCTAGGTGTAAAGTATTTGTACCAACACACACAGTAACTTAATGAAAACACAAAAAAATGGCACAACACCAGTTTAGAAAAATAGGAAATATTTATCTAAACAAAACAAGACCAAAACGACAAACATCCGACATACACATGTCAAGTTATGAATTTTTAAAGATTAAACTCAAAAATAGCGCTTGGAAAAAATGCTTCAATGAGATGTTAACACGGCGTCGTGACGGAGTCATTCCCAACAAGCCGACACCAGCGGCGCCGGACACGGAGTTGTGTAGGCCCCCAAGTACAGTACCTTTGGTGAAGAGTGAAAACAAGCCGATGCGCGAAGTCGGGGATCGCGGCGTCTGTGCGAAATGTTGAATCCGCGCACTTTGAGCGGCGTCGGTCACGACGTGGTGCGGCGACTTCCACGGAGTAGCGGACTTCAGCAGGGCTGCTGCGGCGTCGGGCCTGCGAAGAGCGTCGCGTTCCAGCGAAGGTCACGGCGTCAGGTGCAGGCGGCGTTACCGGATTCATCAGCGGCGTCTGTCCGAAGTCGTCCGAAGTCGATTTCCTTGGATTCCACCAGCTTTCCTTTCAAGGGCCCAGGGACTGGAAAGGGCACCACTTGTCAGAGACTCCAGGTGCTGGCAGAGAGAAGTCTTTGCTGTCCCTGAGACTTCAAACAACAGGAGGCAAGCTCTAAATCAAGCCCTTGGAGATTTCTTCACAAGATGGAAGGCACACAAAGTCCAGTCTTTGTCCTCTTACTCTGGCAGAAGCAGCACTGCAGGAAAGCTCCACAAAGCACAGTCACAGGCAGGGCAGCACTTCTTCCTCAGCTATCAGCTCTTCTCCAGGCAGAGGTTCCTCTTGGTTCCAGAAGTGTTTCTAAAGTCTGTAGATTTGGGTGCCCTTCTTATACCGATTTTAGTCTTTGAAGTCACCTTTCTTCAAAGGGGACTCACACCTACTTGTGAAATCCTGCCTTGCCCAGGCAAGGCCTCAGACACACACCAGGGGGTTGGAGCCGGCATTGTCAGAGGCAGGCATAGCCCTCTCAGATGAGAGTGACCACCCCACCCCTCCCTCCTAGCAGAGATGGCTAATCAGGAAATGCAGGTTACACCCCAGCCCCCTTTGTGTCACTGTCTAGTGCGAGGTGAAAAACAACCCAACTGTCAAACTGACCCAGACAGGGAATCCACAAACAAGGCAGAGTCACAGAATGGTTTAAGCAAGAAAATGCTCACTTTCTAAAAGTGGCATTTTCAAACGCACAATCTTAAAATCAACTTTACTAAAAGATGTATTTTTTAATTGTGAGTTCAGGGACCCCAAACTCCACATGTCCATCTACTCTCTAGGGGAATCTGCACTTTAATCATATTTAAAGGTAGGCCCCATATTATCCTATGAGAGAGACAGGCCTTGCAACAGTGAAAAACTAAATTGGCAGTATTTCACTGTCAGGAGATATAAACCACATTACTATATGTCCTACCTTATCCATACACTGCACCCTGCCCTTGGGGCTACCTAGGGCCTACCTTAGGGGTGCCTTACATGTAAGAAAACGGAAGGTTTAGGCCTGGCAAGTGGGTACACTTGCCAAGTCAATTTTACAGTGTAAAAATACACACACAGACACTGCAGTGGCAGGTCTGAGACATGATTACAGGGTTACTTGTGTGGGTGGCACAACCAGTGCTGCAGGCCCACTAGTAACATTTGATTTACAGGCCCTGGGCACCTCTAGTGCACTTTACTAGGGGCACAACAGTAAAACAAATATGCCAATCATGGAGAACCAATTACGTATACATTTTAAACATGAGCACTTGCACTTTAGCACTAGTTAGCAGTGGTAAAGTGCCCAGAGTAACAAAAACAGTAAAATCAGAGTCCAGCACACATCAACAACCTGGGGAACAGAGGCAAAAAGTTAAGGGAGACCACGCCAAGGATGAAAAGTCTAACAATGTGTAAAAAGGTGTCCCTTCCAGCACATAAACAATCTACAATGGCAATTTGGCACTTCTATGTGTACTGCAGAATGCAGCACATGTAGAAGTAGCAAATCGTCATTATTGAATGATTGTTTATGTCCAAGAAGTGACACCTTCATCCACATAATCAATCATTCATGGTGTTTTGCTCTTTCTATGTGTGCTGCAGATTGCAGCACACATGGAAAAAGCAAAAACGAAAATAAATAAAAGTATTTCTCCTCGTTGCGCCATGCTAACTCCACCCCTGGGGTGCTGTTAGTTTTTGGCGCTGCCACAGATTTGCGAATTTTTGTAAATGTAGGACAGCGTCCAAAGTAATGGGTGTAGCAGTGGAACGCCCACACCAACACCTATTGCACGCCCCTCTACTGCAGAAAACTGCTTCGGAGGGGCCCATATTTACAAGGCAGCGTTAAGTCACAAAAAATGGCTTAGCACCACCTTGCAAATATGGTTGGTGCACAGCACTACCGGAGCATCACAAAAAGTGACACTCCGGTGGTGCTAGGGGCTTGTAAATATGTCCCTAAGTGTTTTGCAAGGTATGGAAAAAGGCATAGATTTTGAGCTTGCTGCAGGCAATGTTTGTTTTAATATCAGAGGAATCAACAGTAAAACCCAGCCAGTCAGACCATAAAACAGGTACAAAAACAGCCAAAGACTAGCCCATACACTGACCTGTCAGATCAGCCCATCGGACACAGCCTGATTGCCCTCTGGCCAGTCTGACATTGGGTCAATCTACCTGGTAATGTGTATGTATCTGCCTAAAGACTTTGCTGTTTTTCATTCAGCTGGGTGTTGAATGAATGATTTGCAGATAGTACCATACACATAACGATAGGGCCCCTCTACAGAATGTGATGAGTGGCCCCCAAGTCTCCCATATCTCACATATATTCATTGACCCTGGCCTGAATGGGGCGCCCTGAATGGTGGAGTGGTCCTTCAAATGCATTTGGGACCCTCTACATTTCACCTCTGTTTGAAGATTGGAAAGGCTGAAGTTGTATCTCATTGCACTGATTAGGGAATCACTATTATCAAATCAAAACGGTTTACAATTAACAAATCAACCCTATCCGATGGACTGTCAGACCCTCCTCACAGGTTCTATAGAGCTATCTCCTAGTCCAGAAGAAAGCAACAGTTCATTCACATCAGTGATAGAGCAAAACATGAAAAGCTATCATCACCAAAAATACTAGAGCAGCTGGGTAACAATGGACGAGAAAATAGAGGGATTTTTCTCCTTACTGTCCTAGGAAAAGAAATATCAGACAAAGGTTGGAAGCAGTTTTAACAGAGAAGCACACTTCCACGGAAAGGTGAACAGCCAAGCTACAATTTTTCAAAGCGCACAGAGATTGCAGAGCTATAACCTCTGCACCTTACATATTACCTGTTGGATCTGACATCTTTGCATGGGTTTCCTCCAGCTTCTTGCCTTCCAGACTCCTCTTTTTTGCTAACTTTGTTTATATTGCCTTTAGGACACTGCTCACTTTACCAATGCTAATCAGTGCTAATTTGTTTCTGCTTACTTCTTTGAACATCTTAACATTGGCTTACACCCAACTGACACATTTAATTTACTTGTAAGTAAAATTACACTAAATGTACCAATGGGCCTGCAGCACTGATTGTGCCATCCACTGAAGTAGCCCTTTAAGCATCTCTCAAGCTTACTATTGCAGCACATCTGTGTGTGCAGCTTTAGGCCATTGTGACCTGGCAAGATAAACCTCTTGCCAAGCCCAAACTTCCCTTTGTAATATATATAAGTCACTCACTCCAAGTGTGGGCCCTATGCAACCCAGAGGGCAGGGTGCAGTGTATTTAAAAATGCACGTTTAAGTTTTATGTATACTGGTAGTGAAAAAACTCCCACATTGGTGGTTCATTACAGTGAGGCCTACTTCTCCCATAGGAGTTCCCTGATTACATTTAATAAGTGGTAACTTTCAAATGGGAGCAGGTAGACAGTTTGAGTTTGGTGTCTAAAGAGATGTACAGCTCCTGTTACTTTGTCCATGGGGCAATCTATGCAATTACTTTGCCATTATCTATGTAAATGAAATACATATGAAGTACATTGCCAAATCTTTTGAGAAAAAAAATTTTGTCAGTCCACAGGGCAGCCATGCAATTTTCACTGAAATAATGCTGCTCATATTTAGTCTTCACTTATTTACCAACAGACTATGGACAGGACTAATTGACTAATTGTGAATTATGGAGCATGTTCTATGCAAATCACCATTTGCAATTCAACAATTTTGCAAAGCAAACTGTTAACCTTTTCGCACTAGATTGCAAACTTTGGCAATCTTTACTTTTGGGTGTTTTGAAGATAACAAATGTAGTTCTTTGTACCCTTGAATGGCATTTTGTGTGCTGAAGTGATCACACGCTCTGCTCTGTACATATAACTCTTGACCCATACAACAAGCCTAAGCTAATGAAATGGTGCACAGCGACTAACTCTGAAGTCCAAATTGGGCTTGTTAATAACTAGCTGCTCTCTATGTTTGTGTTGTACAATACTTTCAAAGAACAATTGTTCAAAGAACACTCAGTTTTCTTGTACAGTTGAGTGACCACCTCACTCTGGGTGATTACTAACAACATCTCCAGTCGTGAGCATTTCCCTACAAATCATCAACTTGAGGTGTGCTGTTCTAACTAGTTCAATGGAAGTAAAAGAAGATTGCCACACCCAGAATGCATTGGGTTATCACACAATAGTCAAAGACAGGAAACAATATCCGTAATGACCTGAAGGGAGGTGGTCAGTCCTTTCCTCAAATATCTACTCACCTCTACTTTGATTTTCATGGTGATTTTTGAATTACAACCATTTGTTAATGACCATCAATGGTGAAATAGGCATCAGACTTTCTCCTTAAGTTGTCAAGTCCATTTATTAGCGTACACGTTGAAAGTCTGCTCAGCTGGCTGGCTACTATTTATAAAATAGTATTAAGCTGGTGCAGGACTTTTTTAACAGAGCACCTACATGTGTAAAACATGGCTCAAATCACTTGTCTGATGTTAAAGTAAAGTTTGACATGACTTTGAGATTCCCACTTAACAACTACTTTTTAGAGCTCTCTTCACATTGCTCTTCAAATTTTCCAGGTCTAAAAGTCTACAGTTGTGATCCTAGGCAGACCTGCAGCTGAACCTTTACTTGGAAAGTCCTCAAGATGAACGTTAGCAGAGTGCCTAACAAAAGACCTCGAAGAAGTATCTTTGTCAGAGCCTTCAACTTAAATGGAGCAAAAACTGAAGTATTATTGGTGACGAAGTCATACATTACAGATCGCTAAAACACTTAAGAAAACCCAGAGGTTTTACTATCTTTGCAAAAAGTCAAGAAAGACATGAAAAAGAATTCAGTAGTAAGGATAGTCTCTTTTTAGTTTGTAGGAATTAAAATAAAAACCCTCATACACTGATAAAATACAACACAAAGCCCTAGTTGATTTATTTATCAACTCTAATGTGAATTCAGTTACTGACTGAAGGGAGGCTTTCATCAGTGTGAAATCACTCGCCCACACTAGGTCCAGCATGTGACTGCACGATTGGCCCAGAATATCAGAAAATTTGATAGTATTTCAGAACAATTCAAAATCCTACACTGACTCCTGGGCGCCTAGCGGCCTACCTTTAAACAATTATATTTGGTGTGTAAGTGCATCAATTAAGCAGCACCAGCCTGTTTTTGAGGGAAAAACCTTGAATACTATCCTGCTTGCAACCAGCAATCTTTGCTCTGTTTCAATGTCACTGCCTAGGATGTAAAGGACCTTCCCTTTGAGATCTTGGCTACCGCTGTCAAAGAGAACTTTTGTCTCTAATATACATTAGGTTGGCTCTGAAGCACCCCTTTTTTCCACCACTAGAATTTTCAACCAGTCACTTTCAGCTATTGACTTGAGACTTTGTCAATCGCATCTGGGCTGAGCCCAGGGGAGCATCTCTCTCTCACCTGATGCCATTAGGTGTTGTGCTGTATCTTTCCACCTTCCATGGAGTGCTTTAAGGGCTTAAGGAATTATTTGACAACTGCAGGCCTCATTGTTGCGTTTTCATGGCTCATTCCCACCCCTGCCACTTTCTCTTCCTGTGTTCATTCTTGCTTGCTCTTTCTCATCTTCCTCAGTTCTTCTGGTAGTACCTTTTTCTCATGCCTTCCTCCCACCCCTTTCTCTTCCCTGTGTGTCTGACTTCTCATTACCCCTACTTAAAGGCCTGATGACGCGACAGAACCTTGATAAGTAAACTTACAAGGAGACACGCCTAGGCCAATGAACCTTTTGACCATGTTTGGAGACTTCCCAGAACAAGATATCTTTTGGCATCACAATCAATAAGTCAATAACTCTATCAATAAGCCAAATAACTAATCAATCTAGCTAATCAATAACATTTAATATAGATCAATACAGTGAACACACCATCACCTTTCAGCCATGAATAACCACAACAAATCTAGTAAGAGTTAGGATATTTATTCCCTATTGGTTACAGTCTAATATCATGTTTATTAGTCTCAACAATAACAAGCACATTAAAACCACTATAACTTGGCAATCAGAGCAAAACTTTATCAAAGCATAGATCATAAACATTAGAATAAAGCACACCGTTAATATGAATCAGCTTTAGTAGAGTATCATTAGTACATTATTCAACAAAGCAAGACTTCAGTCATTTGTCTATTTGCATCCGATATTAGTGAACTCCTTGACTAACCTCTAATTAGCATCAGCATGATGGGCTTCATGCAAAACAAGTCTCTAATTTCCCATTGGGCAATATTTGGTGCATCATTATCTCTGTCCAATAATTCTCCACACACCTTACTAGAATTTTCCACAAAACACAGTTCTCATGCAGTCTATTGGCTCCTGTGATTGACGTCTTCAACAGGTGGAATGTCAGGTAAAGAAAGTTACTCTTCACGCTCCAGTCAGTAGTTCCATTGTCTTCTCCTAGTCCAGGTGACCTTGCACCTGTTGCGAATTACACTGTTGCATTCAGCAAGAATGTCTCCTTGAGCAAGTCAGGTCCCATGAGAAAGAATTTTCTACGGCTACACACACATATCTCTAGTTTCTGGAAAAGTACAGCTTCATGTCCTTCAGGAAAACAGCTCATTGCACGTTAGGAAAACACAATTAATATGAGACCAGGCAGTTAGTCCCAAACTCTCGCTAACTAAGGCCTAGTGAGTAATTTTGCAAAACCCTAATACATAACTCTTAATGCTAATACAAAGTCATACATTAGTACATTGTTAATTCATCATTAGTCAGTTTCATTTATCATCGTATATATTGATGGCCACTCCGCGTGGGCACATTTCAAACATGCACATTATTTCTACATTAACACATTTCTATGCAGTTTCTCTACATTATATTGCAAGCTTTTCATGCTAATATTAATTCCAAAGTTCACACTCCAACACGCCCACCTCCTTCCTGCCTCCCCCTCTTTCCCCTGTATCGCGCATATTGATCCATCAGGCCACCTTTCCTTCTCGTAGTCTTCCGATTACTGCCTTCAGACCTGCTCTTGCTGTACCCCCTTTAAATTTCATAGCAGTGAAAAGCTCCCTGCTTTCATTACTGTCCGCTTTTTGCTTCCATGCGAAGTTTAATTTTATCTCATGTAAAATAAGAATGCAATGAAGGCAAGTGAGCCTTCAATATAGAAGGGCTTACTTTATCAGGAGTTAATGTGCTAAGGCTGAGTTTTCACATATTAGCACATTAACCCCAGACCTGTTGGCTTTGTCAGTGCTTCTAAACAATGACACATCCTCTTCTGTTGGGTTAATTAAGCGCTCAGTCACTACTGCTCAAACGTATTGGTCTAGTTTTCCTTTTCTGATATTCCAAGTGCTTGATATACTTCTGCCTTTGGTGGGCATCTTACAAATAATTAAATAAAAACACGAGGATTACTTGGGCTGCACAGGCACTAACTGTAAAACGCACGCCCTAATTCCCAGAGGGCATTTCTATGCAAGTAAACCCATGGTAACACACCAGTTCCCAATGTGAGGTGCATTTGGGTTTGCACAAGCTATGGGAGGTGCATGTAGATGTTCAATAAATATTGCCCGATTTTTAAACGATTTTGGTTCCGTACAAAAATGACCATACTGGCTTTCCCTTCTGACTCTCTTTGCAACGACCTCCTAAAGTTCATGTGATGTAAGGTCAGAAAGTCGGTTTACATCAGCAGATCCGCCTTTCCCGGTCTAAAGGGATTCCCGGGCAAATAGACAATAGCTCTATCAGGGCGAAAGAGTGATGTAATCATGTTTCAACAGCCCTGGCCTTGGCGGACAGGCTGAGTCGTGTAGAATGTCCGATTGTGGGCAGGTGGCAGTGTTGAGTCTTGGAAAGCAGGGGACAGCCACCACTCTGATGAGAGAATTTGAGGGCTCTGATGTCACTTCGTGGGAGAAACACTTTCACTTTTTGTTTTTAGTAGAGAGAGCTGGGCCCAGGCTGATTTGTTTTCATGATGATATGTTCTTTGAGGTCGGTGTCCAGATTGAATCCGAGTAATTTAGCTTTGGGAGAAGCTTGGGACTCAAACCTGTCCAAGGTCATGTAATCAAGTCAGATTTGGACAGGCCCTAAGTGTTCATGGAGTAAAAGGGTTTACTGTAAAAACAGAAATGCACTTTGATACAGCATAGCAGTCTGAGATAGAAAAAGAACATACATCCACTATATTTCTAATCTATTAACATTAACTGGACATTATTAGAATAATCCATGCATCATCAATAGAATAGGTTTCCTTTAAAAATTCAATAGAAGAGAATTGTAAGAAGAACAATTACAGTTTATATTCCTTTGACAAATTTACAGCTGGAAGTCATGATTTACTGTCAAAAGAACAGTATGAACATATTAACAGATGAATGAAGCACTATAAATACATTTCTGATCTTATAAAACAATTACTGAAGTTAGAGGGGTTCTTCGTAGCAGAGAGCCTCTCCCCCGGCCCTCCTCCATTTACACACTCCGTTGTGCCATGCCGATAAGGGCAGAGTTAATGCCACCCTAGAGAGCATAGTCAATTTTCTCTTTGCCAAGAAGATTGCCAACCTGGCAAAGCGGATCGAACCTTATGATGCGTCCAGAGTTTGAAGATACCCAATGTGCAGGCCTCCCACTTGTATGTATAAAGAAGCTCTGTAACATTGCTTAGGATCACGTGTACGGAGAGCCAGCATGCTGAGAGGGAGGGGCAGGACCAAAGCATGTGACATAGGTCGGACAATACTGATTGCCACCGGGGACATCATAGGTGTGTATGCGTAAAATAGCTGTTGAGTTGATCAGGCGTAAGGTATGCCCAGTGAAGGATGGAAATTTAGATGTTTTTAAACTGTGTGTTCCTGGATATCGTCAGTAGGAACTCTAGGGCCTGCTCCCACTCTCTTTCACGCACTGTCCTCTCAACATCAACCTCCCACCTGATGCACAACTCTTTTAGTGGGAACTGGGCATGCTCTCTGCTTGCTTTATATAACCAGGTGATGAGGTGCCGTCCAGCTCCCATTTGTAGTATTGTCTACAAAACTGCGTGGATTGGGGGTTCTTTGTCCACTGTGAACCAAAGGGCCCGACAAGTGTTACGAAGCTTTCAGTATAGTAGGAATTGGCTTGGGGTTATACTGTGCTCTGCTGCGAGGTGATCAAAGGTCTGTAATTGCCCATCTGTGAAGAGGTCCCCGTAAGGAGTGCTGATGCCAGTGCCATAGCTCTGTTGTAGAAAATATCCCTCAGTAGCATGGTAGACCCTGCAGTGGGAGCGCTGGAGCATAATGTGGAATATGACAGGTGAGAAAATGTACCCTGGCCATGCACTTCTGGGCTATCTTCATCTGTAAAGACCATGGAGTTGAGGGCGACTGTCATGTGAGTAAAATGCCTCTAACTATGGATGGTTTGAGTATGTGTGTCCCCTGCCCTGTCTCGCCTAGGTACCACCCCACTAGCCAGCGAGACAGCCACTGCAGCTGAGCTGCCAGGTAATAGGTCTTGAAAGAGGGGATGCCCAATCTGCTCCTACTGGTCGGTAGTTGTAATTTTGCCACCACAATACAGTGGCGTTTCACACCCGTATGAGCTCCCTTAAGAGAATGTTTAACTCCCGAAATAAGGATCTGGGAGGTACAAGGCAAGGGGGAGGTTAGAAAAATTGTAGAGGAGATGGGGAAGGATAACCAATTTCGACAGAGCTATTCTCCCCGTGATGACCAATAGAAGTTTATTCCAGAATCACACCTGATGTCTCAGGGATGAATGAGCTTTTCTCAGGTTGACGTTGAATAAATTGGCAGACAAGTGGCATAGGTGCACAGTATCATTTTTATAGGCTGACACAAATCACCTTTACTTTATAGGTTTGTGTTAGGTGGTGCTAACTAGCCGAGAAGTAAGGCTGACAGCTTCCAATCGATGTGAGACTGACTCAGTCACCCACACTGGGTGGTGCCTCTACCCTAAACTTATCAGTCTTACCCTCATGGTAAGAGTCCCTAGACAATTAGCTCAGGGCTCAGTCCTGTACGTAAAAGATACATCTAACATTTTGGGACGTACTACAGCCAGGTATGAAGCCAGGATTGATGAGGTCGGGAAGAACCTGTGCGTGTCAGTCTGCTAGGAATTTTTCCAGTATCTTGCTGATAGCATCAGGAATGGCAATTGGGCAATAGGTGGATAGTACAATTGGATCTCTGTCTGGTTTGGGAAGGGAGACCAAGAGGGATTTGCGGAGGGATGGTGGCAACTCCCCCGTGTCGAAGACTTTGTTGTACATCTCTCTAAAATGGGGTGCAAGACTCATAGCAAAAGTAGCATACTATTCAGCAATCAAGCCATCGAGGCCAGAGGTTTTATTACTGGCTAAGTATCAAAAGACTTGTTTCACATCAGCAACCAAAAATGGCACATCTAGATTCTCACGGGCTGCTGCTATTATGCAGGGAAGAAGTAGACTGGACAGAAAGGCATCCACCTTGCCTCCAGCAGTAGGAGGGGTGCCCAGTAAACAGCAGACAAATAGTCTTGAAATGTGCCCAAGTTGTTGGATTGCATGGGTATGTGTCCCCAGCAGGAGAAGATATTTCTAATACAGGTCTCGGGGTGGTGTCACATCAAATTAGCCAGGCAAGCAGCCATCTGGCCTTGTCGCCCTGCCAGTGTGTGTTGGCAGCAAAGGCACTGAAGTTGAAGCATCTCAAGCGCTCCCAGATGACAGCGTGCTGTGTCCTGGCCTTGGCCAGTGCTAGCCCCCCACATAGACACCATCCACCTCCCTCTCCAGCACTGGTAACGGCATACAATAGCCTCTATCTCCCTGTCAAGGGTTCTACGCACTCCTGTTACTTCTTGCACACACAGCCACTTCATCAACACTTTGAACGCATCCCACTCTACTGCCCTAGTTGATGCTGAAGTGTGGTTTACTGTGAAGTACTGGCAGATATGGGATTCCTGAGAGTCCTGAAATGCTGGGTGCAATAGCCAGTCCCTAGGGAGACACCATGTGGGTGTCGGAGCAGGGGTGCCATGCACCGCATATTGATTATATGGGCATCGTAATCAGATACCACCCATCGTAGGTAGTCTGCATGGTGCACCAATCTCAAAATGGTGTGAGGATATGGTCGAAGTGCTCACACAGAGTGTGGAGCATGCAGTAGACGCAGGTGTTGATGTGTTATGCCCTCCAGGCATCAGCAATTGTTCAATGGCGAACCCAAGCGTATGTGGAGTAGGTAGTGTCATAGATTGTCCCCCTCCATCACTTGTGCAACCGTTACAGTTCTAAGGTTGTGGTATGGGTCTCTTGGAGAAGGACTGTGTGTGTGTTTGTGTTTAAGATCAGAGAGCACTGTGTGTAATTTTTGTGCTGTATGCATGTGATACACATTTAAGGTGAAGAATCTAGTGATCGTGGGTGGGGCCTTGTAAGGTGGAATGAGTGGGGATGATCTCTATTGTGAGGTGTATATGGGGGGCCATCCTTTTAACCCCCGCTGAATCAACCATGAGCCCCTAGGGGTACAGCACATGGTTACCTGGCCCAGGTGTAAGGAATAACAGGTGTCAGGCTAACAGGGGAGCAAAACAACTGCAGGGGCCTACCACAAACTGCAGTATGCCCAAACAGAGCATAACAGTTACCCATCAACTTAGTGGAGGTTGTGACTGCTGGAGTGCAGGTGATGTCTACAGATAGATTCGCTGAGAGTGGCCTCATCTTTGTGTAGCTGGGTTTGGTTCTAGGTAAGAACAAAGCTGGTTGGGGGAGAGGGGAGGATTGTGTTGACTTCAAGTCTCGAGGAGTGGAAGTCCATGTCATCTCTGCTTCAAGGTGATGGGTCAGGGAGGGCAAGGCTGCAGAGGCACTCCCAGGGTGAGTGCTCTCTGTTGTTAAATCTACCCGTGGGCCAAGGTGATCATATCAGACCATATCCAGTCTCTGGGGTCACCAGCGGAGGGGTCTAAAAACCCCAGTTAGAGCATTCTGAGGTGTCAGAGTCCTTGTCCATAGTAAATATATGTGGCCACCCTGCTCGATCTGTGGTCCCTGCTACACAACCGAGGGATGCAGCCACGTGAAGGGCTTGGCATCGATCAGCAACAATCTGCCCTAGGGCTGAAGCTTTTGTAGGTGGAGAGGCAAAGGAGGACCCCCTCTTTGGCCGATTCCTCCTTTTGCGTCTGGGCTGTGGGGAGCTGGAGGCTGCCACAGTTGTGTCGGCACAGGTGGTGGTGTGGCACTTGTCTGTCCAGGCCTCCCCAGGGTCAGAGAAAAAGAAGGAAGTCCCATCAATAAAGATCTTTAGATGGGCTGGGAACAACAGAAAGTATTGGACATTTAGTTGTTGTAACCATTTATTTACTCCCAGAAAGGAAGCCCTTTGTCACTGCACCACCTGGTGTAATCCAGAACAGTGTCATAGTCTTATTGTCAAGGCTCTCTGGTCATCTTAAAAACAGCTTCTCAGTCTTCAAAGTTGAGGAGCTTTGCTACCCAGGAACGAGTCGGGGAACCCGGCAGGGGACACCAGGCAGGAACTTAGTGGGATCTTTTCAGAGAGTAGAAAGAAGTGAGATAGTAAAGGTCAACAAATGTGTGAAACCAGTCCTCTAAGAATGATAGTGGGTCACACCTCCATATTCCTTTCTTTAGCACAAGGATCCAGACACTGTCCCCATGGGAGCGGCCCTGTGCATTATCCGCCCATTCCTCATGAATGCAGACATGCTTCTTCAGGTCCTGGATGGTTTGCTGATGCTTGGCTATTTACAGTTATAGTGAGACTAGCACCTTCTCTCCATCTGACATGCTGGCTGTTAATTTTGAGTGATGGTCTCTGAAAAATCCCAGTTCAGCCACGTAAAAGCCCAATTTGAACTCCATTGAAACATGTAAGCTTTTTATGGCTTGTCCACCACGGGAGACGAGGGATGCCGTGAGGCCCCCGAGGCTGGAGTGCTGTGGATCGCAGTGGACAGAATGGCAGACAGTGGCAGCAACAAAGGTGCTTTGGAGCGTTGCCTGCACATGGATGTAAGTTAAGGAGGACTAGTTAGGAGCAGAGCAGCTGTGCATTAATCAAGGTACACGGTACCCTCCTGCGGGTTGGAATGGGTCAGATGTGTCCTATTTAGGGGTGGACGGGGGACTTGGCTCTGCTTGAGGAGTTTGCAGAGTTTTTCCTACTCCACACTCCGCTTAGAGTACGGAGTTCCGAAAAACTTTGCATAGCGGAGTGGAACCGAGTTTTTTCCTTGCTCGCGCTCACCAATGTTGAGTTGGCGAGCACGAGCGAGGAAAATCTTACTCAAGAGTACCACCCCTGGTGAGATTTGTCAATGTGGGGGTCACAGATGGGTGTGACCGCTCGCGTTGAGAAACCTTCCACTCGCATTGAGGAAGCTGCCATTCGAGTTGAAAATCTACTTGGGCGGCAGAAAGGAAGCAGCGCCCTCTTGGGCTGCATGGAGAGCCGTTCGTGCTTATTTTTCAGTGCAGGACAAACACCCTGTGCTAAAAATCAGCGTGAACAGAGCAACCTAATGCACTCCGCTGCTTGTGGAACTCCGTGTAGAGCAGCAGAGTTTTTTGGGCCCTTTGTGGAGTTCTGCTTAGCAGAATTTCTCCCGGGCCTAGTCTTATTCCAAGGACCTGGTTGCCAAGTATATAGTCCAGGGGCACTGTAGCATATTTTGTGGACCTCACGGGGCAGACGTCGTGTCTGCTGTACGGTCGATGTCATCAAATGGTGCTGTGTAAAAGCTGTTCCCTTGTGGGGCACGTTGTGAGCCCACTCCGTGCACCCAGTCATTGTGGGGTGGTGCACAGGCTGGAGCACTGTCTACAGGTGGGACCCCCGGGGTGGGTCGAGGCACCACAAAACTGGTGTGGGATGTTCCAGGGGGATGGCCAGCATGGTGGGGAGCAGGGGTCAGTTGCTGTTTCCACAATTAGAAGGTTGAGTGTGTCCCCCTAGGTCTCAAGGATAGGTGGGTCCCTGCTCCCGGGGGTTGCTGGTACTGGTGGATGGAGGGGGAGGAGCAGGAGAGAAAAGCAATGTCTGCGGCTCAATAGATCTGCCCCAATCATTGTTGTCGCAGGGGGGCCTCCCGGCTTTAGGGAGGAAGTGATGGTGGGTCCTACTGCATGCACCAGGTGCTCACCAGGTGATGTGGGTTATTGGAGTGTTGTCCTGCCCCCTGATGGTTCGGGCCAGACACATTCTCCCCGCCGATGACTCCGCTGGTTTGCGAGGGGGACTGGGGAGTCAGTGCTGTTGTGTGTGTAGGCCTGGACCAACCTCTGCCCAGGTTAATGCCGCTGGGCCCCCGGGCCAATGAGGATGTCACTGAAGGGGGGAGAAGTCCTGTTTGCCATTTCTACTGCAGGTCTCACCCTGCTGCCGCACCACACCACCAGGGTTGGTGGTGTGTGGAGCTCCAATCTGCCAGGTCTCCTCATCTCAGTGGCCCCCAATTGCAGGTTGATGGTGTGTGGTTGAGCGTGCCACCACTGTCCATCACTGGCAGGGCACTGGTCCCGCTGTTAGGCTGTTGGGCAGCTTGATGGGGCTTGAAAATTCAATAATATGCGGTGTGGCCCAGCCTCTTAGGCAACAACAGCGGACACTGTCAGCCTTTCATAGCCGGGGATGCAAGGGGATGACTAGCAGACTCCCCTCAAGGTCAGTGGGGACAACAAGACTGTCCCAGGTCGTCAACCGAGCCCCGCCTGTGGATGACTGTTGATAATGGTGGTCTGTGATGTGGAGCTCTAGCTTCCAACACCTGCCAACCTAGCCTGTATCAGTATTTATGTAGCGCCAACCTATATAGGAAGCAACAAAGAACAGTACATTCCATGGGGGCGTTGGGGAAAATCTTCAAAATTGTGTACACCCAGTGGGGATAACACAATACTTTTGGCACTTTTAGGCACAGTGAGATCAAGTGATTTGTCCAGACTCTTGCACAAAGCTCCTAGGCCAGGACTCGAACATGGATCCCCAGGTTCCAAAACCAGTATTTCTAGCTACATGCCAACTTAGGCTTCACTCACAGAAAGATCCCGAACCAAAGCCTGATCCTGATCAGCAAAATGAGGGTTAGCATAATTTTGTCTCCAAAGATGGCACTTAGGAGGACCAAAGGTTTCCCTCTTATGCAGGTTTTTCTGCAGTTGTGGCATTTAAGAAAGGATCAGTAGACATTTCCATGCTAGAGGGTTATTAGAATGAGGTAAATATTTACAATCGCTTTTTCAAACATATCTGCAATCCTAACCCTGCACCTAGTGAATGAGGTGTAAGTTTCTTAGCAAATGCAAACAGTAAACAGAAAACCACTAACTTTCAGGGTTGTGTGAAGGTAGGAAAATCCTCACAAGAAACAACAGTTTTCTATGTCATTAAAATAAAAAACTAAATATTTTTTCCAGAATTTCACAAATATTCTAATTGAAAGCATGCAGATAGTTGGCAGTTCACCCAATCTGCTGTTTTAGATGTAGGGAGGTCAGGCATTCTCCTGGAAAGTTTACAAAATTGTTAAATTCCCTGGCATAGGCTTGCCTATAAGACGAAAGACATGAATCTCCAGTACACATACTATTATGCCTACCATCAGGAGCTCTATATATTCTTTAGAAATTGTCCTATTTTTCTACAGAAGAAATCCAGGATATTCTTCTAGTTAAATACATCTCCAAACTGAATCCAATGGGACATTGTTAGTTACCAGATACTCAACTAGAATCAGCAGGAACTTGTTTTGTGTTGCAGTTAAGCCTATGTCCAGTAGATACCAGTCATTATTGCTCATCTGAAGCTTTCCTTAGGTACAACATGTTATATCAGTAAATGAGAGGAATAATCAATGAATACATTTGAATAATACATACAACACAATATATATGTGTGTGTTGAAGGTATTTAGCTGTGGAGTTAAGAATAGTAAATCTATACTTACATATTTGCACTTACCCTCCCAATGTTTTGGTCCTCAAAAGTTTTGACAATATTCTCCCAGTGATCCTAGAAGCACATCACTGACCTGAGTAAAGCATAGACCTACTTAAACAATGAGTATAATTGTATGACAGCTGAAGGTTATATTGATGATCCAGAAGGTTGCACATAGCACTACATTTCTACAATCCAGTACTAAATAGGATAGAGTGAGCAATCTCAGTGGTTCAAACTCTCTCACCTTTTCAAGTGTGTTTTAAGGACATTCCTTGCCCATAGCACTTCCTAGAGAGGTCCATCATCAGGCTCATTTTCATAGAACGCCTTAAGTTCACCAGTCAAACCTTTTACTTGAGTATACTGAGTACCATTACATTGTTATAATATTAAAATATTGTACCCTGATTCAGCTCAAATATTGAAGGACATCCTCCTTAACACTAGTAATTGTGGCTCAATCTGCCATCAACCACTCCATGGAATTGTCTATATCAAACTGCTTCTAAAAGAAGCAAACACAATAATAGCCTTGCCTAAATGTCAGACAATTTGCCATGGTGCTAAAATTAATTTGGTATCCTCAGATAGATTTGTGAGAGCAGTAAAAGTATATCAAACAGAATATAGAATGGATGATAGGCGTCCTCAAATTAATTTAGAAAAGTTCCAACCTTCAAATTAAAGATTAGATTTTTTGTTATATTTTTTGGTGAATTAAATAAATTATTTTTGCCATTTGTGTATTTATTTAGTGAATGCTTGTTTAAATAATTGTAGATATTGTTTTGAGGTTCAAAGCAGCGAAATTGCTTAGGCCAGCATCCCTGGATTCCAATAATGATTCAGTAGGTGGACCTAAATTCCAATAATAATTCATTGGTGGTTCCTGGATGCTTGTGAAGTTTAAGTGAGGGTCAGCAGAAGTGAAAAGGTTAAGAACCTCTGCCTTAGAGTGTTGAAAACATACCTCTTCCCAAGAACTTAATTATAAGGGCATAGTTTACTCTTAAAGAAAAGGGTATGTATTTGCTTGCCCAACTGCATCTGTCCACACTCTATTCAACACCTTAATGTACAGCAGCACCACTGCAACATACTTTGAGCATGTCTCCAAACCTCATATGCACCACCAAGCACCTGAGAAACTGGTCCAAATAGCCTTTTCAACCCTTCACTTATAAAGGGCAGACACATTTCTGATCTATGGGAAAACATGTAGCAGCCAAACATTTGATGCAGGTACATAAGACTGGATTGCAAGAACAAGAATGAGAGGCATGTCTGATCACTGAAGCAATGCCATTGGTACAGTAATGGAGGCCAACAGTAAGGTGGAATGTTTCACACCATTATAGCTAGTTTTGAAGATTGTCTCAATGAGTTTCACGTCTTGACATGACTGCAGATCTTTTTTTTGTCTGTGTTCAGCATGAAACAGACTGGAAAACTTGACAGTTTCATAGGCATTTATTTCAGTCTTAAAAGCATGGGAAGCATTCTCATTAACCCATGTGATGTTTATTTTGTGGTCTGCGCTCTATGCAGTTTTTAATTACATTTATTAATCCAGTGCAGTGGAGCTCCAGTTGTAGAAGGTGTGTATATCTCCCTGCCAAATTTTATTTGGGTTCTTTCTAGGTGGGCGTTAAGTTGGTGGGTATCTCGTTTTTTTCACTGCCTGTACGAGTGTTTGTTGTTGGTGGTTTTTGATGTCTTTAGAGTATTGTCATTGAAAGGATGCCACTCCAGCTTAAGGGGGAGTTATTTGTAATTGTGGCTTTTCCTAAGGGTGCACATATGACATCTAGAATGTGTCCTCAAAATCCATTGGGTAAGGGACGATTTTTTGGATGTTGAGGGCTTCAAGGTTGGTTGTGATAACTCTGGTTGTGATTAGATTCTTCCTGTCAAACCATATGTTGAGGTCTTCTAGAATGTATAAGTTTGGTTGGTTCAGATTGATGTTGGTTACTCTATCTAGTATGACATCTATAAAGTTTGTACTGTTGTGTGGTGGTCACTATATTAAGAGAAAGAAATATATTATAATCGGAGTAGGATGACATTTTATCATCAAGGATTTAAAGCAGTGATTTTTTATGGTTGACAGCCAGCCTCCTCCAATTTTGCCAAAATGATTTTTGTTTATGACGAGAAATTCAAGTGGAGTGGCTTTGTCGCATGTGGGTGCAAAATCTTTTTCTGCATAATGTTTCTGTAATGAAGGTGAGGTCTGGTGTTGTTTCTGAGAGTAGGTCAAAGATGTTAATGAAGAATAGACATTCTAGTTTTTGTGTTTCTTTCTTTTTCATGTAACCGTGTTCTGAGGGGATGTGTGGTGTAGTAGGGGCTGGTTATGATGTGGCTTGTTTGGGGGTCTTGTGTTTGGGGACTTTGGTGAAGGTGGAAGGGAGGCTGGATAGTTATAAAAATAAGAATTTTGAGATATGGTTGTGTGTATATGGGCTTCTTGTGGTGGGTAGTAGTGCTGTAACTGCTGTGTTGTCTGATGATTTGAGGAAAGTGTGGGGGGTTGTAATGAGAAGGTATGATTAGGGAACCTTGTGACCATACATTCACTACTTCCCTTGATTTTTAGTTTCCCACTGGCAACTACCACCGTGTTTTAAAGTTTTTTGAGTTGTGGGTTTTGAATACTTGCATTGGTTGTGATAGGGTGAGAGGTGATGGTGATGTGGTTGTTTTTGAAAAAGTTAAATGATTGATAGGGAGATTTATTAGTAGCTAAGGTCACTCAGATTGTATATGAGGGATGTGAATTTAGTATAGCTGGAGTTTGTACAAATTTGTAAGTGAGTGGTTGCTTACCTGAAATTCTTACTTTTGAGTCAGTGGAGATGTAGAATTTCTGGTTCTAGGACCTTTCCAAACCCAAACATGCAATAGTGATAAGAGCTAGTGTCAATGTTGGAAAGAAGTCCAAGAAAACTGTTGAGTGATTAGTGACATGAAGTTCTGATGATGGCACGTTGAGACCACAGGATGGGCCTTTCACCCAAATATCTTCAATATAAGGAGTTATATAATCGATGATATTGTCTGTAAAGAATGCCTAGGCAATGGTATATAAAAATCACGATCCCCAGATAAATAAGTCATGATAATTAAATAATGAAAGGGCGGTATTGAAAAACACATCTCAGCTTTAGTACAGCCAAGTGGAAAGTAATGAACTTAGGACAAAGATATCCTTAGCAGCAGTACAGTTGGGAGACAAGTTCTTAAGGCTTAATAAACAGTGCGGCAGTGAAACAGATTTTACATAAAAGTGCAGTAGTGGGGCAGAGATCACATGAAAATTCCATATTTTGCGCTTGTGAAAAAAGGAACTGAGCAAATACAGATTACACAGCCCCATACTTCAGAAAGGTGTTTGGACAAGAAAACAATAAGAAGTGGATTATGGAAATTTTGCTAAAGATACATAGCATATGTTTTTGCCTATACTTAACACAACATATGCACTTGAGGTTGTTATTAGTAAAATCAGGTCAAGGAATAGCCTTCAAAAATACAGCGACATGATTTTAAATTATTTTGCTTTTTATGTGAATTGAACCGAACTATATTTGCCTCATGTATTTTCCTTTTTTCATATTTGGAAACTGGATCCTTATGTCATTCATTTTTGTGGTTTTTAAACACCTCAAACAAGGCGTGAACTCACTTTGCTCCCAGTTGTGTTTTAGTGAAAACCTATAATTTGTAGCAAATACAGTTTTCACCCTTACCTAATGCATTAACAACAAAAATGGTCAAATAGATTTGCCTTGTTTTTATTGTGTTTTCTTTAGTGAAAATTGTTTGTACCATGAACATGGGACAATAATGCGCTCGGTATACATACGTAATAGAGCAAATGTTTTGCTCATCTTCTGGGAAACAATGACAAAATACATTTTGGGTTTAGCATCTACTATAGTCGTATGGTCATATATGTGTACTGTGTAACTAGGAATTAGGTTGCTGTGTGGGGCTCTCCTCTGCTACAGTTTTCTGTATTTCCCCTTAAATCTTCAATTGAAACATATATTCAACAACGTACGCAAAACATCACACATTCATATAGGGTCAAGCCCTGCTTATACGCCTGATACAACTATGTAAATGAGTTTGAAATAGCAACAACTCCCCTTTTCGAGTCATGGATACCATTAAGGATACTGCACTTTGGACTCCTTCCGGCAACATCCCTGCTATGTATAGCTTAAATGTAGTGTTTGTTTTCAACTAAATATTATGCGAAAGGTAATAGCCACCAGGTGTGGAATGAAAAAAATACAGTCATCAGGGCTGGATTCGTTTTAGATACTAATGTGCTTGCAGGATAATTAGATCACCAATGAAGCATGAATGTTACCTAATTAGCATAACTGGAAACACAGCAATTGTGCTGACATTCCATTTATTTTAGCATTCTGTTCAGATATCAGGATTGCCCCCATTTTACCCTTTAATGTTGCAATTACTACCTTCCTGATACTCCTCTGTGTTTTTTCTGAACGTTGACGTGCTGGTGGCTAAGCTGACTTTGGCTGTAAACTGTAACATAGATAATGCAGGCCTCCCCGGATCCGTAATACAGATAAGTCCATGAGGTTTGCCTTCTAATTACAAGAATTTGCATACATCTTTTGCAGTGAGCCAGAACATACAATACAATCACAGGAAAGCTTTGGGCAGTGATGACAGAGAATATAATAAAGGAACCAGAAGGTGATTTGGTAAAATGTCTGATTCAGCACTCATCAGTTAATTGGTCGGCAAGAACAAGTCTGCACTTTGCAGTGTAATCCATAATCAATCACCCAATGGTGCTGAAATAGAACAGCCAATGGATTACAGATGTTAAATATATGCAGTTTTAACGTGTTCAATATTAAGGCTAGGCGACTAGACTTTAAAGAACGGTGCTATATATATTTTTTCACAGAAAAAACAAAGGTTAAAGTAATGTTATAGTTATCTGAATATGTCAGTAACAAACTAAACATTTTTACCTGAAAAGCCACAGAAATTCACCAGTTTTACTTAGTAAAGGAAAGTATAACTTGCACATACACCATGCACTACTTATTACCTCACATATAGCCAGGGGTGGCCCCTTAATATGACAGAGGAGTGTTGCCCCTCTGCTGAAAGTAAACAGAAAAATAAAATGATAATAAAAACATTTTATTATCATTCAATTTTTCTCCTTAGGTAGGGCGGGGAGGGGCCAGCATCCTCCACGTCACCGGGGAGGAGGAGTGCTAGGTGCACTCTAAGTGCACTTGTCATTTTGGCCAGCCGTCTGAGGCCAGCCAAACTGACATGTGCACCTAGAACTCTCCACCCAGCTGTGTTGCACAGCTGGGTGGAGACCAAGCTCAGACTCCCATTCCCTCACTAAGTGGCATTTTAACCCATTCAGGCCAATCCCTGAGCTTCTCTCATGCTATAGAAGCATCTGAATTGTGTGGGGAGGGAAGCAAGGGTTGGCAGCAGGTAAGTGTTAATTTTTTTTTTATTGCCACCCTTCCAACACCATGCACAGAGACCAAGCTCAGGCTACCATTCCCTCACTAAGCGGCATTTTAACCCATTCAGGCCAATCCCTGAGCTTCTCTCAGGCTGTAGAAGCATCTGAATTGGGTGGAGAGGGAAGCAAGCGAGGCGGCAGGTAAGTGTTATTTTTTATTGCCCCCTTCCCACACCTCGCACACTGCCCCACCAGTCCTTCCTAGCAACAGCCGCTGCTGCACATAATATAACTCATGACATGTTCTATGACATCACTTATGACATTAATGCTGACATCTCAAATGGTACCATTGGTGACATCACTGATGATATAATCAAATGAGTGTGTTAAATAGTTTTATAGTTTACATAGTATCGGGTAACTACTGTAGTAGTTCTCTACCTACATTTGTACAGCCTTTGTCTAGCTAATTGGTGTAGGTGTTTACAAAACTCAGGTGTGCCTAATACATAATAGCTGCAAGGAGGTATTGAACATTTTAATCTTTGCATTGAAGAGTAACCATTTGTGCTGGTGACAGCTGATGACTTGTGTTCAGCATGTTCCACAAACTATTGGCTCTGCTGAAACTGTTTCTGATAGGACACAGATTATATGTAGTAGATACTATGGGGGTCATTATAACCCAGTGGTAGGTGGTAATGTGGTGGTAGTACAGCCAACAGACTTGTGGTACATACCGCCACATTATGACATTGGCGGGTTGGCTGAAGACAACCTGCCAATTTACCATTCCTACCACCATGGCGGTAGCAGCCGCCGGGCTGGAGATAACAATCTCCAGCCCGGCGGCCTATAAAGTCCCGCCGGAGGCATTTTGAGCCAGCCTACCACCATGGTTTTCGTGTGGTTAGCAACACCACGAAAACTGTGGTGGTAGGCTCTACCAGTGACAGGGAACTCCTTCCCTGTCACTGGTAGGAGGCTCACCTACCCCCCCCAAACACTCCCCAGATGTCCCCACCTCCCCTCCATCCATGTTCCCCCTTCTGGTCCCCCACCCTCCCATACATGTACACACTCACAGACACACACCATGCATACACCCACTCACTCACACTGGCATACACACATTTATTTGCGCATGCATCCATTCATGCTCGCACACATCCGTACACACATTCACACTGACATACAGACACGCATTCACATTTCCATTTTTACATGCATTCACACAGATGCATACACCCATGCAAACAACACTACACACACAGACGCATTCATAAACACACTCACACATTCATGCACACAACCCCACACATCCGCACACAACACCCACCACCCCCCTCCCTGGTCGGAAGCCAATCTTACCTGCATCCAGGTGGTCTTCCATCAGGGAACAGGACGGGGCGCTGCTACTGCCAGCTGCGCCCGCCAGCAGAACACCGCCAGGGCGTATCATGTGTCATGATATGGCTGGCAGCGGTCTATTGGCATGGCGGTGCTGGTGGTAGCAGCGTCACCTTACCACCGTCCGCCAGTATGGCCATGGCCAGATTTCCACCCTTCTTGTGGCGGAAGTCCAGCTGTGGTCATAATCTAGCGAACGGATGGTAGCCGCGGTGACGGTCTTTTGGTGGCCATCACCACGGCAGTAGGCGGTTTATACCGCCAATGTCTAAATGTGGGCTTAAGTTTTGTAAGCAGCCTTGAGTTATTAGAGAGAATCATCTCAGCGTGTCAATTTCTACGTAACATAGAAGACAGTGTGCACCAGGTATTACCTAGGTACTTGTGCTTCTTTTGCGCTATGTGTAAAGTTTTCACCACAGTGTGGAAGCTGCAGCTAGCATGATCTTTAGCACCTTCAGACCTTGGAGAATAGTGTCTTTTTTGCCAAGTGTTGCATAGAGTGTACATTACGTTTTATTACACTGTACTGTATTTCCCATAAGAGTTTCAATGTCTGCAAACAGTGTGGTACAGAGAAAACTGTCTCCATATAGTGAACACTGTTTAAGGTACCCATTTTTCTAAGTTCTGTGACTGTCAGGGATTTGATACAGATAAATGCTGTCCGTGGCAAGGCATTACATTTAGAACAGATGTTGAGTATTTGAGGAGCAGAGCTAACTATAACTTGTGCAACTGCCATGCATTTAGATTATGCTATGTTCTATAACATAATTTATGGCATCATTGATGACATCATTGATTGCATCATCCAAACTTTGTTTTTGCACATATTGTTCTATAGATTAGTATGGTATTAGAGGCCTGAAAGTAAGTGCAAAATACTAGAAGAATATGAAGCATCATTAATGTTATCACAGAAAGAACTCCCTTAGGAGTAAAAAGCATGTGTTGTGCGTGATCCCGGGGCCTAATAAGGCTTTAAGAGGGGCCACCCAGCACCCTCCCCATTTTTCATGTATTTGGCCCTGAATGGGGTTCCTGGGGCCCAAAGGACAACCTTATGCTGCACACAGCAAAGGGAACATGCAGCGTGAGGTTGGATGCCTGCTGGGCATTTGGCAGCAAGGCCTGGTCATGTGTGCGGAATTCGGCTTTATGTATGATGATAACATATTACATTACATTTAAAAAAAAAAAAATAGAAACTCACAGTAAAAGCAAAAGGTTAAAGTAGTGTTATAGTTAAGTCTGATAAAAAAAATAGAAATTCACTGAAAGAACCAAAGGCTAAAGTGACAATATACTTAGATGAATTTGTCAGTGATACCATTAATGTTCTCATCTTAAAAAAAACACAGAAATTCAGCAGTTATAGTTAGCAGCACTAGCTATAACTTGCGCCCGCACTATGCACTGCTTATGACCTTACATATGACATCACTCATGCCATGCTATATGACATCATTGATGACATCACTGATGACATCATCCAAACCGCTTTCCTACATATTGGTCTATAAATTACTACAGCATTAGAGGCATGACAGTAAGTACAAAATAGCTCTGAAAAATATGAGTCATCTTTACTACCATCACAGATACAACTCTCTTAGGGTGCAGAAAGTATGCATTTTGTGCAAGATTGACCCTATGCCATACACTTTACAGCTAGCATAGTTTACAATAACAATCAACCACAGATATATGGGAAGCCCTTATCGAGTACGGTGTACAAAATGTATACAACTGTTCAGAGAAAGCCAAAATAGTGACTGCCAACTCCAAAACAAATGCCCTACTACAGATAGATTTTAGCTGTATTAGAAGGCTGACATACCCCAAACCTACATAAAAAAATGAAGTTGATATCAGTAGAGAACTGAGTCCTGTAAGGAGTATTTACTCTATGGAGAGAACTCATTCTTAGCACACTGTTTGCAATCAGTGAAACTCTTATGAGAAATACACCACAGAGTATTTTTTTTAAATCTACTCAGAAAAGTGTATATTCAATTCAATAGTTGTCAAAAAAGACTATGGTGGTCATTACAACCCTGGCGGTCGGTGTTAAAGTGGCAGTAAAACCGCCAACAGGCCAGCGGTAAAAAAATATGGAATCACAACCGTGGTGGAAACCGCCAACATAGACAGCCACTTAAACACTCTGACCGCCACGGCGGTACAAACAAACACTGCAGCGGTAACCGCCGACAGACAGGCAGAAGACAAGGTTCCGCCCACTGTATTACAACAGTCCAATCTGCCACCATTTCCGGGGCGGATTCACTGCGAACAAAAACACGGCGGAAACAGGACTTGGAAGGGAAAACGCTCACCTCTACACACCTCACGAGGAACCAGGACGCCATGGAACCGGAACTCCAGATACTGCCAGCCTTTATCTTCCTGCTTCTCAAACAGGAACAACAAAGACGGCGGTGAAGACCACGGTGAGTACTGCACCTACGACACAGGGGAGGGGGGAGGGAAAAAAGAGTGACACACACATGCAATACGCAACACTCCCACCCCCACCTTCACCCACTACAACACACACACAAGTACATGTAGATACATTACATTAACAACCCCCAACTTCCCCTGGAAGAATGCAAGGACAAAAGGAAATGAGTTGAACGTTTGTAATCTATTTGAAAACAGTAATCAAAAATATATACATTCATATACATATATTTACAATAGTCCAAGGTATTCCACCATCATAGTCCGTGTACCACTGGGCCCAAAATGCATGGTCAAGGCACACACTTAATACCCGATCAAAACGGATAGAACACTGCTGGGGCATCAGATAGAAATACAACAGGCATCACAGGGTGAAGGGAGGAGGGGGCACCTCAGCCGGATGAGTGCACAACGCCAGATCCACGAGGGGGCTCCATGCCCATTGATGTATCCTGGGGAGTGCAAAGCCACAGTCTCACAAGTCTCTCCAGTGGGTGGTTTGCCCACTGCTTTATCCTGGGGAGTGCAAAGCCACAGTCTCTCAAGTCTCTCCAGTGGGTAGGTTGCTGACTGCTTTATCCTGGGGAGTGCAAAGCCACAGTCTCTCAAGTCTCTCCAGTGGGTGGTTTGCCCACTGCTGCATCCTGGGGAGTGCAAAGCCACAGTCTCTCAAGTCTCTCCAGTGGGTGGGTTGCCCACTGCTTTATCCTGGGGAGTGCAAAGCCACAGTCTCTCAAGTCTCTCCAGTGGGTGGGTCGCCCACTGCTGCATCCTGGGGAGTGCAAAGCCACAGTCTCTCAAGTGGATGCCTTTCTCCACTGGTTCTGGAGGGGGCTTTGTGCCCAGAGTGCTTCATCCTGCCATGGACTGAGGTAGTGGATGTCAATCTCCACTGGTTCTGGAGGGGGCTTTGTGCCCAGAGTGCTTCATCCTGCCAAGGACTGAGGTAGTGTATGCCTTTCTCCACTGATTCTGGAGGGGGCTTTGTGCCCAGAGTGCTTCATCCTGCCAAGAACTGAGGTAGTGGATGTCAATATCCACTGGTTCTGGAGGGGGCTTTGTGCCCAGAGTGCTTCATCCTGCTCGTGGCGGCCTCAGTAGCGTCGGAAGCTTTGGCGCTCACTGGCCTGCGATGCGTGTTGTGGCAGTGTCCTGTTCAGCGGTGCTTGTTGCGGCGGTGTCCTGTTCAGCGGTGCATGTTGTGGCGGTGTCCTGTTCAGTGGTGGTGGTGGCGGCGGTGTCCTGTTCAGCGGTGCTGGTGGCGGAGGTGTCCTTGGCAGCGGTGCTTGTGGCAGTGGTGTCCTTGGCAGCGGTGCTTGTGGCGGCGGTGTCTTTGGCAGCGGTGCTTGTGGCGATCTTGTCCACCGTGCAGGTTTTCCCAGACTTGCCTGTTTTACTGTGCCCTTTCCACACCTTGGATGGTGGCGCAGCTGTCTCCACACTCCCAACTGGTGGAAGAATTTTTTCCTCTCTCCCACCGGGCACTGGCCAACTTTTTGTGGTTTTGAGGTGGGTGACTGTCCGTGCTCTGGCTCCTTGGCACACTGTCTGCCAGGCTGCCTGGCGCACTCCAGAAGCCGGTTACTATTGGCACCACTGTTCCCGCTGTTGTTGTGGGTTGGGCGATGGGTTGGGACCTGGAGACGTGGGCCCTAGGAGACTGAAGGCAAGGGGAAGGTGAGGGGAAGAGGTCAAGGTTGGACAGGAAAAGTTTTTGGGACACAATGGGACGGGTAGATGGAGGGGGTCTGGGAGTGGAGGAAGAGGTAGTAGTTGTAGGAGGTGTACGTTTGCTGACTTTGGGTGAAGGTGCATGGGCTGGAGGCTGCCATGAGGTGGATGGCTGTTGGGTGGGTGTGTGGCTGCGTTTGTGTACCTTGGGAGGTGGGCTCAAGGACACACTGGGAGAGGACACAGGGGATGTGTGAATGGTAGTGGGGGTGGTGACTGCACGTGAGCGGGGTGTGGTGGTGGGTGTGCTAGTGATGGAGGTAGTGGCTGACGATGCAGTGCATGCAGGTGTGAGTGGAGACGAGACTGGGAGGGAGGAGGGAGATGAGGAGGAGGGGGACACAGTGGAGGCAGTGGCTGTTGGTATGTCTGCATGGGTATGATGCTTGCGTGAGTTCCTGTGGGATGTGTGGTGCTTATGTTTGCCTGAGCTTCCCTTGTGTGTTGACGTGTGTGCATGCTGGTCTGATGGTGTGCTTGGGATAGGCTGAGGTACAGGGGTTTGGGTCTGGGTGGAGGAAGTTGGAGGGGGAGGCTAGAGACAGGGACAGTGGCTGCCATCAGTGCTGAGGCCAGAGTCTGAAAAGCTCGCTGATGGGCTGCCTGACCAGAATGAATGCCCTCCACGTATGCATAGGTCTGTTGCAACTGCCTCTCTACACCCTGGATGGCATTCACAATGGTAGACTGCCCAACAGTGAGGGACCTGAGGAGGTCAATGGCCTCCTCACTGAGGGCAGCAGGGCTGACTGGGGCAGGGCCTGAGGTGCCTGGGGCAAAGGAGATGCCCACCCTCCTGGCTGAGCGGCCACGGGGCAAACGCTGAGGGGCTGCTGGGAGGGCGGTGCTGGTAGGGGGGGTGGCGACTGTACCTGTAGATGCGGGGCACAGAGGGACCCGCCACCGAAAGGGAGCTCCCATCAGAGGAGGAGTCCGTCTCGCTGGTCTCAGCTCATGTCCCCGCTGTGGAGCTCCTCTCGCCCTCCGTCCCACTGGTGAATTCTGACTCCGTTGTGTCGCCCTCCAGGGCCATGTGGGATGCAGCTCCCTCCTGCTCCAGTGCCACTGCTCCACCCGCCTGATAATGCTAATCCACACAAGCACAGGGAGACCACAAAAAGGGGGGAAGACAGAAGAAAGTCATGTTGAGTGCATGCAATACCGTTACCTTTGGCAGACACTACAGACACAGAAGCCCCCTGCACTACGCTGTGCACTTGGAGTTCCCTAATCAATCACAGTGACATGGGTTACAAGGCTATGCCCGATTGCTGCACACATGGAAGCCACAGAAGCCTGACTAGGTGTAGTTGGCTCTGTACACAGGTGGGGTGGGGCGCCACAGGGCCTGCCTTAAGAAGGGACTTTGCCTATCAAGATCGCCCTGGCCTAGGGGAACCCACAGCCTACCTCCCCCACCCAGACACCTACAATGCACGCTGAATCAGCTGAATGAGAGTGTACTTGTGGCTGCTGTGATGCCCTCAAGCGCCCATCAAACTCCGGGTTCGCCACCACCAGGATCCGGAACATCAGGGGGGTCATGGTGCGGCGGGCACCACTCCCACGTTGGGAGGCCATCCCCAGCTGGGCCTCTGCCGTCTTCTTGCTCCAGCGGCGAATGTCCTCCCATCTTTTACAGCAGTGGGTGCTCCGTCTGTGGGAGACCCCCAGGGTCTGGACTTCCTTGGCGACGGCACGCCAAATATCCTTCTTCTTCTTCTGGTGGTGCTGACCTACAGGAATAGTACAGGGGAAAAGGAGATGATATAACCGTCTGCACCGTCACAGTCATTAGCCCGCATCCTCACCATTACCATGACGCACATGCACTCACCGTCGTTTCCTGCACGCCTCATTCTCCCCCCCTTTCTTTCATCCACACCACTCCAAACAGGCATTGCCCATACAGCATGCTCACAGTGTACTCACCTGTTTGTCTGGAGGACCCTAGAGTAGCGTGTTCTGGGGGAGGACCCCATCCACTAGTTTCTCCAACTCCTCCGTGCTGAAGGCAGCGGCCCTTTCCCCAGACACACAAGCCATTGTCTCTTCCAGACTGAGGTCACAGCAGCACTTGCAGTGTAGGTCCTCTCCTGTCGAAGATCAGGTATCAAGCGATTGAACGGACAGAAAATGGCCGTCACGTCCGCGGCGGTGCGTACCGTCACCACCGGAGTACATCGTCATTGGCTCCTGGGACCCATAGGGTCCAATGTTAACCAATGCAGGATTGTGCCGCGGTCTTCGACCACCTACCGCAACGGTGTACAACGCCAGCGCTGTTACCTCATGTCCCCTTGTCCCGCATTACAGATCAGGCAGACGCCATTTCAGGGGGCCACATGGCATTTGTTTTTACAGCGTCACACATATCTAGGCCTTGCTTAAACACTAATACAGCCATATGTCGATTTTAAAACATTTTCCGATTAAGTTGTGTTTACGTACCTCAGTGTTGGTTGACTCTCTGCTCGCTGTTCTCCTCCATAGAGAACGTCCGCTGGGGCAGGTGAGGAGATGGCGGCATCCTCCAGTGTACAGACCGCTGGTGGACCTGTCAACAATGGAGGAGCGACATGTAATTATTACCTACAGACTTGATCATACCACAATCCTGGAACTGTGTGCCCAGTTGGAGCCAGACCTGATGTCAGCCATCCGCTATCCCACAGGAATCCCCCCTCTAGTGCAGGTGCTATCAGTACTCCATTTCCTGGCAAGTGGGTCTTTTCAGACGACAGTGGCCATAGCATCAGGGATGTCCCAGCCTATGTTCTCCAACGTGTTGTCCAGAGTGTTGTCTGTCCTGCTGAAACACATGCGCAGCTACATCGTTTACCCTCAGGTGGAGGATTTGCCTACAGTGAAAGGTAACTTCTATGCCTTGGGACATATCCCGAACATCATAGGTGCCATTGATGGGACACATGTGCCCTTGTTACCCCCCGCTGGAGTAAGCAGGTGTACCGAAACCGGAAGAGTTACCATTCTATGAATGTGCAGATGGTGTGTTTGGCAGACCAGTACATCTCCCATGTGAATGCCAAATTTCCTGGCTCAGTGCATGACGCTTACATTCTGTGGAATAGCAGCATCCCTTATGTGATGGGGCAGCTCCAGAGGCACTGTGTGTGGCTATTAGGTGAGGACATGGACCCAATACAGTGTGACTAGGTGTCTGGGTCTGGGGATGTCCCTAAGAGTTAGTGTGTGTCTAACAGTTGTCCCTCGACATTTGCAGGTGTCTCTGGTTACCCCAACCTGTCATGGCTACTGACCCCAGGGAGGAATCCCAGGACAAGGGCAGAGGAACGCTACAATGAGGCCCATGGGCAGACTAGGAGGTTTATAGAGAGGGCCTTCGGCCTCCTGAAGGCCAGGTTCCGGTGCCTCAATATGACAGGTGGTTCCCTATTCTACTCACCAAAGAAGGTGTGCCAGATCATCGTGGCCTGCTGTATGCTTCACAACTTGGCTTTGCGACGACAGGTGCCTTTTCTGCAAGAGGATGGTCCAGATGGAGGTGTTGTGGCAGCTGTGGAGCCTGTGGACAGTGAAGACGAGGAAGCAGAAGAAGAGGACATAGACAACAGGAACACGGTGATCCAGCAATACTTCCAGTGAGACACAGGTAAGAAGACAACACTGCCTCCTACATCTGATTTAGATCTACCTCTCATCTGTCTGTCATTTTCACCCAGTGTATGGACACTGAGTTGTCACTTTCCCTTTCGATTTCACAGATGTGGGTCCCACTGTGTGACCTCTGCTTTGTTTCCGCATGGACTAGACCTGTGTGACATAGGTATGTTGCCATTACATTGGATATAGCATTTTGCCACAATTATTGCTAATACACATTTTCGAAAACACAGACTGACTCCAGATTGTTTTGTGATTTAAGGGTGTTTATTTAAGTGCAAAATAGTGGAGGGGGTTGTAAAATGGTCAGGGGTGATGGTGGAGGAATGTCCATGGCAGAGTCCAGTCTATTAGTCTCACAGGTGCATTGTCCAAAGGGGCATAGGAAGTGGAGCTGGGGCAGTTGATGGATGGACAGGGTGACAAAGTGGGACAGAAGGATGACAATCAGGGTGGTCTCATTTCTTGGCGGGGGACTTGGCATTGTTCTCTGTCTTTGCCCTGGATCTCAGGGACCGTTTGCGGGGTGGTTCTCCATCTGCAGGGGGTGGGGTGCTGGTGCCGTGGTCCTGTGGCGTGGCCTCCTGTCCACTACCGCTAGCAGAGGTGGTGGGCAGTTCATCGTCCAGGCTAGTGTCAGGGGCCCCTTGTTGTGCCACAGTGTCCCTCCAGGTGTTGACGAGTTCCTTCAGCACCCCTACAATGGTGCCCAGGGTGGAATTGATGGATTTGAGTTCCTCCCTGAACCCCAAATACGGTTCCTCCTGCAGCCGCTGGGTCTCCTGAAACTTGGCCAGTACCGTTGCCATCGTCTCCTGGGAATGGTGGTAGGCTCCCATGATGCTGGAGAGGGCCTCGTGGAGAGTGGGTTTCCTGGGCCTGCCCTCCCTCTGTCACACAGCAGCCCTCCCAGTTCCCCTGTTTCCCTGGGCCTCTGTCCCCTGAACCGTGTGCCCACTACCACTGCCCCCAGGTCCCTGGTGTTGTTGGGATGGTGGGTTAGCCTGGGTCCCTGTAGTGGTGGACACACTGCTGCTTGACGTGTCCTTGGGACAGAGGTATGGGCCTGCTGGGTGGGTGCTGTGGTGGTGTTTCCAGAGGAGGAGGCTCTGTTGTGGCTTGTGCCAGTGTGAGGGGAACCGACTGTCCGAGCTCCCAGATGGGCCGGGCTGGTCATCTAGATCCAGTTGGACAGAGCTGCTGTCATCACTGTGGGCCTTTTCTGTGGGTAGAGTGGACATGTCTGGACCCTCCTGTCCGGTGACATTGGGTAGGGGTCCTGCAGGGGTTTAAAAGCATGATTATTGCATCTGTGTGTGCCATGGTGTGCAATGGTTGGGTGACCCTGTAGCCCAGTGCTTGCATTCTTTTGTGGGACCTTGTGTGATAATGGTTTAGGGGGTGTACGGGTATGTGCAGTGGACATGCTTTGGTGATCGGTGTCCATGCTTTGGTGTTACATGCAGGGCTTGGGTTTGGGATGTTTGGTTTGTGGTATTGGGACATCTGTGAGGAGTTGGAGTGATGGGGGTGAGGGCGAGGGTGGGGGTATGTGATAGCATGCAGGTGGGTGGAGGATGAATTAATTAAAGCTTTGCCTTACCAGAGTCCATTCCTCCAGCTACTCCTGCGAGGCCCTCAGGATGCAGCATAGCCAAGACCTGCTCCTCCCATGTAGTGAGTTCTGGGGGAGGAGGTGGGAGTCCGCTGCCAGTCCTCTGAACCGAAATCTGGTGTCTTGAGCCACGGAACGCACCTTCCTCCGTAGGTCATTCCACCTCTTCCTGATGTCATCCCTAGTTCTTGGGTGCTGTCCCACTGCGTTGACCCTGTCCACGATTCTTCGCCATAGCTCCATCTTCCTAGCTGTGGTGGTGTGCTGCTCCTGTGATCCGAATAGCTGTGGCTCTACCCGGATGATTTCCTCCACCATGACCCTGAGCTCCTCCTCAGAAAACCTGGGGTGTCTTTGCGGTATCATGGGGTGGTGTGGGTGATTTGTGGGGAGGTGTGTGTTGTGATGTGTGGGGTGATATTTAGAGGTGTGTTGTCTGAGGTGCGTGGATGTTGTGTGAGTGATGGTGTTGAGTGCCTGTGGATGCTATTGTTCTTTCTGGTGGTGTCTCTCTATGGCCTTCTGTTGCAATTGTTGTCGTAAGGGTTTGTGGGTGTGTGTTTTATATTGTATTGAGTGTGTGGGAGTGGTGTGTCTATGTGTATTAGGTGTGTGTATTTCGAATTGTCCAATGTGGTTGTGTTTTGTAAGTGAATGTGTATTTTGAGCGTGCGGTGTGTACCGCCAATGGAATACATCGGCTGAAAGACCGCCGCGTGGATTGGTGGGTCGTGATAGTATGGGCGTATTCCTGTTGGCGTGACGGTGGAGGTTTTGTTATTACCAGTTTATCACTGACCTTTGGTGTGGCGGACTTGTGTGGGTGTCTAGGTTTTGGCGGATTCCGAGCTGTGGGTCATAATGGCAGTGGCGGTATTACGCGGCGGTGTGTTGGCGGTCTTCTGCACGGCGGTAAGCGGCTTTTACCGCCAATGTTGTAATGACCCCCTATATTTGCTAAAAATAACTAAGATCTGAATGTGCTAAAGATCATACTACCTGCACTGTGGAGAAGACTCTACAGATAGCCAATCTTCTGAAGCAAAACAAGCACATGTACATAGGTTAGTATCTAGTGCACACACTATTTTATGTTAAGTATAAATTATCATGCTGACACTGTTCTCTCTAATAATGCAAAGCTGATTAATTAAGTTACCAACTTCTACATAGAATCTTTCTCCTGTTGGAAAGCTTCTCTACAGAGCCAAAAAGTTGTGTAGAGCATAGTGAATACAAGTCAACTGTCACCTGCACAAAGACATACTTTTCAGTACAAAGATATATTCAATACCTCTATATTGCTATGGTGCATTGGGAGCACATGCATTTTGGGAACACTTTATCTTGGCACAGGCTGTACAAAATTATTTAGAAAAGTATTATGGTAGTTACCTGCCACTATGTAAACTGTAAAACAACCTACCACACTCATTGGATGATGTAATCAGTGATGCCATAAGTTATGTCATAGAACATGGCAAGAGTGATGTGAGATAATAAGAAGAGCATGGTGGGGGCACAAGATATAAGTAGTGCTGCTAACTATAACTGCTGAATTTCTGTGTTTTTCTTTACTCCAAAACGTTAATGCTGTCACTGACATATTCAAGAGGTGGCCAGAGGGGAGAGATGCAGCATCTGCCAGGGCCTAACCCTGAGAGGCCAGATGACAAAGATACCACCTGGTTGTGCTACGAGGAGCCAGCCTTAGAGGTGAGGGGTCTGCCCTCCATTGTGAAGTGCACTTACTGGCACTGCCTTGTCTGTCCCTTCCAGAGCATAGAGCTCAAAGGTGATAAGGAGGCACGTGCAGGGGATGATCCCTCCTTCACTCCTGCCCACCCTCGGATCACACAAGGCTGCAGAGACAGTGACAGAAAAGCCCCTGGGGGTGCAAACTCTGTTGGTAGAAATAGTATGTGCTGAGGGGGACATGGACTGAGGAGTGGACTGGTCAAAGTGTTTGGAGGGTGCAGAGGCCTGGACACCCATTGGCAACCCACAACTGGCCTCAGACTGACTGACACTGGAGGAGCAGGTGAGTGGAGTAAAGAGGTCTCAGGTGAGAAGGCCACCTCGCAGAGAGCCACAGTGAGGTGTGAGACAGTGGCCCGATGGGGAAGATCTGCACAGCAAGGGGCAAGACACAGGAAACAATGGCAGATGAGGGCATGGAAGGACCACTGATGACGGAAGAGGCAGGGACCTCCCTGGCTACCCATAAGGCAGCAATTCTGGTGGCCATTAAAGACACTAAAGTGACCCTGGAGGCCCAGATTGCCGCAGTGGTGAATGAGTTGGGAATGCTTCGCGATTGATCACAAAAATCTGGCGACATGAGTGAAGGAGACAGAAATGCAGCTAAGAGAAGTCCAATGGACTGTTAAGGACCTCGCGCAAAAAACTCTACCATGGAGAGGGAGTTAAAGATGCTCTCTGGCCACCTGGAGGACGCACAAGGTAGATCCCTACAACACAATGTGAGACTGGTGGGGATCCCTAGAAGGGCAGAGGGTCTTAATGGCAAAACTTTTGTAGAGGAGTGGCTGTCGCAGACTGTATTGCAGGGTCACCCATCGCAATTCTTCTCTGTGGAGGGGGCACACAGGATACCAAACCTGACTCCAGCACCAGTAGTGAACCCTTGACCGATCATAGTTTGACTGATGAACTATAGAGACCGGGACAATATCCTGCAAACATCACGCAAATATGGCCAATTGAGCATGAATGGGCAGGAGATTAGCACATATCCGGTTTACACAAATTTGGTCCAAGGAGTGCTGTGCCAGCTCGGTTTGAATTATGCACTTATTTCCCCGGCAAAGCTGTGGGTCATCTAAAAGTAGAAAACCCACTTTCTGTTGTGGATGCAGGAGGCATGGAGCTGGGTTTGATGAAGCAGAAAATGAAGGTTTTGATTTATTAACGCATAAACGTAGTGCTGACATAATCATGTGTGACATTAACCGAATTAATAAAGATTGTACGGGGACAAAATGTGCCCTCAGAGTAGTTTGCCATCATTTATACGCGTGCTTTATATAACGTGGTGTATTAGAATTGCACTAATCCGACATAATCATAAACGTGTGCTACGATCTGCTTGTTTGAAATGTTTTAGCTTAGCATTACTTTAGTGGAGGCTTTGGCCTAGTTGCCTGGTCTCACGGTTTAAATGTTCGTATTTTTCCACTGTGCTATTAAAATTGTATTTCTGCTTGAAGCTGTACTTTTCCACAGAGACTGTTCACATGCTTATCTTAAAGTTAGTGCCAGCATGGCATATTTTCTCTTTAAGTCAAGGTCGACTTGCAGGTGTGGACAATGGAGGCTCTGAGAGTAAGCTAATCGAGAGACAATGTTGCAAATTACGTACCCATCTCCAAGGATAATGTATGCTTAAGTAAAAGCTTGAGAACTGTCGTTTTTGATTGGTCAATTTGAAGCTAACCTATGAACCCTCCAATGGAGACCCTACTGGACTTGAACTGTTGTCTATAAAACCCAGGTGCACGAGAAGAAGGTAGCCATTACCAGCTCGATACCCGCCATCTTGCAGACTTCGTAGCTATTATGGCCCACTTTGCTGCGACGCCATTTTGAGAGACTTCGATGCTTTCTCTAATCGAGAGAAAGGGACCTTAATGATTCTTGCGCTAGAGACTTTAACTTTGATTTGCCCCTTTGCATGAAGTAGTAATCTTATCTTGCCGCCGTGAGGCAATTGCCCCGTTCACCCCTGCCCCTTTGTCCCGGCCCTATGCTGATCGAGAAACGATACCTGTGAGACGAAGACTTCATTGATTGCTGATCGGAATTGGTAATTATGAAAGGAAATTGTAAAATTGCATTGTGTTTCTTTTAGGTAACCAACTGCTGATTTTGATAAGGACCCTAGCTAGGAGTTTTCTAAATTGATGTTGCCAAATTGTTTTTGCATGAAGTCCCACATGCTGATGCTAATTTGAGGTTAGACGAGGATTCCATATGTCGTACGATGCAATTTGAGATCTTGTTATGCTGACTAAATGTACGCAATTAGCCCATTACAGATTATCGTATTAGTGCTTTGCATTGCCATTATCGAATGCCTTGTGATTCAAATGCTACATAGATTACACTTGTTTCGACGTTATGGACAGCTATTAATGTTCATATATGTTTATCATTTAGTGTTGAGACACATTTACATTGTGCTAGCTTTGTTAATATAGGGAAATAAATTCACTAACTTTGCAATAAACTGGTGTGGTTATTCCTGGCTGAAAGGTCAGGGTTCGCCGAAATGTGTTCTGGATTAATTGTTAAGTGTTATGTTGTTCAAGGTGTTGCTTATGTTCGTTATTGATTATTGATTTTGATGGGATTGATCGATTAAGAGTACAGAGAGTTCCCACTTAGTCAAAAGATTCATCGACCTAAAGAGCATCCGAACGCAGGTAAATTGTTACCACGTTCCGCTCTATCAGTAGATGGTAGCAGAGGATGGTTACGTCTTTTGGGACCCTGTACTATTAAAGTACATGGTGTCAAATTAACGGTTACGCATTTTGAGGCCTCATTCGAGAAGTTGAATTAGATTTTCTGGGATAAAACTGATTGACAAGATGATGATGGGCTAGGTCCACCGCGACTTTCCCGGGATCTCGGAGCTTGCGAATGGAGAGAAAGGAGATGTGGAAACAGCGGTGGCGGTACTAGTGATGGTATGAGTGAAGTTAGGGTTTTGCGCTTGCACAGCTCATTGCCGCAGAGTGTGTGAAAAGGTTGCGAGGGTTTTCTTTTAAGGATAGCGGAGGTGCGGCTCCGAGTGTGAGAGTAGGGAAGTCGTCGAACTTCATGTGCGTCTGGCGCTTTGTGCATAAAAAGGTCCACATGGTTGTTGTTGTTGAGACGGGCCCTGCGAGGTCAAGAGACTCCGGAGTATGTTGATCCATGTTGTGGTCTGGGCGGTTTAGTAGGTTGATCGGGCGTGGTCAACGAGTGGGTACGTGTGTTAGGGAGTGAAAGAAACTTCGACTTCGGGCTTTGACAAGATTCTAAGTGCACTCGAACAGATCATTGACAAGTTGAGAGTAGGTCTGCGGGTCAGATTTGCTTGCGAATGTGGGGACTGAGAAAGACCGAATAGCGGCCGAGGCTGGTGAAAGAGATCGAATAGTGGCCGAGGTTAGTGAAAAGTCCCTAAGGTCCTGAAGCGACTGTGTTACCCTTCCTGTAGTGAACCGACAGATCTGTTTTAGTTTTTGGTAGCTCGCGATACATGCAAAAAGTTGTTACGGGAGGAACTGAGTGAAGGAGGACTAGCCGCGAGGCTTTGTCAGCCGCAGTGTGTGTGAGTGTGACGTCACTAAGAGCCGCGCTGGGATAGGTTGGTTGAAGAGAAGGGTCGCGCACGGATTGGACGCAGTCCGTGGCACTCGATTGGAAGGGGAAAGGCAGGTGAAGAGTATTACGGGAATTAAAGTCACCTATTGATTACGAATTTTGTGAAATAAAAGTGACCTATTGATTATAAACTTTGTGAATTAAAAGACGAGAAAATGAAATTCCTTAAAGCATTCAGGAGCGCGATGAAGGGAGAGTCATACATCAAAGCGAGCGTAGGGGAAGAGACGCCGCCCGAGGGCACACCAGCTTACATTGTAATGGAGGAAAAAGGGGTAGCTCCGTGTCTTTGGCTAAAACAATGGCACAAGTGGACAGAGAAACATGGGAGCGTAGCATTCCCGATACATGGGACATTCAATATAAGGGTCCTAGAAAATTTGAGATTCACGATGTATGACATGAAGGTACCTCCAAGGCCAGCACAGTTTGAGGCTCTAGCAATATGGGAACTCATGGCTAGACAGCAACAGAAAAACAAGTTTGATACAAGGATGAGGAAGGTAGAAAAGACACTAGCGGATGCTAGGTGGGATAATGCGCAGAAGGTGTGGAGGTCAGATGTATTGCAGGGAATAAAATTGTTCCCCGCAATTACTAAAGATGAAGAGGAGACAGGTAAGAAAGCTACCTGTAAGACAGACAGGAAGTGTTCCAAGGATAGAGAGGACGAGGAAAAGTTGAAAAGAGAAGAGGAGTTAGAGGATGAGGAGTTGATAATGCAATTGCTGAACGACCGTCCACCACCTTATGCAGAGAATGGACAAGGTCCAAGTACCAGTTCTGTCCCTCCGGCATCGGTACAGAACAGTGAAACGCAGAATACAGAAGTACCATCGGGATCTAAGGATCCGAGCTTACTGCTCACCCCACAGATACCGCAGGTCAGGAGAATGTATCCAGATGTGCCCGTGTTGAAACCAGCAGAACATTATCAGCCGCAGATGCCAGGGTACTACAGCAGTGATAACAGTGGAGGAATGATTCTAGATCCAACCGTAAGGGGCGTACAGAATGGTTACAACCCAACAATGGCACAAGCTGAATCAACTCAGTTTATGATGCCTCAAAAGCAGATGCAGGAAGGAAACGCTCATGCTCAAATGACGGGGAGTCAGATGGGCATGCCGGCAATGATGACCCATAATATGGGGATGAACATGCCTCAGAATATGGGAAATGGACAGAATCCAGATGCAATATCACTGCCCATTACTGTAGGTCCAGTGGTACCTTTGTATAGTCAGCCTAACTTAGGTATGAGCAGTCAGGGACAAATGCTGCAGAATGGGACAGAAAGAAGGTGCATAGAAAACATTCCAGGGATAACCCCGATAGCGACTCAGCCAACTGGGTCCGGATCATTGATGGAGTTTAGTCCCGTATGCGCTCAATCAACACTGGTGAGGTCGAGCCCCCCACTGATAATACCATTAACATCGAACACTGAAAAGTTGCCGCAACCATCGATGGCAGTCGATGTGAATGCTACTCTGATGGGAGTAAATGCGCAACAGTTGACACAGTGGTTCAATAGTCTAAATTCCACACAAAGTTCAGACAGTGGGAAGGGAGACGATTACTTGAGCAGGATGAGGCTGAACATGGAAGCACAAGAATTGGTGCAAGGGAATATGGGTGTGAACAGGTTAGAATCCTACACGGAAGAGGAGTTGAGGTATCTATGTCCAAAGATCACGAAAGAAGTAAACAAGGTACATAAAAGTTTGCAGGAAGTAGCAGACAGGAACGGGATTGACATAGGCAAGACGAAACACTTGAGCAGGAGCTATAGGTTGGATTTTGGGACCACAGATTTTGAACACATGAGATCAGCAGGCATGAAAGCACACCTTAGAGAATTGTTGCAGAGTGCCCAAGTGTGGAGGTGCCTAGACAAGTGGGAAAGCAGATGGGTAAAGAGGAAGGATAAGAGGAGGGACAGTGTTACAGAGCATAATGAGAAAAGACCGCAGAGCAGCGAAACAGTAACAATGTTACCAATGAGGGAGACAGCAGGGGGAAAATTAGTACATGTACCATGGCACAGGAGTGATATTCAGTCTTTTACGAATGATTTTCCCAAACTGAGGGAGAAGCCGATCGAATGGTATCAACAGACTGATAGGTTTGTGAAGCTTGCAAAATGTCTCTGGGAAGACCTGAACACTCTATTCGAGATTGTGGTTCCGGCAGATTTGTGGGAGGATTGCAAAAGAGCTGTAGGTTGGCCGACAAGTGAACCAGAGAGAGACAGAGAGACGGGTGCACCATCACCTATGGTGATGTGTCTGTACTATAAGGTGATTGAGCATTTGAAGACGAAGGTTGCCGCGAAAAATGTGGATTGGCAGAAAATTGATCGAACTGCCCAAGAGGCTAAAGAATCGATTCATAGTTACTATGAGAGGTTGTTGAAGGCGTTCAAGAATTACAGTGGCACGGAAGCAATCGAGGCGAAAGATATGCTTCATTTTGTGTTCAGATTTGTGGAAGGGCTGAGACCAGAGATAAGTCAGATGATAAAATCGCATTTGATCTGCTGGCAGTCGAAACCGATTGATGAAGTCTTGACTTATGCGAAATACTGTAGCGACGAAATTGAGGTGAAACAGAAAAAGCTGAAAGAGAAGGTGATGATGATGCAGCTTAAGGCGGCTCAGACAGGCTTGCAAGGTCTGCAAGGACTGCAAGGGTTGCCAGGGATGCAAGGGTTCCAACAGCAGATACCGCAACAGCAGCCGCAGTTGCAGGGAAACATGGTGTTTCAGCAACAGCAGCCGCAGTTGCAAGGAAACATGGCGTTTCAGCCACAGGCCAGAGGCAGAGGTAGAGGAGGTTTTGTGAATAATGGTCCGGATTTGAACACTGTTGTGACGGGTGTGCAGGCAATGAAGAAAGTGATGCCGTGTCATGCGTGCGGAAACGTAGGTCATTGGAAACGCGAGTGCCCGATGGTGGTGCAGGAAGGTGCAGGTGCAGGTGTAGGTGTTGGTCAGCAAAACAATGATGTCAATGCATTTCAGACAATGAGAGGACCGAAAATGAGAGGTCCAAACCCAAATTTTCAGACCATAAATCAATTGCAGGGATTACAACCTATGCAGCCGCAGCAGATGCAGATGCCCCGTGTGCAGATGACGCAGATGCAGCCGATGCAACAGCAGTTACCTATGGTACCTAATCAGCAAATGCAAATACCTTTGGCACCAATGAGTCAGCAGCAAGTGATGGTTCCTCCACAGGTAACGGGTCAGGTAATGAGTACAAACGGCACAGTACAACAGTTCCCATTACACAGTGAGAGTGGAATAAACAACGTATGGGAGAGTGAAAGTTCAGGAGAAGAAGGAGACTGTGTGCTTGCGGCATCCTTGGAAGTCGATCAAAGGGGTCCGTACGTAGAGGGAAGAGTAATGGGTCATCGTGTTTCATTCTTGGTTGACACGGGAGCCACACGTTCAACAGTTAAGAGCAGTGAAGTTCCAAATTTGCCCCTCTCTGGGAGGACAGTTCAAGTGGTGGGAGTAGCAAACAGACATCTGACGAACCCAATAACAGATCCGGTACCAGTCAGCATTGGAAATTATCAAGGGGTACATCAGTTTGTGGTGTGTGACTCAAGCCCGATAGCACTGTTAGGAAGAGACCTATTGTGTAAATTGGGTTGCTCGATCATGTGTTCAAACGAAGGAATAACAATAGAGACGAGCAATGATGGGGAAGACGAGGACAGTGTAGAGGGGGATGAGATAGAAACAGTCGACGAAGAGTATCCTCTGATTTGTCTTTTACCGATGATAACTGAAGAAGATATCCCAGCAGAATTACGGGAGACAGTCGGAAAGGAAGTGTGGGACATGACAGGGAAAGAGGTGGGATTGATGAAAGGAGTGGAACCAGTAAAAGTGATGGTAAAGCCCAATGCGATCTTTCCCCAGACCCCACAATACCACATGCCACAAGATACTCTCATGAAAGTTGCCCAACTTATTGACGAATTCGTGAAGCAGGGAGTACTGAAAGAAGTGTTAAGCAGCCCATGTAATTCACCGATAATGGGACTAATAAAGCCAAGTGGGAAAGTCCGACTCGTGCAGGATTTGAGAAAAATAAATGACATCATAATAAAGTGCTGCCCTGTCGTACCGAATCCAGCTGTGATAATGTTTCAGATCCCTTGCGAAGCTGAGTGGTTCTCAGTCATCGATTTGTCACAAGCATTCTTTTCTGTACCTCTTCATGAGGACAGCCAATTCCTCTTTTGTTTCAAATTCCTAGACAGAGTGTACAGTTGGTGTCGAATTCCTCAGGGGTTTTCTGAGTCACCGTCAATATTCAATCAAGTTCTAAAGAAAGATTTGGAAGAGTTAGAGTTGCCATTCGAGTCAACCCTAGTACAGTACATTGATGACTTACTGGTTGCATCAAAGACAGAAAGTGGCTGCACAGCCGATACCATTGCTCTGTTGAACCATTTGGGAGGGAATGGACACAAGGTGTCTCCTTCCAAACTGCAGTTCTGTCAGAAGAAAGTGAAATACTTGGGTCACCAGATAGAGAAAGGATCACGGAGAATAATGAAGGAAAGAATTACAAGTGTACTTCAAATGAGTCCACCAAAGACAAGGAAGGAGGTGAGGAAGTTTTTGGGAATGGTGGGATATTGTCGCCAGTGGATTCCCAACTTCTCGTCTCTAGCAAAGCCTTTACTGAAATTGACCCAGAAGGATGCCTTGGATCAGATCGAACTGAAAGGGGATGAGATGGATGCTTTTGTTGAATTAAAGGAGTGCATGTGTAGGGCTCCAGCTTTAGGTATGCCTGATTACACGAAGCCTTTCACATTGTTTTGTCATGAACGTGATGCATGTTCTTTGTCTGTCTTGACTCAAGCCCATGGTGACGTAAACAGACCAGTAGCGTATTTTTCAGCTACTCTGGATCCGGTTGCAGCAGCACTCCCAGGGTGTTTGCGCACCGTAGCAGCAGTTGGTATCAGCCTCACTCAGAGTGAAGGAATAGTGATGGGACACCCAGTAACAGTCATGGTCCCTCACTCAGTTGAGATACTTTTGACCCGCTCCCGAACGCAGCACATGACTGGAGCAAGACTCACAAGGTATGAAACGACTATTCTGGGCTCACCGAATGTGCAGCTGAAAAGGTGCACTACGTTGAATCCAGCTACCTTGCTTCCTGGAGAAAATGCTGAAATTGAGAACGCTGAAGACGTCGAGCATGACTGCCTTCAGGTGACTGAATTTTGCACAAAACCCCGACCGGACATCAGGGATACAAAACTTGATGAAAATGACCAAATTCTTTTTGTTGATGGTTCATGTCTAAGAGATGGGATGGGAATTTTGAAAGCAGGATATGCTGTATGTACTGTGACAGGGGTCTTGGAAGCGGGATGGCTCCAAGGAGTCTATTCTGCACAAGTAGCAGAACTTGTAGCCCTTACTAGAGCATGTCAACTGTCTGCATTGATGAAAGTCACCATTTACACTGATAGCCAATACGGGTTTGGGATTGTGCATGACTTTGGACAACTGTGGTCGCAGAGAGGTTTCCTGACTTCTTCAGGATCCCCAGTGAAAAATGGGGAGAGAATAAGGGAGTTGTTACATGCCATTCAAGTGCCAGCTGAAGTTGCAGTGGTAAAGTGCAGTGCTCACACGAAAGGACAGGATTATGTGTCTCTGGGAAATGCCTATGCAGATCAAGTCGCAAGATTTTGCGCTTTGAACTGTATATTGCTAAGGGATGATTGGAATACAATAAGTGAACCAGAACTCGAACCAGCTGAAGCATTTGCCTTGAAGGTCGTAGATACAATAGAGGAACTGAAAGCACTACAGAATAATGTCAGGGAGGATGAGAGAGATTCCTGGATTAAATCACAATGCATAAAGAGACAAGATGAGTTATGGGTTTCACATGAGGGAAAATTTGTTTTGCCAAATAGTCTCTTATCACAGCTTGCGCGGTTCTATCATGGGCAAGCTCACCTAGGGAGAGATGCCATGATAAGATTGTTCAAAACTGATTGGTTTAACCCCAGATTTCGTCAAGCTGCAGAAGCAGTTTGCCATCGATGTGTCACTTGCCAACAGATGAACCCAGGAAAGGGGACGGTTGTGAACGCGAGTCACATTGGTAGGGCAAGCGGTCCTTTTAGTCGTATGCAGATGGACTTCATTGAGATGCCTGTGCATGGAGGTTTAAGATATGTGTTGGTGATTGTGTGCATTTTTAGTCATTGGATTGAGGCATACCCCACACGTAGAAACGACAGCCTTACAGTTGCCAAGCTATTATTGAGGGAGTTAATACCACGTTTCGGATTCCCGATCTCTTTAGAATCAGATAGGGGAAGTCACTTCAATAACGAGGTGATGAAGTTACTTTGCGAAGCACTGAACATTGAGCAAAAGCTGCACTGTAGCTATCGCCCTGAAGCATCAGGACTGGTGGAGCAGATGAATGGTACGCTGAAATCGAGAATGGCAAAAATATGTGCATCAACAAATTTGAAATGGCCTGACGCATTGCCGTTAGTGCTAATGTCAATGAGAAACACTCCGGATAGAAAAACTGGATTGTCTCCGCACGAAATTCTCATGGGCAGGGCTATGAGACTTCCTGCAGTTCCCGCAAACATGCTTTTGAATATTACAGATGATATGGTGTTAGACTACTGCAAAGGTCTGGCTGACGTGGTTCGCTCTTTCTCTCACCAGGTGGAAGCGACCACCTTGCCACCGATCCAAGGTCCAGGACACGCACTGAAAGCAGGTGACTGGGTCGTGATAAAGAAGCACGTGAGGAAGTCGTGTCTGGAACCCCGTTGGAAAGGCCCTTTTCAAGTGATCCTGACGACAACTACCGCTGTGAAGTGCGCGGGGGTTCCCAACTGGATTCACGCCAGTCATACAAAGAAGGTGCTGTGTCCCACAGATGAGGAAGTTGAAGCACTGAAATTACCAGTGCCTGACAAAACAGTGCCGAGTGCTGAGACAGAACAAAAGCAAACTGAAAGCGAACAAGCAACAGCAGAAGAAAAGGAGATATTATTGGAGAACGAAGAGTCCGACTCACTTGGGGAAGACCAAGGAGAAAGTTCAGACAGCGACAACGAAGCTGCAGGTGACAAAGAACCTGAGGCAGCTGAGGGTGGCAAAAAGCCTGAAGCAGCTGAAGGTGACAAGGAACCTGAAGCAGCTGAAAGTGATACAGAGCCTGAAGAAAGTAACGGTGACGAAGGGCTCGAAGAAAGTGAGAAAGCAGGAGAGCCTGAGCAGAAGGGGGCTTTTCCAGAAACAGACGATACAGAAAAAGAAAGAGAAAACGTGACTGATTCCCCTGAAGGTGGGGACAAAGAAGAGCAGAACGAAAAAGCTCAAACCTCTACAGAAAAGATCGCAGGTCCATCAAATGGACACGGTGCAAAAAGAAGATTAAGTATCTCACCGATAAAAGAAAAGGGCAAAGAAGGTTTGAACGAGGGAGGAAGGCCAAAAGTGAAAGAGAAAAGAAAGGAAGTGACTGTCGTGGAACAATCGTCAAGTGAAGAAAAAGACTTGGCGAAAGAGGAGAGTGCCAGCGAAGCAGAATCGAAAAGAGAAGCAAAATTGAAAAGGAAAAGGATACCAAACAGGAGGTATTCCGGTCCTGAATGGGCATATGCAGTAAACGATGATTGGACTGATGAGTTTGTATCTCTAAGCATCGAGAACGAAGAAGAAGAAGAGATACCAATAGAAAAGAAAAGTTTCATAGACTCTGTTGATTGAAACGGAAGTAAATGGTATTGCTTGCTGCAATCTAACGTGAGACAAACAACCAGCTGAGACATTGCTAAACCGAATTGAGACAAATGCTGCTAACCGATAAGTGACTGGCCTTTTGAAGAAGACGGTGTGAACATTGTGCTCGTTCAGTTTGTAACCGAATTGCTAAGTAGTTTCATTTATAAGTGCTTCTAGCTCTCTGATTCTTTACAGATCATGCCTAGGTACGCTATGCAGAATAATAGAAATAAATATTGTAAATATGTCTGTATAGGTTTGGTACTAACATGTGTACTAATAATAATGGCAATTGTGTTTGGAATGCATGGAAAGGGTGAGGAGGAGACTATTGCTGCTTCTACTATTGTTCCTGTTACTGTCACTGAACTAACACCATTGAAAAGACTAGCATTGGATGAGAGGCTCTTGCACGATAAGAAAGAGCTTTCGTATAACGTTTTCTATCGCTTATTAACAGAGTATGTTGAGACTATGGATGCGAAAGATTGTTATGTGTGTACCCAGATACCGACATCAGTAAAGGAAGGGGTGACTTATCACCACATGCCTCTTACATACGGGATTACATGTAGTATAGTAATGTCTAGGTTTTATGGTCAAGCTAACATACAGTATTTTTATTCGAATTATGATGTTACATTTGCTTATGTTCCTATAATAGCGCAGCTAAGCGAGACTGCAAAATATTGGGATTACAAAATTATGAGGGACTTTTTCGAGCCAATGCAACCTTTTGAAACGGCTCACGCTCATAGGGAAAATCTTACCTGCTCACTCTCTGCAGTAGAAATAAGCTTTTTAGATCGCACAGATGATAGAAGGGCTCAAATGAAAGCGAAATTAGAAAAGGAGCTACATAAGAGGACTTCAGTAGATAATTATGATTTTGCTGCTATAAAGACACAAGGGAAAATTGCTTTAGATGCTTGGCATGTAGGGAAATTTTGTATATATCGAGGTGAATCTTACTATGACAATATTTTTGTAGGAGCGAGTGAATGCAAACATACGTTTATCTTTAAGGCCAAATGGACATTCATGATGGACGGACTTGACCCTGTCATTCCAGGGGTGTATTACATTTGTGGGCATAATGCCTATTATCGTCTTCCAAAGGGATGGTGGGGAAGATGTTATTTGGGTATAGTGTTTCCAAAGGTTTATCAACTGGATGACATATCGATGATTGAAAAGACACCTGGATCCCATCGTATCCAGAAAAGAGAGACCGCAGCTGCTGTGGTAGGTGATATATTTGGAGCCATGATTCCTTCATTGGGAGTTGTGCTGAATTCCATCAAAATAAGAAAGTTGTCTACTATAGTGGATAACATGTTGACAAAGTTTTCAGGTGCTATAATCCTGATAGATGCTGAACTTGCAGCGGAAAGAGCTATGACTCTTCAAAATAGGCTTGCTTTAGACATTCTTTTAGCAAAGGATGGAGGCGTTTGCAAAATGATTGGTGCACGTCACTGCTGCACCTATATACCTGATAATAGTGTGAAGATTAAAACTATGCTTGCTAATCTAACAAAAGAAAGTGCAGATTTGAAAGAACTGAAAGAACCAGGAGTGTGGGAGAAGGTTGGAAAGGGACTTGCTTCAGTGGGACATTGGATTGGGGGAATTTGGAATGGAATATTATTGAAAATAATAGAAGGGATATTAATAGTGATAATTTGTGTATTTGGAATTTGGAGAATAAAAAGGGGAATAATAATGATTATGGAAAGAATTAAAAGAAGAAAGGAGGAGAAAATTATGAAAAGAATGGCAGAAGAATACAAAGCGCAAACTAGGGGAACTAAAAGGAAAAGGGAGCTGACAGAATTTTAATGGGATAAAATTTGTGGGCTAAATTTGTGTGATGACAAGTAGTCATCAGAGGAGGGATTGATGAAGCAGAAAATGAAGGTTTTGATTTATTAACGCATAAACGTAGTGCTGACATAATCATGTGTGACATTAACCGAATTAATAAAGATTGTACGGGGACAAAATGTGCCCTCAGAGTAGTTTGCCATCATTTATACGCGTGCTTTATATAACGTGGTGTATTAGAATTGTACTAATCCGACATAATCATAAACGTGCCCCTTTGTCCCGGCCCTATGCTGATCGAGAAACGATACCTGTGAGACGAAGACTTCATTGATTGCTGATCGGAATTGGTAATTATGAAAGGAAATTGTAAAATTGCATTGTGTTTCTTTTAGGTAACCAACTGCTGATTTTGATAAGGACCCTAGCTAGGAGTTTTCTAAATTGATGTTGCCAAATTGTTTTTGCATGAAGTCCCACATGCTGATGCTAATTTGAGGTTAGACGAGGATTCCATATGTCGTACGATGCAATTTGAGATCTTGTTATGCTGACTAAATGTACGCAATTAGCCCATTACAGATTATCGTCTTAGTGCTTTGCATTGCCATTATCGAATGCCTTGTGATTCAAATGCTACATAGATTACACTTGTTTCGACGTTATGGACAGCTATTAATGTTCATTTATGTTTATCATTTGGTGTTGAGACACATTTACATTGTGCTAGCTTTGTTAATATAGGGAAATAAATTCACTAACTTTGCAATAAACTGGTGTGGTTATTCCTGGCTGAAAGGTCAGGGTTCGCCGAAATGTATTCTGGATTAATTGTTAAGTGTTATGTTGTTCAAGGTGTTGCTTATGTTCGTTATTGATTATTGATTTTGATGGGATTGATCGATTAAGAGTACAGAGAGTTCCCACTTAGTCAAAAGATTCATCGACCTAAAGAGCATCCGAACGCAGGTAAATTGTTACCACGTTCCGCTCTATCAGGTTGAATACTGGTGGCCGGCGGAGAGATTCCAAATGGCAGACAAAATCATTTAGGGGCAGAAACGTTAAAAAAAGCAAAGCCTCACCAACAAAAGCGCAAGTGACAGCCGAGCAAGTCAAAACAGTAATGGAGGTTAAACAACACAGCAATGTCCTCGACAATAACAAATGGCGAGCTTTGGCCTCTAAGGTGGAGGGTAGTGGGCCAGATTGCATAGTGTTAGAGCCTGACACCGAGGAGGAGAAAATGCCGATAGTCACTCTGATGACTTCAGAGAACATTATCTAGTATGCTGTCTGCCGGTGGGGAGGTACTGTCGTCCACAGATACATGAGCAGGGGGTTTCCCAGCACCTCCTGGGGGAGGGAGGACAATCGGACAAGACTGAACTTGTAGTGTGCTCTGGGGCACCGAACAGGAGCACAGGAGGTGAAGCAGGCACAGAGCTGAGAGTATCAGGCAAGATAGACTCAGAGATACTAACTATACCACTTATAGTGCCGGGGGTTGTGCCACTACAAAAGAAGCCCAAAAAGTTGTAATTTTGTATAAGTTTGGGGAATATACATACTGTGAATTGGGGAGATGGTCAGTTATAGGATCACAAAACAGCAAGGTGGAGGGGGTAGTTCACAGGGAAATTCAAGACACACAGACCCTAAGCCACTGGAGCAGTGACAAGTTACATGCTCACTGGCATGCGGAGGGCGCAAGGGAGGGAAGAGCTACAGATTTCATGGCACAGAGGCAGAACCTGACACTACTGATATGAAATGTCAATGGGCTGGGAAAAAAAGTGAAGAGAGGCCTGGTTTCCAGATATAAAGGTGACATAAAAAATTCTCCAAGGAACCTACCTGATTGACAGTTAAAATAACTGATTAGGAAGAGTCATATACAGAGTAGCCTGTCCTGTGCATTGCACTTCAAGTTCTAGCGGATTTGGTAATCGTAATTAAGAAATTGCTGGTGCTTCATGTATCCTGTACAAAGTCAGACAAAACTGGGTGTTATACCACGTTACAGAGTGAATCAGAAGGTGAGGCTATCATGCTGATTAATGTATATGCTCTACTGGGGCTCAGATGGTAACACTCACGAATTTGGGTTGTTTAATAATGGATGCACCCCAGGCCTTAATCATACTAGGCAGACACTTTAACCTAGTCCTAAATACACTTTTAAACAGGATGGGTGCTAGGCCGGAAGGGGAGGCCACATTAGTGAAACTGAAGGGTTTCATACGGGCACTCGGGATGGGAAACATTTAGAAAGCCCTAATGGATGGGAGAGAGGATACTCATTCTACTCAAATGTACATTGCATGTTGTCTAGACTTTACTACTTTCTGATACCACAGGCAACATTATCTAGATTCTGTGAGGCCAAATATCTTGCATGAGGGATCACAGACCACTCCCCTGTGCACGTTACACTAGCCACCTATAGGCCACAGGAACCCCAGGAATGGAGGATGGCTGCCTGCGCCTCACAAACAAAACAGAGGTAGAGACTTAATTAAGCCTCAACAAATTATTTTCAGGAAAATAAGGGAACAGTGAAGAGTGTGATTACACTGTGGGAATCCTATATGATCAGGAGCGTAATTATCTCAGGTGAGGTAGGAGAGAAGAGAGAAAGGCTCAGAAGCCTAAGCACTATAGAGCAGGAGCTGGTCCAGCTGGAGGGCAAATACAGAACATCTGTACATCGGTAGTGCAGCACAAAGTTAAAACTACCTACCTTGCCAAGCCTAAATGAATCCACGAGGCCCGGAATAAATTGAGGAATCTGCTGGCCTGGATAGGTTGTAGAGAGACAGAGGGAATGCATATCAGAGAGATCACGCTAGAGACATAGGTGACACTGCAAGGGAGTAAGAAGATAGCTGAGGCTTTCATAGACTACATGACAATATTCTATAAAGTGAGGTTGATGGCCTCTGATGAGGAAGTAAGAGTCTTTGTACTGGACTGCTCTGCGAAACAACTGAGCATGGACAAGAGACTGGCGCTAGAACCTGATCTATCTGTGACAGAGATGACACTGGCCCTCCCACAAATGCAGATCAGGAAGGTTCTGGCTCCGAATTGGCTCCCATTAGAGTTCTCTCAAAAAATGTCCAGAAGGGGTAGCCGGCCATTGTGTGTAATGTATGTAGAGGTGTTTTGAGCCGGGGAGCTGCCAGTGGACATGCGCACAGCAACTGTTGGTCTTATTCCCAAGGATGGGAATCTCTGAGATCAATGCAGCTCATATAGACTGATCTTCTGCCTAATGCAGATGCTACTGTTCTAGCAAGAGTACTGGCAAATAGGTTGTGTACGTACTGACTTGGTACACCCAGAACAAACTGGGTTTGTGCCATATCACTAACCCCTTCGCTGCCAGGCCTTTTCCCCCTCCTGTGCCGAGCCTTTTTTTGGCTGTTTGGGGCAGTTCGCACTTAGGCCCTCATGACTTTTTGTTCACATAAGCTATCCACGCCAAATTTGCGTCCTTTTTTTCCAACATCCTAGGGATTCTAGAGGTACCCAGACTTTGTGGGTTCCCCAGAAGGAGGCCAAGGAATTAGCCAAAATACAGTGAAAATTTCGTTTTTTTCAAAAAAATGGGAAAAAGGGGCTGCAGAAGAAGGGTTGTGTTTTTTTCCCTGAAAATGGCATCAATAAAGGGTTTGCAGTGCTAAAATCACGAGCCTCCCAGCTTTCAGGAACAGGCAGACTTGAATCAGAAAACCCAACTTTTCAACACAATTTTGGCATTTTATGGGGATATACCCCAATTTTACGATTTTTGGTGCTTTCAGCCTCCTTCCAGTCCGTGACACAAATGGGCTTAAAAACCAATGCTGGATCCCAGAAACCGAAACATTTCTGAAAAGAAGACGAAATTCTGAATTCAGTATGGGGTAATTTGTGTAGATCCTACAAGGGTTTCCTACAGAAAATAACAACTGAAAAAAAAAACAAATTGAAATTGAGGTAAACAACTGCAATTTTTCTCTACGTTTTACACTGTAACTTTTTCCTGCAATGTCTGATTTTTGAAAGCAATATATTGTTACGTCTGCTGGACTCTTCTGGTTGCGGGGATATATAGGGCTTGTAGGTTCATCAAGAACTCTAGGTACCCAGAGCCAATAAATGACCTGCACCCTGCAGTGGGTTTTCATTCTATACCGGGTATACAGAAATTCATTTGCTGGAATATAAAGAGTAAAAAATAGCTATCAAGAAAACCATTGTATTTCCAAAATGGGTACAAGATAAGGGGTTGAAGAGCAGTGGTTATTTCCACATCTCTGAATTCCGGGGTGCCCACACTAGAATGTGAATTACAGGGCATTTCTAAAATCGATGTCTTTTTTACACACTCTCTTATATTTGGAAGGAGAAAATGTAGAGAAAGACAAGGGGCAATAACACTTCTTATGCTATTCTATGTTCCCCCAAGTCTCCCGATAAAAATGATACCTCACTTGTGTGGGTTGTCCTAGCACCTGCGACAGGAAATGCCCCAAAACACAACGTGGACACATCCCATTTTTTGACAGAAAACAGAGGTGTTTTTTGCAAAGTGCCTACTTGTAGATTTTGGCCTCTAGCTCAGCCAGCACCTAGGGAAACCTACCAAACCTGTGCATTGTTTAAAACTAGAGACCTAGGGGAATCCAAGATGGGGTGACTTGTGGGGCTCTGACCAGGTTCTGTTGCCCAGAATCCTTTGCAAACCTCAAAATTTGGCTAAAAAAACACATTTTCCTCACATTTCGGTGACAGGAAGTTCTGGAATCTGAGAGGAGCCACAAATTTCCTTCCACCCAGTGTTCCCTCAAGTCTCCCGATAAAAATGATACCTCAATTGTGTGGGTAGGCCTAGCGCCTGCGACAGGAAATGACCCAAAACACAACGTGGACACATCCCATTTTTTGACAGAAAACAGAGGTGTTTTTTGCAAAGTGCCTACCTGTAGATTTTGGCCTCTAGCTCAGCCGGCACCTAGGGAAACCTACCAAACCTGTGCATGTGTGAAGACTAGAGACCTAGGGGAATCCAAGATGAGGTGACTTGTGGGGCTCTGACCAAGTTCTATTACCCAGAATCCTTTTCAAACCTCAAAATTTGACTAAAAAAACAAATTTTCCTCACATTTCGGTGACAGAAAGCTCTGGAATCTGAGAAGAGCCACAAATTTCCTTCCACCCAGTGTTTCCCTAAGTCTCCCGATAAAAATGGTACCTCACTTGTGTGGGTAGGCCTAGCGCCCACGAAAGGAAATGGCCCAAAACACTACGTGGACACATCCCATTTTTTGACAGAAAACAGAGGTGTTTTTTGCAAAGTGCCTACCTGTAGATTTTGACCTCTAGCTCAGCCGGCCCCTAGGGAAACCTACCAAACCTGCGCATTTTTGAAAACTAGAGACCTAGGGGAATCCAAGATGGGGTGACTTGTGGGGCTCTGACCAGGTTCTGTTACCCAGAATCCTTTGCAAACCTCAAAATTTGGCTAAAAAAAACACATTTTCCTCACATTTCGGTGACAGAAAGTTCTGGAATCTGAGAGGAGCCACAAATTTCCTTCCACCCAGCGTTCCCCCAAGACTCCCGATAAAAATGGTACCTCACTTGTGTGGGTAGGCCTAGCGCCCACGAAAGGAAATGGCCCAAAACACAATGTGGACACATCACATTTTTTCACAGAAAACAGTGCCTACCTGTGGATTTTGGCCTCTAGCTCAGCCGGCACCTGGGGAAACCTAGCAAACCAGCACCTTTATGAAAACTAGACACCTAGGGGAATCCAAGAAGGGGTGACTTGTGGGGCTCTGACCAATTTCTGTTACCCAGAATCCTTTGCAAACCTCAAAATTTGGCTAAAAAAACACTTTTCCCTCTCATTTCGGTGACAGGAAGTTCTGGAATCTGAGAGGAGCCACAAATTTCCTTCCACCCAGTGTTCCCTCAAGTCTCCCGATAAAAATGATACCTCAATTGTGTGGGTAGGCCTAGCGCCTGCGACAGGAAATGACCCGAAACACTACGTGGACACATCCCATTTTTTGACGGAAAACAGAGGTGTTTTTTGCAAAGTGCCTACCTGTAGATTTTGGCCTCTAGCTCAGCCGGCCCCTAGGGAAACCTACCAAACCTGTGCATTTTTGAAAACTAGAGACCTAGGGGAATCCAGGATGGGATGACTTGTGGGGCTCTGACCAGGTTCTGTTACCCAGAATCCTTTGCAAACCTCAAACTTTTGGCTAAAAAAACACATTTTCCTCACATTTCGGTGACAGAAAGTTCTGGAATCTGAGAGGAGCCACAAATTTCCTTCCACCCAGCGTTCCCCCAAGTCTCCCGATAAAAATGATACCTCACTTGTGTGGGGAGACCTAGCGCCCGCTAAAGGAAATGCCCCAAACCACAATGTGGACACATCCCATTTTTTGACAGAAAACAGAGGTGTTTTTTTGCAAAGTGCCTACCTGTAGATTTTGGCCTCTAGCTCAGCTGGCACCTAGGGAAACCTACCAAACCTGTGAATTTTTGAAAACTAGAGACCTAGGGGAATCCAAGATGGGGTGACTTGTGGGGCTCTGGCCAGGTTCTGTTACCCAGAATCCTTTGCAAACCTCAAAATTTGGCTAAAAAAACACATTTTCCTCACATTTCGGTGACAGGAAGTTCTGGAATCTGAGAGGAGCCACATATGTCCTTCCACCCAGCGTTCCCCCAAGTATCCTGATAAAAATGATACCTCACTTGTGTGGGTAGGCCTAGCGTCCGCTACAGGAAATGCCACAAACCACAACGTGGACACATCCCATTTTTTGACAGAAAACAGAGGTGTTTTTTGCAAAGTTCCTACCTGTAGATTTTGGCCTCTAGCTCAGCTGGCACCAGGGAAACCTACCAAACCTGTGCATTTTTTAAAACTAGAGACCTAGGGGAATCCAAGATGGGGTGACTTGTGGGGCTCTGACCAGGTTCTGTTACCCAGAATCCTTTGAAAACCTCAAAATGTGGCTAAAAAAACACATTTTCCTCACATTTCGGTGACAGATAGTTCTGGAATCTGAGAGGAGCCACAAATTTCCTTCCACCCAGCGTTCCCCCAAGTCTCCCGATAAAAATGGTACCTCACTTGTGTGGGTAGGCCTAGCACCCACAAAAGGAAATGGGCCAAAACACAATGTGGATACATCACATTTTTTCACAGAAAACAGTGCCTACCTGTGGATTTTGGCCTCTAGCTCAGCCGGCACCAGGGAAACCTACCAATTGACAGAAAGTTCTGGAATCTTTAGAGGAGCCACAAATTTCCTTCCACCCAACGTTCCCCTAAGTCTCCTGATAAAAATGATACCTCACTTATGTGGGTAGGCCTAGCGCCCGCTACAGGAAATGCCCCAAACCACAACGTGGACACATCCCATTTTTTGACAGAAAACAGAGGTGTTTTTTGCAAAGTTCGTACCTGTAGATTTTGGCCTCTAGCTCAGCCGGCACCACGGAAACCTACCAAACCTGTGCATTTTTTAAAACTAGAGACCTAGGGGAATCCAAGATGGGGTGACTTGTGGGGCTCTGACCAGGTTCTGTTACCCAGAATCCTTTGCAAACCTCAAAATTTGGCAAAAAAAAACACATTTTCCTCACATTTCGGTGACAGAAAGTTCTGGAATCTGAGAGGAGCCACAAATTTCCTTCCACCCAGTGTTCCCCCAAGACTCCCGATAAAAATGGTACCTCACTTGTGTGGGTAGGCCTAGCGCCCACAAAAGGAAATGGCCCCAAATACAATGTGGACACATCACATTTTTTCACAGAAAACAGTGCCTACCTGTGGATTTTGGCCTCTAGCTCAGCCGGCACCTGGGGAAACCTAGCAAACCAGCACATTTTTGAAAACTAGACACCTAGGGGAATCCAAGAAGGGGTAACTTGTGGGGCTCTGACCAATTTCTGTTACCCAGAATCCGTTGCCAACCTCAAAATTTGGCTAAAAAAACACTTTTCCCTCTCATTTCGGTGACAGAAAGTTCTGGAATCTGAGAGGAGCCACAAATGTCCTTCCACCCAGCATTCCCCCAAGACTCCCAATAAAAATGGTACCTCACTTGTGTGGGTGGGCCTAGCGTCCACGAAAGGAAATGGCCCAAAACACAACGTGGACACATCAAATTTTTTCTCAGAAAACAGAGGTGTTTTTTGCAAAGTGCCTACCTGTGGATTTTGGCCTCTAGCTCAGCCGGCCCCAGGGGGGGCAGAAATGGATTAAAATAAATTTGCCAACCCAACCCCCCCGGGGAGCGACCCTTGCGTACGGGGTCGCTCCCATGCGTGACGGCGCAAAAAAAAAAGATCACCTGTGCCTAGTGGTTTCTGCCCCCTTTGGGGGCAGATTGCCCGAAAATCGGCCGATTTCCCCCCAAGGGGGGCTGAAATGGTCTAAATACAATTTGCCCATCCAGGGGAGCGACCCTTGCCTAAGGGGTCGCTCCCCATCTCTAAAAAAATAAACAAAAAACACAAAAGTTTTTTAGCCCTGGCGCCTAGAGGTTTCTGCCCCCCCGGGGGCAGATCGGCCTAATAACAATAGGCCGATCTGCCCCAAGGGGGGGCAGAAATGGCCTAAAATAAATTTGCACCCCCCCCCCAGGGAGCGACCCTTGCCTACGGGGTCGCTCCCTTTGCGTGACGGCAGAAAAAAAAAGATCCCTGGTGCCTAGTGGTTTCTGCCCCCCTTGGGGGCAGATTGACCTAAAATCAGCCGATCTGCCCCCAAAGCGGGCAGAAATGGCCTAAATACAATTTGCCCCTCCAGGGGAGCGACCATTGCCTAAGGGGTCGCTCCCCATCTCTAAAAAAACAAACAAACAAACAAAAAAAAACACAAAAATAAAATTAGCCCTGGCGCCTAGAGGTTTCTGACCCCCCTGGGGCAGATCGGCCTAATAACAATAGGCCGATCTGCCCCCGGGGGGGTAGAAATGGCCTAAAATAAATTTGCGCCCCACCCCGTGGGGAGCGACCCTTGCCTACAGGAATGCTCCCCTTGCGTGATGGCGCAAAAAAAAAGATCCCTGGTGCATAGTGGTTTCTGCCCCCTTGGGGGCAGAGTGACCTAAAATCGGCCGATCTGCCCCCAAAGCGGGCAGAAATGGCCTAAATACAATTTGCCCCTCCAGGGGAGCGACCCTTGCCCAAGGGGTCGCTCCCTCATGCCAGTTTCATTTTTTAAAACCTATCCCTGGTGTCTAGTGGGCGTTTTGACAGCCGGATTGCTTTCAATCCGGCTGCCAAAATGCAGAGAGAGTCTTCAAAGGGAAGGAAATAACTTTCCTTCCCTTTGAAGCCTCTCTCAGCCTCCCCCACGTGATCGGAAGAGAAATGCAAAGCATTTCTCTTCCGATCGCGCTGGAAGCTGAGCTTCCAGCGCGATGGGAGGAGGCCCTGTGACAATCAGCGCGCAATCGCGCGCTGATGTCACAGGGGGGGGTCGGGGGCAGAAGGGGAAGGGCTTCCCCTCCATCCCTGCCTTGGGGGGGGTGGGGGGAACCCCACAGAGGGAGCGCTAGCGCTCCCTCTGGGCTGTGTGCCCAGGACGTAATGGTTACGTCCTGGGCACAGCAGCACTGTGCCGCAGGACGTAACCATTACGTCCGCGGCAAAGAAGGGGCTAAACAAAGCTAAACCTTTGGTGGTTCCAAAATAACCTTGACAAGGTGGGGACCGAGACGGAACCCTGTGTCATGGTATCCTTAGATGCCAAGAAGGCTTTTAATATATTGGATAAGTGTTCAAAATATTGGCAAAGAATGGGCTTGGGCCTTGGTGCATCAGGTGGATAAAACTGTTGAATAGAATGCCATAATCTAGAGGGAACCTCAACTGCTGTATCTCCCGGCTGTATTGAGAGGGGAACAAGACAGGGATGCCCCCTGTCGCTGATGGTGTTTGCAATGGCATAGGAGGCATTGTGAGAGTGGGTGAGTGTAGATGCCCAGATCTAGGGGTTGACAGGGAACATGGCTGGAAGGGGAAAATGTTGCTTTTTGCAGACAATGGGGGTCATTACAACCCTGGCGGTCAGTGTTAAAGCGGCGGTAAAACCGCCAACAGGCCGGCGGTAAAAAAAATTGAATCACGACCGTGGCTGAAACCGCCAACATAGACAGCCACTTTAACACTCAGACCGCCACAGCGGTAAAAAAAAACACTGCGGCGGTAACCGCCAACAGACAGGCGGAAGACAAGGTTCCGCCCACTGTATTACAACAGTCCAATCCGCCACCTTTTCCGGGGCAGATTCACCGTGAACAAAAACACGGCGGAAACAGGACTTGGAAGGGAAAACGCTCACCTCTACACACCCCACGAGGAACCAGGACGCCATGGAACTGGAACTCCAGATACTCCCATCCTTTATCTTCCTGCTCCTCTACCAGGAACAACAAAGACGGCGGCGAAGACCACGGTGAGTACTGCACCTATGACACAGGGGAGGGAAAAAAGAGTGACACACACATGCAACACGCAACACTCCCACCCCCACCTTCACCCACTACAACACACACAAGTAAATGTTGATACATTACATTAACAACCCCCAACCCCCCCCTGGAAGAATGCAAGGACAAAAGGAAATTAATCGAACGTTTGTAATCTATTCAAATACATTAAGCAAAAATACATATATATATATATATATATATATACATATATATATATATATATATATATATATATATATATATATATATATATATATATATATATATATATATTTACACTATAAACAAATATATACACAAGAATACAACTCCAAGATATTCCACCATCATAGTCCGTGGACCACTGGGCCCAAAAGGCATGGGCGAGGCCCACACTCAATACCCGATCAAAACGGAGCGAACACTGTAGGGGCATCAGATAGAAATAAAACAGGCACCTCAGGGGGAAGGGTAGGGGGGAGCACCTCAGCCGGGTGAGTGCACGACGCCAGATCCACGAGGGGGCTCCATGCCCACTATTCAATCCTGGGGAGTGCAAAGCCACAGTCTCTCAAGTCTCTACAGTGGGTGGGTTGCCCACTGATCAATCCTGGGGAGTGCAAAGCCACAGTCTCTCAAGTCACTACAGTGGGTGGATTGGCCACTGTTCAATCCTGAGGAGTGCAAAGCCACAGTCTCTCAAGTCTCTCCAGTGGGTGGTTTGCCCACTGCTGCATCCTGGGGAGTGCAAAGCCACAGTTTCACAAGTCTCTCCAGTGGGTGGGTTGCCCACTGCTTTATCCTGGGGAGTGCAAAGCCACAGTTTCTCAAGTCTCTCCAGTAGGTGGTTTGCCCACTGCTGCATCCTGGGGAGTGCAAAGCCACAGTCTCTCAAGACTCTCCAGTGGGTGGTTTGCCCACTGCTGCATTTTGGGGAGTGCAAAGCCACAGTATCTCAAGAATCTCCAGTGGGTGGTTTGCCCACTGCTGCATCCTGGGGAGTGCAAAGCCACAGTTTCTCAAGTCTCTCCAGTAGGTGGTTTTCCCACTGCTGCATCCTGGGGAGTGCAAAGCCACAGTCTCTCAAGACTCTCCAGTGGGTGGTTTGCCCACTGCTGCATTTTGGGGAGTGCAAAGCCACAGTATCTCAAGAATCTCCAGTGGGTGGTTTGCCCACTGCTGCATCCTGGGGAGTGCAAAGCCACAGTCTCTCAAGTCTCTCTAGTGGGTGGTTTGCCCACTGCTGCATCCTGGGGAGTGCAAAGCCACAGTCTCTCAAGTGGATAACAGTCTCCACTGGTTCTGAAGGGGGCTTGGTGCCCAGGGTGCTCAACTGTACCCCTGGGAGAGGCTTTGGTGGTAGATGTTTTGCCTCTCTCCCGCCCGGCACTGGCCAGCTTTTTGTGCTTTTGAGGTGGGGGACTGTCTGTGGTCTGGCTCCTTGGCACACTGGCCGCCCTGCTGCCTGGCGCACTCCAGAAACCGGTTACTACTGGCACCACTGTTCCTGCAAATGTTGTGGCTAAGGTGCTGGGTTGGGACCTGGAAAGGCAGGCCCTAGGAGACTGAAGGGGTGGGGGAGGTGAGGGGAAGAGGTCAAGGTTGGACAGGAAAAGTTTTATGGACACACTGGGACGGGTAGATGGCGGGGGTTTGGGAGTGGAGGAAGCGGTAGTGGTTGTAGGAGGTGTACGTTTGCTGACTTTGGGTGAAGGTGCATGGGCTGGAGGCTGTTGTGAGGTGGATGGCTGTTGGGTGGGTGTGTGGCTGCGTTTGTGTATCTTGGGAGGTGGGCTCACAGACACACTGGGAAAGGACACAGGGGATGTGTGAATGGTAGTGGGGTGGTGACTACACATGAGCGGGGTGTGGTAGTGGGTGTGCTGGTGATGGAGGTAGTGGCTGAAGATGTAGTGCATGCAGGTGTGAGTGGAGACGAGACTGGGTGGGAGGAGGGAGACGAAGAGGAGGGGGACACACGTGGAGGCAGTGGCTGTTGGTATGTCTGCATGTATATGATACATGCGTGAGTGCCTGTGGGATGTGTGGTGCTTATGTTTGCCTGAGCTTCCCTTGTGTGTTGACGTGTGTGCACGTTGGTCTGATGGTGTGCTTGGGATAGGCTGAGGTACAGGGGTTTGGGTCTGGGTGGAGGAAGTTGGAGGGGGGAGGCTAGAGACAGGGACAATGGCTGCCATCAGTGCTGAGGCCAGAGTCTGAAAAGCTCGCTGTTGGGCTGCCTGACCAGAATGAATGCCCTCCAGGTATGCATTGGTCTGTTGCAACTGCCTCTCTACACCCTGGATGGCATTCAAAATGGTAGACTGCCCAACAGTGAGGGACCTGAGGAGGTCAATGGCCTACTCACTGAGGGCAGCAGGGCTGACTGGGGCAGGGACTGAGGTGCCTGGGGTGAAGGAGATGCTCACCCTCCTGGGTGAGCGGCCACGGGGCACACGCTGAGGGCCCGCTGGGAGGGCGGTGCTGGTAGGGGGGGGTTGCAGCTGTACCTGTTGATGCAGGGGGCACAGAGGGGCCCGCCACCGCAAGGGAGCTCCCATCAGAGGAGGAGTCCGTCTCGCTGGTCTCAGCTCCTGTCCCCGCCGTGGAGCTCCCCTCGCCCTCCATCCCACTGGTGGCTTCTGACTCCGTTGTGTCGCCCTCCAGGGCCATGTGGGATGCAGCTCACTCCTGCTCCGGTGGCACTGCTCCTCCACCTGATGATGCTAATGCACACAAGAACAGGGAGACCACGAAAAGGGGGGGGGAAGACAGAAGAAAGACATGGAGAGTGCATCCAATACTGCTACTGTTGGCAGACACTACAGACACAGAAGCCCCCTACACTACGCCGTGCACTTAGAGTTCCCTAATTAATCACAGGGACATGGGTTACAAGGCCAAGCCCAATTGCTGCACACATGGAAGTCACAGGAGCCTGACTAGGTGTAGTTGGCTCTGAACACAGGTGGGGTGGGGTGCCACAGGGCCTGCCTTAAGAAGGGACCTTGCCTACTAAACTCGCCCTGACCTAGGGGAACCCACAGCCCACCTCCAACACCCAGACACCTACAATGCGCGCTGATTCAGCTGAATGAGAGTGTACTCACCCCCTTGTGGCTGCTGTGATGCCCTCAAGCGCCCATCCAACTCCAGATACGCCACCGCCAGGATCCAGAACATCAGGGGGGTCATGGTGCGACGGTCACCCCTCCCACGTTGGGAGGCCATCCCCAGCTGGGCCTCCGCTGTCTTCTTGCTCCAGCGGCGAATGTCCTCCCATCTTTTCCAGCAGTGGGTACTCTGTCTGTGGTGGACCCCCAGGGTCCGGACTTCCTTGGCGATAGCCTGCCAAATATCCTACTTCTGGTGGGCGCTGACCTACAGGAATAGTACAGGGGAAAAGGAGAAGATATAACCGTCCGCACCGTCACAGTCATTGGCCCGCATCTTTACCTTTGCCATGACGCACATGCACTCAACGTCGTATCATGCATGCCTAATTCTTCCCCCCCTATCTTTCATTAACACCACTCCAAACAGGCATTGCCCATACAGCATGCTCACAGTGTACTCACCTGTTTGTCTGGAGGACCGTAGAGTAGCGTGTACTGGGGGAGGACCCCATACACTAGTTTCTCCAACTCCTCCGTGCTGAAGGCAGGGGCCCTTTCCCCAGACACACAAGCCATTGTCTCTTCCAGACTAAGGTCACAGCAGCACTTGCAGTGTAGGTCCTCTCCTGTCGAAGATCATGTATCAAGTGATTGAACAGACAGAAAATGGTTGTGACGTCCGCAGCGGTGCGTACCGTCACCGCCGGCGTACATCGTCATTGGCTCCTGGGACCTATAGGGTCCAATGTTAACCAATGCAGGACTGTGCCGCGGTCTTTGACCGCCTACCGCGACAGTGTACAACGCCAGTGCAGTTACCTCATATCCCCTTGTCCCACATTACAGGTCAGGCAGCCGCCATTTCTGGGGCCACATGGCATTAATTTTGACCTGGTCACACATATCTAGGCCTTGCTTACACATTTACACAGCCATATGTCGATTTTCAAACATTTTCCTATTAAGTTGTGTTTACGTACCTCAGTGTTGGCTGACCCTCTGATCGCTGTTCTCATCCATAGAGCACGTCCGCTGGGGCAGGTGAGGAGATGGCAGCATCCTCCGGTGTACAGACCGCTGGTGGACCTGTCGACAATGGAGGAGCGACATGTAAATGTCACCTACAGACTTGATCATACCACAATCCTGGAACTGTGTGCCCAGATCTGATGTCAGCTATCCGCCATCCCACAGGAATCCCCCCTCTAGTGCAGGTGCTGTCAATACTCCATTTCCTAGCAAGTGGGTCTTTTCAAACAACAGTGGCCATTGCATCAGGGATGTCCCAGCCTATGTTCTCCAACGTGTTGTCCAGAGTGTTGTCTGCCCTACTGAAGCACATGCGCAGCTACATCATTTTCCCTCAGGTGGAGGATTTGCCTACAGTGAAAGGTGACTTCTAAGCACTGGGACATATCCCTAACATCATAGGTGCCATTGATGGGACACATGTAGCCTTGGTCCCCCCACACAGGAGTGAACAGGTGTCCAGAAACTGGAAGAGTTACCATTCTATGAATGTGCAGATGGTGTATTTGGCCGACCTGTACATCTCCCATGTAAATGCCAAGTTTCCTGGCTCAGTGCATTACGCTTACATTCTGCGGAATAGCAGCATCCCTTATGTGATGGGGCAACTCCAGAGGCACCGTGTGTGGCTATTAGGTGAGGACATGGACCCAATACAGTGTGACTAGGTGTCTGGGTCTGGGGATGTCCCTAAGAGTTAGTGTGTGTCTAACAGTTGTCCCTCGACATTTGCAGGTGTCTCTGGTTACCCCAACCTGTCATGGCTACTGCCCCCAGTGAGGAATCCCAGGACAAGGGCAGAGGAATGCTACAATGAGACCCATGGGCGAACTAGGAGGATTATAGAGAGGAGCTTCGGCCTCCTGAAGGCCAGGTTCCAGTGCCTCCTTATGACAGGTGGTTCCCTTTTCTACTCACCAAACAAGGTGTGCCAGATCATCGTGGCCTGCTGTATGCTTCACAACTTGGCTTTGCAACGACAGGTGCCTTTTCTGCAGGAGGATAGTCCAGATGGAGGTGTTGTGGCAGCACAGTGAAGACGAGGAAACAGAAGAAGAGGACATAGGCAACAGGAACACAGTGATCCAACAATACTTCCAGTGAGACACAGGTAAGAAGACAACACTGCCTGCTACATCTGATTTAATTCTTCTACCTCTCATCTGTCTGTCATTTTCACCCAGTGTATGGACACTGAGTTGTCCCTTTCCCTTTCGTTTCACAGATGTGGGTCCCACTGTGTGACCTCTGCTTTGTTTCCGCATGGACTGGAGCTGTGTGACATAGGAATGTTGACATTACATTGGATATAGCATTTTTCCACAGTTATTGCAAACACACATTTTCAAAAGCACAGACTGACTCCAGATTGTTTTGTGATTTAAGGGTGTTTATTTAAGTGCCAAATAGTGGAGGGGGTTGTAAAATGGTCAGGGGTGATGGTGGAGGAATGTCCATGGCAGAGTCCAGTCTATTAGTCTCACAGGTGCATTGTCCAAAGGGGCAAGGGAAGTGGAGCTAGGGCAGTTTAAGTATGGACAGGGTAAAAAAGTGGGACAGAAGGATGACAATCAGGGTGGTCTCATTTCTTGGCAGAGGTCTTGGCATTGTTCTCTGTCTTTGTCCTGGATCTCAGGGACTGCTTGCGGGGTGGTTCTCCATCTGCAGGGGGTGGGGTGCTGGTGTTGTGGTCCTGTGGCGGTGCCTCCTGTCCACTAGCGCTGGCGGAGGTGGTGGGCAGTTCATCGTCCAGGCTAGTGTCAGGGGCCCCTTGTTGTGCCACAGTGTCCCTCCGGGTGTTGACGAGTTCCTTCAGCACTCCTACAATGGTGCCCAGGGTGAAATTGATGGATTTGATTTCCTCCCTGAAGCCCAAATACTGTTCCTCCTGCAGCCGCTGGGTCTCCTGAAACTTGGCCAGTACCGTTGCCATCGTCTCCTGGGAATGGTGGTAGGCTTCCATGATGTTGGAGAGGGCCTCGTGGAGAGTGGGTTCCCTGGGCCTGTCCTCTCCCTGTCGCACAGCAGCCCTCCCAGTTTCCCTGTTTTCCAGGGCCTCTGTCCCCTGAACCGTGTGCCCACTACCACCGCCCCCAGGTCCCTGGTGATGTTGGGGTGGTGGGTTAGCCTGAGTTCCCTGTAGTGGTGGACACTGTAGTATTTGTTTCTTAAGATAGTGTTTATTTATTAAGTGTACTGGTAATGGTATGTTCCATCCTCCCCTGCCCTGGCACAATGTTATATCTTGGAATGTGAAGGGATTCTTGAGAGAGCAGTTGGAGTAGAGAGGTGGCTGTGCCAGGTGTGGCTGGAGTTCCTGGATACTATTCCTGTAAATAAATAAGTGAGTTATTTCTACAGGATTTCTGATCTTCTTATTTTTATGATACAAAGAATACTACAATTTGGCGACGACCTGGGGATCTTTGGACTCTTTGTTGCCCAGGAACTTCAACACATCGTTTGATTTTAAAACGGTTCGTTTTTTGGATAAGAAAGGTACTGTTACTTTTGGTTTATTCCTTGTTCCGTCTCTCTCATCTTGTTCGCGAAGTTAAACACTTCGTATATGTTTTGTTTGGATTAAAAATACCTCTTCGGAGACGGACACGGACTCAGTTGTTCTGTTGCCAAGCAACGTATAAGAACCTCGAGCTGCCTCGCGTCTGTGATTTCCTTGTGTTTACACTTGGAAATCGGACTCAGCTGTTGTATTGCCAAGTAACGTACTGTGCCATTGAGGCCTTGAGCTGCCTCGCGCTTTTGATTTTCTCGTGTTTCACGTGGAATGTCATTGCGTTTCGTTGTAACATTATTTCTTTGATCTTGGCCCAGCTTGGCTCGCGTTTCTTGCTTGGAAAGTAAAGCGTTTTACGCTAATCTACTTGTCTTGGTGCTGGTTTTTTTTCTTTTCCTCACGCTTCTTATTTAGCAATTATAGAGCGTTTTGAGAATCTCACTCCAAGGAATACTGTTGCCCTAGAAATTGTTTTTTTACATTTCAAGTACTACAGTGCCATGGAATATCATTTGGTTCGTGCTGTACATTTCAAGTGCATCAAGCATTAGAAATTGTTTTTCATCAAGATTTTCATTGTTGGCACTTTATTGAACCATTTTTGGGGCACAATAGAAAGATAAATTTGCTATTCAATTAATAAAGAAAATTTTAAGGACAGATTTCTTCAGTTATGCAAAATATTTCTCCTCCTCCGTTTTTTCTATCGGTCCCTGGAGAACCACCAATTCCATGGAACAAATGGAAAAAAGTGTTTTTAACCTACCTCCGTGTTTGTGGCAGCAATTTATCAGCGGAGAGGAAAGCATCTCTTCTTCAACACTGTCTTGGAGCGGAAGGGCAAGAGATTTTAGAAACTTTACCTTCAATCTCTTCTTCTGATGGCGCAGAAGGAGATTCTACTGGTAATGAATTGGAGATCTGCTTGCTTAAATTGGATAAACATTATTTACCTAAGGTTTCTATTGTTCTACAGAGATATTACTTTGGAAAGTGCAAGCAGAATGACGATGAAACTGTTGGAGAATTTGTGACGAATTTACGAAAGTTAGCAGCTCAGTGCAATTTTGCTGGAACACTTGAAGAACGTATTCGTGATCAACTAATGCTGGAATGCAAGAGTGACAAGATTAGGGAAGCATTATGGTCGAAAAATGATCCTACTTTGGAGGAAGTTTTGGCAATTGCAAAACAGGTTGAGCACTCAGAAATGTGCATGGATGATCTAAAGAAATCTAAGGGGATGTTAACTACTGTTCAATCTCTGACTTATAAGACTAAAGAACTTAAGAAATCCAAGTTAAATTGTTTTAGGTGTGGGTCTGTTTCTCATTTGGCCAACTGCAAAGAATGTCCAGCTGTTGGTGTGATATGCAACAAATGCAAGAAGAAGGGACACTTTGCTAAGTATTGTAGGTCTGGGACTAAACTTAAAATGAAAGTTAGTGAAGTTGAATGTGATGATAATAACCATGACTTCATTTTACAGGTGATCAATGATGTCAATTGTGTTTCTAAGGGGTTTTGTGATTATCCATCTGATTTTGTGGATGTGAATGGTGTGAGGATACAAATGATGATGGACTCGGGAGCAAAACTAACTTTAGTTTCTGTCACAGATTTTGAAAATGTATTTCAAGGAAATGTGTCTCTAGAAAGTCCTGATGTTAAGCCTTATGGTTACGGTGGAAAACCTATAGATTTAAAGGGATATTTTAATGCTTCAATAGTGTTTAAAGGAAACAAAATTGATGGGAAGGTTTATGTTCCAGTTGTAGGAGACACTATCTTAAGTTGGCCGCATCTGAAATTATTAGGTATCACTCTTAATCCAAATGGGGTACCTCAAGTTCAAGTACAAAAAGTGTGTGATTTTGGGGAAGTGTTGATGAATGAATTTCCAAATGTTTTTAGTTCTAATGTGGGATGTATTAAAGGTTATAAGCATCGCATAGTGTTAAGAGATGGAGCTTTACCTGTTGCATGTAAAGCTAGGAACATTCCTTTTAGTTTGAGAGATAAAGTTAATAGTGAGATTCAGAATTTGAAGTCTCAAGGAATAATTGAAGATGTGGAAGCTGCCCAATGGATTGCGCCTATAGTCGTAGCTTTAAAAAAAAATGGTGATATCAGGTTGTGTGTGGATTTGCGCAATTTGAACAAAGCGGTTATTGAGGATAGATTTCCATTACCTAACATCACAGAAATGGTAGGGTCTTTAGGTAAGGCAAAGTATTTTACTACTCTAGATTTAAGTTCTGCCTATCATCAGGTGCAGTTATGTGAGCAATCCAAATTGTTAACATCTTTTATAACCCCTTTTGGGGTGTATAAGTTTAACCGGATGCCTTTTGGTCTTTGCTCAGCAGCATCTGTTTTTCAAAGAATCATGTCTGATATATTGGGAAATACGGCTAATGTGAAGTTTTTCCAGGATGATGTGCTAATCTATACGGACACATTGGAACAACACAAAGAGAGAGTGAGAGCAGTTTTGAAGATTTTTGAAACTAAAGGAATAACTCTTAAAAGTGATAAATGTAAATTTTTTAGGTCTGATATTACGTATCTAGGTCATATAATTTCTGGTAGTGGTGTGAAACCTAAGGATGATTTGGTGAAGACTATAATCAATTTGTCTACACCTAAGAAGAGAGAAGATGTTCAAGTCTTTCTTGGGATGGCTGAGTATTATGCAAGATTTATTCCCAACTTTGCTAGGAGATCTGACTCCATTAGAAGGTTACTTAGAAAAGGTGTGATGTTTGATTGGTCTGAAGACTGTCAAAATGAATTTTTGGATCTTAAACAGGGTTTATCTTCTGCTCAATCTTTAAGTAGTTTTCTTCCGAGTTTGCCGTGTTGCATTATAACTGATGCTTCAGACAAAGGCTTAGGTTGTGTTCTTAAACAGGTGGTTGATGGAAAAGAGAGTATAATTGCTTTTGCTTCACGTGGATTGCGAGATGCTGAACATAGGTACTCTACCATAGAGAAAGAAGCTTTGGCAATATATTGGGCTATTAAGAAATTTAAACAGTTTCTTTGGGGAAGAAGTTTCACATGTCAAACTGATCATAAACCCTTGCGAGAAATTTTTGAGAAAAAAGGTTTAGACAATGTTTCTTCTAGAATCTGTAAGTGGGTTGTAGGATTACAAGATTTTCACTTCTCAATTAAGTATGTCCCTGGATGTGAAAACAAAACTGCTGATTGTCTATCCAGATTGGGAGTTGAGAATTTGGATGTTGGAGAGAAAGATGATTCTTGGTGGATTGATGATGAGGTCAGGGTATGTAGTGTGACGGATGGTTGTATATCTGAAGATGAATGGTTGCATGAATTGAACGAGGATAAAGAATTATTAGAGATCAGGGATTTGTTGTTGTCTGGGATGAGTTGGATAGATTCAGAAAGTAAAAATATGTCATTTAAGAACATTTGGGATGAACTTTCTGTTCAGAATGGAGTAGTTTTGAGAGGTTCCAAGTTGATTCCTCCTCTTAAGCTTCGACAACGTTTAGTTGATCTGGCTCATTCTGGTCACCATGGAATATGTAAGACTAAAGAAAGAATGCGTGGTGTATATTGGTGGCCTGGTATGGATCTAGTGTTGGAGAGAAAGGTCAGAGACTGTGTTGAGTGTAAAATTACAGACAAGTCCTTGAAGGTCAGGACACAACCCATGGAATTGAAAGAGATTCCTAAGGAAGTTTGGGAAGAGGTTTGCATTGATATAATGGGGCCTATTAGTTGCGGAAGTGTTGCTAAATATGTTGTGGTACTGATGGATGGTTTGTCACGTTGGCCAGAAGTGTTAATAACTTCAGAAATAACGTCTTTGGTTGTCATTAAATTTCTTTCTAAAGTATTTGCAAGGGAAGGAAATCCTAAATTTATTCTGTCTTACAATGGGGTCCAATTTACCTCTAAGTTGATGAAATAATTTTTTAAATCTAGAGGGATTGTGCATTAAAAAACAGCATTATGTCATCCTGAGTCTAATGGAATGGTTGAACGTTTCAACAGAACTCTAAAGGAAACCATTCAGTTAGCTAAACATTTGGGTACAAATTGGGAGAAGTCAGTGTTGTCTAAAGTTGTAGACTATAGGCTTACGCCTCATTCTAGCACGGGTCTATCACCGTTTGTATTGTTCAAAAAACGGATACCTCACACAATGATTTACCCTCCTTGGGTCAAAGAATATGTTGCAGAACAGTTCAATTATGAAGAGCAGAAAGATGTTGCTCTGAAGAAGAATGCGTATCTTCAAAAGAGAAGAAAAAGAGTGTTTGATGCTCGCAATTCTGTCAAACATATAGCTGTAAAAGTGGGTGATTCGGTCAAAGTGAGATTACCTGGTAAGTTTCATAGTGGACAATCTCATTACAGTAATGTATTCAAAGTGATTAAGGTTTTCAGAAAAGCTGTAAAGCTAGATGATGGTCGTATTTGGAATGTAAGTAGAATTGTCAAAATATCATAATGTATAAATGTATTTATTCCTTTTGTTTTATTTGTTAGAAGGGAGATAGTGTAGTATTTGTTTCTTAAGATAGTGTTTATTTATTAAGTGTACTGGTAATGGTATGTTCCATCCTCCCCTGCCCTGGCACAATGTTATATCTTGGAATGTGAAGGGATTCTTGAGAGAGCAGTTGGAGTAGAGAGGTGGCTGTGCCAGGTGTGGCTGGAGTTCCTGGATACTATTCCTGTAAATAAATAAGTGAGTTATTTCTACAGGATTTCTGATCTTCTTATTTTTATGATACAAAGAATACTACAGACACACTGCTGCTTGACGTGTCCTGGGGACAGAGGTATGGGCTCGCTGGGTGGGTGCTGTGCTGGTGTTTCCAGAGGGGGGGAAACACTGTAGTGGCCTGTGCCAGTGTGAGGGGAACCGACTGTCCCGAGGTCCCAGATGGGCCGGGCTGGTCATCTAGATCCAGTTGGACAGAGCTGCTGTCATCACTGTGGGCCTCTTCTGCGGGTGGCGTGGACATGTCTGGACACTCCTGTCTGGTGACGTTCGGTAGGGGTCCTGCAGGGGTGTAAAGGCATGATTATTGCATCTGTATGTGCCATGGTGTGCAATGGGTGGGTGACCCTGTATCCCAGTGCTTCCATTCTTGTGTGGGACCTTCTGTGATAATTGTTTAGGGGGTGTATGGGTATGTGCAGTGGACATGCTTTGGTGATGGGTGTCCATGCTTTGGTGTTGCATGCAGGGCTTGGGTTTGGGATGTGTGGTTTGTGATAGTGGGACATGTGTGAGGAGTTGGAGTGATGGGGGTGAGTGCGAGGGTAGGTGATAGCATGCAGGTAAGGTGGGGGATATGGTAATTTAAGGTTTGACTTACCAGAGTCCATTCCTCCAGCTACTACTGCGAGGCCCTCAGGATGCAGTATAGCCAAGACCTGCTCCTCCCATGTTGTAAGTTCTGGGGGAGGAGGTGGGGGTCCGCCGCCAGTCCTCTGAACCGCAATCTGGTGTCTTGAGACCACGGAACGCACCTTACCCCGTAGGTCGTTCCACCTCTTCCTGATGTCATCCCTAGTTCTTGGGTGCTGTCCCACTGCGTTGACCCTGTCCACGATTCTTCGCCATAGCTCCATCTTCCTAGCTATGGGGGTGTGCTGCACCTGTGATCCGAATAGCTGTGGCTCTGCCTGGAAGATTTCCTCCACCATGACCCTGAGCTCCTCCTCAGAAAACCTGGGGTGTCTTTGCGGTGCCATGGGGTGGTGTGGGTGATGTATGGGGTGGTGTGTGTTGTGATGTGTGGGGTGATATTTAGAGGTGTGTTGTGTGAGGTGCGTGGATGTTGTGTGAGTGATGGTGTTGAGTGCCTGTGGATGCTAGTGTTGTTTCTGGTGGTGTCTCTCTCTGGTCTTTTGTCGCAATTGTTGTCGTAGGGGTTTGTGGGTGATGTGGGTGTGTGTTTTATATTGTATTGGGTGTGTGGGAGTGGTGTGTGTATGTGTATCAGGTATGTGTATTTCGATTTGTCCAATGTGGATGTGTTTTGTAAATGAGTGTGTATTTTGATTTGTGGGTCGTGATAGTGTGGGCGTATTCCTGTTGGCGTGACGGTGGAGGTTTTGTTATCGCTAGTTTATCACTGACCTTTGGTGTGGCGGACTTGTGTGGGTGTCTAGATTTTGGCGGATTCCGAGCTGTGGGTCATAATGGCTGTGGCGGAATTCTGCAGCTGCGGCGGTGTGTTGGCGGTCTTCTGCACGGCGGTAAGTGGCTTTTACCGCCAATGTTGTAATGACCACCAATATCTTGCTGTATCGGACCAAAACAGATCAATCACTTGCCCAACTTCAGGATTTCTTCTGGCTATATGGTAGATACTCTGTCTTTGCAATAAACTGAGAAAAGTCTCCGTTTTTCCCTATGGAGGGGGGTGCAAGATGGAGACTTGACATTGCCACTTAGGATAGAACCCCACAAGTTCAAATACTTGGGCATATGGATCATCAGGGGGGCCATGTCCCACTATGAATTGAATTTGCTGCCAATGGTTAAGTGGCTGGAGAGAGATGTGAAACATTGGAGCATGTTGCCGTTATCTATTTTGGGGAAATGGCAACGTTTAGTATGATTGCATTCCCCCAACTACTCTGTATTCACCTAATAAAAGGTCCCTGGTACCTTCTTTGCCAGGGTTGACATGCTTGTCAGAGGACTCCTCTGGACAGGAGGACAATCTCAAATTGCAATGACAGCCCTGCAGCACTCCAAATACAATGATGGCACAGCACTCCTGAATGTTAGGAAGTATTATGAGGCATCCTAGGTTATTGTTGTCAATGACTGGATCTACACAACCTGGGACAACCTGGCCTTCCGGATGGACAAATGGAGAATGGTCACCAACAGCTAAATTCATGCACTTTGGAGGGCAAGACTGAATCTCATGGTGAGGCTGGCTACAGCGACACTAAGAGGAATGTGGCACAGATTGCATAGAGAGATGCAGCGGGATAAGTGGTGGGACTAGATTTGGGCCGGTGGTGGCTCTGGGAGGCTTTTGTGGATGGGACAACATTGGCCTCCTCACGCTGACAGATATCTGGGTTACAAGTTGTATTGCCCCATTTGAATATCAGATGCCCGCTTTGCAGTAGCTGCAATATGGTCAGTTGCAGTAGCTTCAGTATGGCCAGTTGAGAGCAACAGTTGCTGTTTACATGCGCTCCAAGGTTGTATATCCAGGGATAAGGAGACACAAGAGGACTCTACGTTGGAGGGGAGGATGCTGGTCAGACACATTTGCAAAAAACTTATCTCGCTGACGTACGGGGTGTTAATGAGGAACACACAGGGACCACTGATGGCACTGCAGGGTCAATGGGAACAGGATTTGGGAGACATGGATGAGGAGGACTTGCAAACAGCGTGCGGTTTCCCTAAGAGAAGTGGAGATTAAGGGGAGCTATCAACGGGTCCAATTGAAAAATCCTCCATAGAACATACTAGATGAGAACTCTGTTATAGAAAATAGGGAAGGTGGGGGATGTGCTGTGCTTACTGAAATGTTGGATGGAGGGTACACTTATGCAGACGATGTAACTTTCTCCAAAACTGCACCTCTTTTGGGAGGTGGTCACCACGTTGCTGGAGGAACCATTAGGGTACTAATAGAACTTTAACCCAAACTTACGCTACTCGGAATATGGAGGCCCTCAGATCTGCTGTGATATCAGAAAATCTTGGCAAACATGGGATGCATTGTGGCAAAAAGAGATATAGCCCAGAAATGGAGTAGCAGTAATCCCTCTCAATTCCAGGACTAGAAGACTGGCATGGAACACTGCAAATTCGCGGAGAGGAAGGTATACAAAGGAAGAAGCTGCCAACTGAAGTTTGATAAAATTTGGGGGAGCTGGGGTTCAGACAATAATCACTAGGGCAGACTGGAGTGTAGAGGGGGCACACCCATCAGGTTTGGGGTGAGACACTGGTGAGACCCTGGCATCAAAGTCTCAGGAAGAGGCACACATTCAATCTACAGGAGTGGCGGTGGTCATAAATGGCATACCCAGTGACAGGAACTGTACACGGTTTAGCCAAAATGGTCCAGCTTTATTTCTTGGTTAGGGGGGTGCTTTCTTTCTTACTTGTGGTAGGTAGTTGAGACCCACTCTGAGCGGGTGCTGTGTCGTTGTGTTAACCCATGTTTTTTAGGCCATTTGTTCCAATAAAACAAGAAAAATATTTTAAAAATGTGATTTGTCATTAGGCAACATGCACCATCAAATGGTTGCAGACGAACAGGCAAAAGGTGCTGGTAGGTAAATAATGTTTAACATGGATCCCTTACTGAAGAGGTCTATAGAGTAAATCATGTTCTCAATAATAAGCTCTTAAAAGGCATTGATCTGCAGTGCCATCTTTGACATGGTTCGGTTGATTAACCGATTTTGTTTCCAAACGCGTGGAGGATAATTTTTGGTGATGAATGAGAAGTCATCTTTTCTATATCCCCACTATTGATATGAGCATTGGTAAATACAATGGGTGTGGCTTTAACTGAAAGTACCAGGATGCTTCAAACTCTGCAGTCACTCATCTATCTGTCCATAACAGACCATGCACTAGCACCCTCAACCTGCACTCAAGCATTTTTTCATTCACTCATTAGCTCATTGTTGCATTCACCGCTTACCTATTCATAATAGCATGCACAGAAAATCATCTGTCACTTAAGAAACACCTTCAGTTATCAGCCAGACTTACTGGATTTGCTGGTGGCTTGTTTTAATGTGAGACTGTTTCTGGTAGTGTGTGACTGTGTATCTATGAGGGGTGTGAATGTGCTTCTGATAGTTTACAACTGATAGCCATTGAGGGATATGAGACTGATATCATTCTAGTGACACTGCTACTTTGTGAGTCTTCTGGGAGTGGAGCTGCTAATATGTGACTAAAAGTCTTGGAAGGGGTGAGAGTGATGTTGCATTGAAACTGCTATTCTGTAAGGAGCATGAGAGGGCTGTCTGTAGTGTCATACTGCAACTCTGAGAGGGGTCTGATTACTGCTAGTAGTATGTGACAGTTTGTTTATGGAGGATTTGAGAGTGCATCCGGTAGAGTGTGAGTGCAACTTCGATGGGTGTCAGAGTGCTATTGACACTGTAAGACTGCTAGTATGAGAAAGGTGTAACAATGCTTTTGGTAGTGTGTGCATTGTATTCAGTGAGGGAGGAGAGGGCTTCTGGTGGTGATATTTTGCTTCACCATAGGGGCTTTTACAGTTTTCATGTAATTGAGGCCATGACTGAAGACAAACTGTGTACTTATATAACAATTTTTGAGCCTTACTCTTGAAAAAACTCTGCAGCAGTTGTTCCCCACTTATTAATAATCCACACTGTACAGTTATTTACTTCCTTCGTCAAAACCAACCCCCAAACATCCTCACACAGATCACTGACATTCACATCATGTGTTCTGTTGTCAAGAAGCACCAGTGAACAGATTCTCAGATCCCTCCCCTTCATCCACTCGTGGTCACAGACACTGTCTGCTCTAGGATTCTGGCCACACCCATACATGAGCAACCCTGCAGCAGTTTCTAGCAACTATTCTCTATAACAGACATAAGTGTAAATATAACAGCCATGAAGTCACTTCACCTATCCTACATGTGTGCGCATAGTGTACTTCTGCAGTGAAGTGCCCTTCACATGCAAGACACGTGCAGAACTGTGAGCTTGATTCGCGGGCAGGTATAATTATGATGTGTCTATGTGGAAGAGAGGTATATTAGTGTGTTTGATAAAACAGCATTAGCACTGTGAGTAGAATCTGTCAAATACCACCATCACTCAATGTGATGGATAAGTCGCAGCTCTTGAGGTAACCCAGCAGCTTTAAAAACAATGTATTACATAATAATCACGGGGGGAGAGGCAGGTAGTATACTACAGCAGCTTAGCCATTTCTTTATTTATTGTTACATGCACCACTGAAAAACGTATTCCATATACTGCTGCATCGTTATGGGTCTTATTACAGTCTGGTGGCGGTCTGGACCTCTGCCAATCCTGCAGGCTGACCGCCACACTACAACCCTGGCGGTCAGACTGCCAGGGAACCTCCATCTCTGCCAGGATCTTGGATCCCGGCAGTCTGGCGGTGGTGGAGATTCTACTCTGCCAGGGCAGTGCTACAAGCAGTACTACCCTGGGGATTACAACATTGTTCTCCTAGGCACCTGTTATTTAGGGACACTTCTCAGCATTCACTTATATATGAAAACATCAAAAAACGATATCAAGGACACAATGTCACCTAACATACTTTCGATGTAAAGTATAAAAATATCAACTACAAAAATATAGAGGACCAAAACCTTAAACAGGTAGGTATAACATGAAGTTATATATAATATTTAACATTATATTAACTCTAAAAAATATTACATAAAAAATATATACATATCATATCAAATATAGAAATACATTTTATAGCACTAAAACATAAAATTAAATATAGACTTTAAAATAAATATAAAAACTACTAAACATAAATTGGAAATGTATGCAATTATTAAATAAACAAGTATTGTAAAATAGAAAAAAGGTATAATAATTAAGAACAATAACACTAAGGCCCTCATTACGACCCTGGCAGTCGATGATAAAGTGGTGGTAATACCACCAACAGGCTAGCGGTAATTACAGCCAAATTATGACCATAGCAGTGTTATCTCTGGTAGACAGCCAATGTACCACACTAACCGGTAGGGCGGAAACAACATTCATCATGGCTGTACCCGCACACACCCAGGCGGAAGACAAAGTTCCGCCCACCATATTGTGACAACACAATCCGCCACCTTTTCCGGGGTGGTACCAACGCAATCAAAAGCCTGGTGGAAACACTGCACAAAAGTGAAAGGACTCACCATTGGAGACACGGAAGAATCACGCTGCCATGGAACCTGAACTACAAGCCTTCCCGATGAACTTCTACATTATGCTCCACCTGGAACACCAACGCTGGCGAAAACGACGACAGTGAGTACAGCCCCCTAGCACACAAGGGGGAGGAGGAAAAAGAGAGTGACACACTCACGCACCACACACACCGACATACACACGTCATACACAGGCCATACACACAACCAGTTGCATTACAAAAACAATCTGAGCACAAAAATCTGCTGAATAATGCAAGGACAACAGGAACTGATGAAAATGATTTGTAATCAGTCCGACAATAAAATGATAATTCCGATTTGGCCATGATACAGATCTGTACACATATATCTGTACACATATAACAAAGGGACACTGCCCAGTTCATAGTGCAAAGGGCCAACATGGCCACAGGGCACAGTCCAAGGCCGACTCGAATCCTGCACCAATCCGAATAGAACACTGCAGGGGCATCAGTTGTCAAATGGGCAGGCACCTCAGGGGGAGGGGGGGCACCTCAGCCAGATGCAGAAATAAGCCCACTGGTTCTGGAGGAGGCAACATGCCCTGTGCTTTGTCCTGGGGAGTCTTCCACAATGGTTCTGGAGGGGGCAACATGACCTGTGCTTTGTCCTGGGGAGTGCAAGGACACAGTCTCTCGAGTGGGTGTCTTCTCCACTGGTTGTGGAGGGGGTAACATGCCCTGTGCTTTGTCCTGGGGAGTGCAAAGCCACAGTCTCTCAAGTGGGTGTCTTGCCCACTGGTTCTGGAGGGGGCAACGTGCCCTGTGCTTTGTCCTGGGGAGTGCAAGGCCACAGTCTCTCAAGTGGGTGTCTTCTCCACTGGTTCTGGAGGTGGCAACATGCCCTGTGCTTTGTCCTGGGGACTGCAAGGCCACAGTCTCTCAAGTGGGTGACTTGCCCACTGCTTCTGGTGGGGGCAGGCCACACAGTAGCCCATGGAGGCTTGACTAGATGGTGTCCGCCGGCAGTGACAGCTGCACTGTGGTGGTGGTTGTGGGAGGCTCCTGTTCAGCCCCTACACCCTCCGATGGCTGCACTGTGGTGGTGGTTGTGGGAGGCTCCTGTTCAGCCCCTGCACCCTCTGATGGCTGCACAACCACGGCTGGCGGTGGGGACCCTGTGACAGCTGGTGGTGGTGTTTGGCTGGCAGCTTCCGCTGGCGTAGAGTGCCTCCTCTCCTCCTGCTCATGGATTGGGGATCCCTTCCTGGCACTGGTGGATGGGCTCTTTCCAACTCTGCCTGCTGGTGGAGGCTCCTTCCCCTTCTTATCAGCTGCTGCAGGCTTCTTCCCCTTCTTAGCAACGGCTGCAGGCTCCTTCTCCTTCTTAGCAGCTGCTGCAGGCTCCTTCCCCTTCAGTATAGTTGGCCTAGAATCCTTTCCACCACGAGTAGGTGGTCCAACCACTGGGCGCTTGGACTGTGTGGCTGAGGTGCTTGGCTGGGTCCTTGCTACCCTGTACATATGTGCAGAACGGGGGTAGGGGTAGGGAAGAGGTCAATCGTGGAAAGGAAATACTTTTTAGGTACACTGGGGTGGGAAGAGGGAGGAGTAATGGGAGTGGAGGATGAGGGATTGGTTGTTGGAGGTGCTTGTCTGCTGGATTTGGGTGCAGGTGCACGGGCTGTATGCTGTTGTGAGGTGGATGGCTGTTGGGTGTCTGAGTGCCTGCTTTTGTGTACTTTAGGAAGGGGGGACCGACACGGTGGGAGAGGACACAAGGGACGCGTGCATGGATGTTGTGGAGGTATCTGCCAGTGAGGTGTGTGTTCTGCTTGGTTTGGTGATGATGCTAGTAGTGGATATTGATGTAGTGCATGCAGGTGTGAGTGTAGATGCATCTCGGAGGAAGGTGGAGGAGGAGGAGGAGGAGGGGGAGACAGTGGAGATAGTGGATGTTGTTGAGTCTACAACTGAATGGTGTTTGTGTGAGTGCCTGTGGGATGAAGTGTGGTGCTTGTGTTTGCGTGTGACACTCTTGTGTGTTGTCTTGTCTGCATGCTCCTCTGCCTGTGTGCTTGGGATGGGTTGGGGTTGAGGAGATTGGGACTGGGAAGTTGAGGTTGGGGGGGGACGGTTGAAACAGGGACAATGGCTGCCAACAGAGAGAAGGCCAGAGCCTGGATCGATCTCTGTTGTGCCGCCAATCCACAGTGAATGCCCTCCAGGAATGCATTAGATTGCTGCATCTGGGCTGCCAGCCCCTGGATGGCATTGGCAATGGTTATTTGCCCTACAGAGATGGATCTCAGGAGGTCAATAGCCTCCATCACTCAGGGCAGCAGGGCTCACTGGGACAGGGCCTGAGGTGCCTGGGGCAAAGGAGATGCCACCCTCCTGGATGAGCAGGTACGGGCAACTCAATGAGGGGTTACTGGGAGAGTGGCACTGGTACAGGGGGTGGCAGCTGAACCTGCAGCTGGGGTGGTCACAGAAGTGTCCGCCACCACCAGGGAACTCCCATCGGAGAAGGTATCTGAGTCTGTATTGTCCCCTCCAGTCTCTGCCGTGGTGCTCCCCTCATCCGCCGTCCCACTGGTGCCCTCAGACTCGGTGGACTCTGCCTCCAGGGTCCTATGGGATGCAGCTCCCTCTGTCACTGGTGCCTCTGCTCCTCCGCCAGATGATGCTTGTTGCTTATGCAGGGTCATTCCCAATCTTTTTGCCTCCTACCTCCTATTTTTTCTGACCTGTTGTGGTTGGCTTTTGAACTCTGAGCACTTTACCACTGCTAACCAGTGCTAAAGTGCATATGCTGTCTGTGTAAATTGTATGGTTGATTGTTTATCCATGACTGGCATATTTGATTTACTGATAAGTCCCTAGTAAAGTGCACTAGAGGTGCCCAGGTCCTATAAATCAAATGCTACTAGTGGGCCTGCAGCAATGGTTGTGCCACCCATGTTAGTAGCTCTATAATCATGTCTCAGACTTGCCACTGCAGTGTCTGTGTGTGCAGTTTTTAACTGTAAATTCGACTTGGCAAGTGTACCCACTTAGCAGGCCTAAACCTTCCCTCTTCTTACATGTAAGGTACCCCTAAGGTAGGCCCTATGTAGCCCCAAGAGCAGGGTGCAGTGTATGGCTAAGGTAGGACATATGGTAATGTGTTTTATATGTCCTGACAGTGAAATATTGCTAACTTTGTTTTTCACTGTTGCAAGGCTTGTCCCTCTCATAGGAGAACATGGGGGCTACCTTTAAATATGATTAAAGTGTAGATTTCCTTTGGGAGCGGATGGACATGTGGTGTTTGGGGTCTCTGAGCTCACAATTTAAAAATACATCTTTTAGCAAAGTTGATTTTAAGATTGTGTGTTTGAAAATGCCACTTTTAGAAAGTGGGCATTTTCTTGCTTAAACCATTTCTGTGACTCTGCCTGTTTGTGGATTCCCTGTCTGGGTCAGTTTGACAGTTGGGCTGGTTGCACCTCTCACTAGACAGTGCCACAAAGGGAGCTGGGGTGTAGTCTGCATTTCCTGATGAACCATCTGTGCTAGGAGGGAGGGGAAGAGCGGTCACTCACACCTGAAAGGGCTGTGCCTGCCCTCACACAATGCAGTCTCCAACCCCCTGGTGTGTTTCTTGAGCCTGGCCAAGGCAGGATTTCACAATCAAGAGAGACTTTCCTTTGAAATGAGCCTACTTCAAAGAGCAAAATATGTATAAGAAGGGCACCCAAAACCACAGACTTTAGAACACTTCTGGAAACCAAAAGGAGCCTCTGCCTGGAGAAGACCAGAAGAGCTGAGGAAGAAGAAGTGATTTGTAGAGCTATCCTGTAGTTGCTGCTTCTGCTTGTGCTAAAGGACAAAGACTGGACTTTGTGTTGCCTTCCTTCATGTGAGGATCTTCAGGGCTTGATTTAAAGCTTTCCCCCTGTTTTTTGAAGTCTCAGGGACAGCAAAGACTTCTCTCTGCCATTACCTGGAGTCTCTGGAGAGACTCCTACTCTGCCAAGTGGTGCCCATCCAGTTCCTGGGACCCTGAAAGGAGAAGCTGGCACCCAAGAGTGAGAAAAGATCAACGCAACTCCCATCTGCGGCTGAAAAATCTATACACTGCCAGCTTCGCGGCTGAAAATCGATGCTCGTCTGCAATGCGCCCCGAAGATCGACGCCCAGGGCTGGAGAAACGACGCACAGCATTGCTGACGGAAGCTGGTGAGATCGCAACCTGTGCTGCGTGGTTTTCGGATTATCAGGTGGCTGTATTTCCTGACACAAACATCGCTGGGCGTGTAAAAAACAACGCAAGGCCTGCCCAGACCCGAAAGTGCTGACGGGATCAACGCGCTATTCTCCTGCAGAGAGAAGAAACGACGCACGCTGACCCGACTAAAGGAGAAACGATGCAAGGTCTCGCTCGTGAGGGAAATTGACACATCGCAAGCCCTTTTTGATGCACTCTCACCCGGTTCGGGTTATTTTTGATGCACCCAAGGTACATTTTTATACTAACAGCATTAGCGTTGTATTTAAAATTAGATGAAGACTCTTTTTGTTTTTTAATTGATAACTTGACTTGTGTATTGTGGATTTTTGTCGTTCTGGTCTTGTTTTGTTTAGATAAATATCTTCTATTTTTCTAAACCTGTGTTGTGTCATTTTGTAGTGTTTTCATTAAGTTACTGTGTGTGTTGGTACAAATACTTTACACCTAGCACTCTGAAGTTAAGCCTACTGCTCGTGCCAAGCTACCAAGGGTGTGAGCGAGGGTTAGCTGAGGGTGATTCTCTTTTACCCTGACTAGAGTGAGTGTCTCTGCTTGGACAGGGGGTAACCTGACTGCCAACCAAAGACCCCATTTCTAACAATGCTAATGCACATAAAGACAGGATGACATAACAGGAAAGTGGGATAGACAAAGCATACACAGGGTCAATGGCTGCACCAACACCACCGTTGGCGTACACAGCACCCTCACACACAGGGAACAGGCCTACGCACCATGCATTGCACTACCAGTGAAATGGCTAGTCACTAAGGAATGAGGAGGGACACACACTGCCAACTGCAGCACAACTAGGACCCACGCAGCCCTGCCCAGGAGTGAATTCTAACAAGCTAGGTAAGCAGAATTTACCATTCAGTCCCTTAGCCACCAGAGGACCTGCTATGCCTTGCCTGGCCTAGGGGCACCCAAGGACACACAACCACCACCCGGATACCACCCCTCCAGCTGTAAATTGTAATGATAGGCACTGTACTCACCCCCTTGTGGCTGCTGTGATGCACTCAAGCGCCCATCCAGCTCAGGGTAGGCCACCACCAGTGTGCGGGCCATCAGGGGGGTCAGGGTCTGACGGGCACCACTTCCTCGTTGAGAGGCTATCCCCAGCTGGGCCTCTGCGGTCATCCGTGCCCAGCGTCTCAGGTCCTCCCACCTTTTCTGACAGTCAATCAATCAATCAATCATTGGCATTTATAAAGCGCGCTACTCACCCGGAAGGGTCTCAAGGCGCTGGGGGGGAAGGGGTTATTGCTCGTACAGCCAGGTCTTGAGCTGCCTTCTGAAGGAGAGGTGGTCCTGTGTTGAGCGGAGATGGCTGGGGAGAGAGTTCCAGGTCTTCGCTGCGAGGTAAGAAAAAGATTTGCCTCCGGCGGTGGCTTTGCGGATGCGGGGGACGGCTGCCAGGGCTTGTCCGGTCGATCGCAGGGTGCGGGTGGGTACGTAGAAGGAGACGCGGTGGTTGATGAGTTTGGGTCCTTGGTTGTGAAGGGCTTTGTGTGCGTGGGTGAGGAGTCTGAACGTGATCCTCTTGCTGACTGGGAGCCAGTGAAGCTTTTTCAGGTGTCCGGAGATGTGGTGGTGGCTCAGGACGTCCAGGATGAGGCGTGCGGCGGCGTTCTGGATTTGTTGGAGTTTCTTCTGTAGTTTGATCGTGGTGCCGGCGTAGAGGGTGTTGCCGTAGTCCAGGCGGCTGGTGACGAGGGCGTGGGTGACGGTTTTCCTTGTGTCGGTGGGGATCCAGCGGAAGATCTTGCGGAGCATGCGAAGGGTGTTAAAGCATGCCGATGTGACCGCGTTGACTTGTCTGGTCATGGAGAGGGAGGAGTCCAGGATGAATCCCAGGTTGCGGGCATGGTCGGTGGGTTGGGGAGTGCTGCCTAGGGCGGGGGGCCACCAGGAGTCTTCCCATGCGGTGGGAGTAGGGCCTAGGATGAGGACTTCCGTCTTGTTGGTGTTGAGTTTAAGCCGGCTGTCCGTCATCCAGTCCGCTACTTCCTTCATTCCTTCGTGTAGTCTGGTTCTAGCAGAGGAAGGGTCGTTGGTGAGGGAGAGGATGAGTTGAGTGTCGTCTGCGTAGGAGATGAGGTTGAGTCCGTGTTTGCGTGCGATGTTTGCCAGGGGCATCATGTAGATGTTGAAGAGGGTAGGGCTGAGGGAGGATCCTTGTGGGACGCCGCAGATGACTTCGGTAGCTGTTGATCTGAAGGGGGGGAGGCGGACTCTCTGAGTTCTTCCGGCGAGGAATGAGATGACCCAGTCCAAGGCCTTGCCTCGGATGCCGGCATTGTTGGGGCGCTGTATCAGGGTGCGGTGGCATACCGTGTCGAAGGCTGCGGAGAGGTCAAGGAGTATGAGGGCCACGGTCTCTCCCTTGTCGGTCAGGGATCTGATGTCATCCGTGGCTGCGATGAGGGCGGTCTCGGTGCTGTGGACAGTGGGTGCTCCGCCTGCCATAGACCCCCCCAAGGTCTGCACGTCCTTGGCGATGGCACGCCATAATACCTTCTTTTGATGGGCGCTGACCTGCAGAGGTAATACATTCAGGAGAACTCCATTAAACTAACAGTCCAGCCTGTCACACACATGGCCCACCATACCCATTTCCATCACCATTGGCGCACACATAGCCCAACCCACAGTAGGTACACCACCAAGAGGACATCCACCCACCCACTTACATGAGGTCTTCACACACACCTCCAAGCATTCATGCCAAATGCATCGTGCACAAGGTGTACTCACCTGTTGGCCTGGAGGCCCATACAGCAAACTGTACTGGGTAGGACCCCATCCACCAGTCGCTCCAACTCCTCAGAAGTGAAGGCTGGGGGCCCGTTACCCGGCTACATGGGCCATGGCAGGTTCCAGACACAGGTCACAGCAGCACATGCAGTGTAGGTCCTCTCCTATGGCAGGTCAGGAAACAAGTGAGGAAACAGATAGAAAATGTCAGTCATGTCTGCGGCGGTGCCTTCCGTCACCGCTGGCGTAGATCCCCATTGGCCACTGTACCCCATAGGGCCCAATATTAACCAATGAGTAATTGCATGGTGGTTCACGACCACCTACCTCCATGGCGCACAACGTCAGTGGCATTACCTCACTTCCACCGGTCCCTCCACACAGGACAGGCGGTCGCCATTTCAGGGGGGGTGGACAAGCCTATTGATTATTGCTGTGTCACAGGATCAATTGGCACAAACTTCATTTTTTCTGGGACACGGAGCAGGGGTAAGTTATCCACCCGGTGGCCACACGAGCGGGTTGACTATACAAGCCTGGACCACTGATGCTTATCGCTATCCTGATGGGGCCCATCCTTTAATACAAGGAGGGTTTTTGTGGTACGAAGAAATCCCGTATTGGGTTATAACATGTAGATTAGGTACGTTTTTTGGTCCTGACGAATCACACCGATCTTAACAGACATTTTTTGCGAGAAACATGTTGACCCCAATGATAGAAGTATAGTTAGTTCTGTACTCTAACTCTCCACATTCCCCCCAATTCAGGGACTGACAGTTTTTTTTGTTTCTGAGGTTGGACTAGACATTACTTCTAATCCTTACCCACCCTCTGTTTTTAATCATGACAGGGGTCTGGGTTGATTAAATACGATATTTCCAGACCTCTAGCCATTTTTATTTTCACATACCATATACCAATCCCACATACTAGCACTCAGCTACCGTCATTCTTTACTCTCAAAAGATCTCTGGCAAAGAGCCCCCACGAGGGGCCCGTCAGGCATTGCAGTGCCGGCCTGACGAGGAGCAAAAGCCCAATGATGAAGCATGTCACCATTTGGTGAGTGAGGGCTCTTGTTCTAATAAGAGCAGACTCGTAGACTCTATTACTTACTGTATACATTTGTACTAGTCTATTGGCTGGAACTGTGTACTTTTGGTTTTTTGATTAGCTCACTTCCACCTGTCCCTCCACACAGGACAGGCGGTCGCCATTCCAGGGGCGGTGGACAAGCCTATTGATTATTGCTGTGTCACAGGATCAATAGGCACAAACTTCATTAATCACACTGCCCCATTACATGTTTGCACATTGTGGAGTGCTGTTGTGGCTCCATTGTTCAGTTTGTGACAGCCTACTCACTCTTGTGTCCCTTAGATACCTACTGCTGTGGATGAATAGGAGATGGAGACATACCCTGTGTACAGACCCCTGGTGGACCTGGCTACACTGGAGGACAGACACGTAATACTCACCTATGGACTGGACAGGGCCACAATCTCAGAGCTGTGTTCCCAATTGGAGCCTGACCTGATATCTGCTATCCGTCACCCCACTGGGATTCCCCCTCTTGTGCAAGTGCTAGCAGTTCTCCATTTCCTGGCAACTGGTTCTTTCCAAGTGACAGTGGGCTTAGCAGCAGGAATACCACAGCCAATGTTCTCAAACGTGCTAACCAGACTGTTGTCTGCCCTGATAAAACACATGTGCAGCTACATTACATTCCCCCAGGTTGAAGATTTGGCCACTGCGAAGGCTGGGTTCTATGCAATGGGACATATCCCCAACATAATTGGTGCGATTGATGGAAGACATATTGAATTTGTGCCCCCGCCAGAATGAACAGGTGTTCAGGAATTGTAAGAATTTCCAATCCATGAATGCCCAGATGGTGTGTTTGGCGGACAAATACATCTCCCACATCAATGCTAAGTATCCTGGGTTGGTGCATGATGCCTTTGTCCTTAGGAATAGCAGCATCCCAAATGTGATGGCTGAATTACAGAGGCACAGGGTGTGGCTGATAGGTGAGCCCTGGTTCCCATCCAGTATATGTTGGTGTATGCCTATGGTATTGGCCATATAGGATAGTGAATGGCTCAATGTTGTCCCTCAATATTTGCAGGTGACTCTGGTTACCCAAACCTGTCATGGCTGCTGATGTCTGTGAGGAATGCCAGGACAAGGGCAGAAGAACGTTATAATGAGGCACATGGGCGAACCAGAAGGATCATAGAAAGGACCTTTGGCCCCCTGAAGGCCAGGTTCAGGTGCCTCCATCTGCATGTTGCACAATCTGGCTCTCAGACGCTAGGTACCTTTTCTGCAGAAGGAGGAGACTGGAGATGCCCATGTGGCAGCAGTGGACCCTGAGGACAGTGAGGTTGAGGAGGCAGAGGATGAGGATGTGAACAACAGAACAACTGTGATACGTCAGTACTTCCAATGACACACAAGTGGGACAGTGCAACTTTACATTTTTATGACTATTGGTGAATTCTGTGTGGCATTGCCATGCTTGCATTACCAACTTCTTTGCCCCACTTACTGTTACCTCTGGATATTGATTTTGCAGGTGTTGCTGATATGACACTTTCTTTTGGTGTGATCACAACAGCCAGCTACAGGTCATTATTTCTATGCTATTCCATGTACAGTTCATTTGCAATAGTTGTAGCTGTTTCAATCAATACAAATTTGCAATACATGAATTACTAGTAGTCGTTTTTATCCAAGGGTGTTTATTGTAGTGCTAATATCTAGAGGGGAAAGTGCAATGGGATGGGGTGATGATGGAGGAATGTCCATGGTATTGTTCCAGTCTGTTTGTAGCACAGGTGCATTTTCCATGGGGACATAGGAAAGGGAGCAATGGCAGTTCAAGGTGGACAAGGTGACAGAGTGGTACAAAAGGGGGACAGTCAGGAGAGTCTCTTTTTCTGGCAGTGGTCTTGGCAAGTGTCTCTGGCTTCTGTCTGGTTCGCAGGGAATGTTTGCGGGGTGGTTCACCTTCTGCAGGGGGAGGGGTGCTGGTGGCCTGTTGGTCCAGCCGCAGGGCCTCCTGGCCACTAGCGGCAGCATAAGTGGAGGGCTGTTCAGATGACTGTCTAGTGGTAGGGGCCCGCTTGTATGACACTGCCTCCCTCATAATGTTAGCCATGTCTGACAACACCCCTGCTATGGAGATCAGGGTGTTATTGATGGCCTGCAAGTCCTCCCTGATCCCCTGATACTGTCCCTCCTGCAGCCGCCTGTTGTCCTGACGTTGTCTAGGATCTGGCCCATTGTGTCCTGGGAATGGGCTCCAAGATCTTGGAGAGTGCCTCCTGGAGAGTCGGTTCTCTGGTCCTGTCCTCCCCCGGCACACAGCAGTCCTCTCAGTTTCCCTGTTGGCCTGTTCCTCTGTCCCCTGAGCCGTGTGCCCACTGCCACTGACCCCAGGTCCCTGATTGTCTTGGATGGGAGGTGTGGCCTGGGGTCCCTGTACAGGTGGGCACGTTGCTGATTGATGTGTCCTGGGGACAGAGGTGTGGGTAGTCTGGGTGGGTGCTGTGGTGTTGGTTCCTGATGGGGGATGTTCCTGATCATCCAGATCTAGAATTCCAGAGTTACTGTCATCTTCTGTTGGGGGACTGGATAGTGGTGGTACCTCCTCTCCAGTGACATTGGCTGGGGTACCTGTCTCTGTTGATGTAAATGACGTATTATGCTTCAGGTGTCTGACATTTGTACTTCTGTAGCTTCCCCTCTATGGTTTTTGTTCCCCTGCCAGCTTTTTCTTGTGTATGTTGGTGTATAGTGGTTAAGTTAGTATCCCTATGCTGTGCAAGCTTTGGTGATGAGTGTCCATGCAGGGTTGGGAGGGGTGTCCATGCATTGGTACAGAATGCAGGGCTTGGCATTGGGATCAGTGTGATTTGATGGTGGAGAGTGTGGGATGGAGTGGAGTGATGGGATTGAGGGTGACGGTGTGTGATGGCATGAAGGTATGGGGGTGATAATTGTTAAAAGTTGACTTACCAGTGTCCAGTCCTCCTCCAACTCCAGTCAGGCCCTCAGGATGCTGTATTGCCAGTACCTGCTCCTCCTATTCTGTGAGTTGTGGGGGAGGAGGTGAGGGTCCACCGCCAGTCCTCTGGATAGCGTGCTGGTGTCTTGCTGCTATGGAACGTACCTTCCCCCATAGGTCGTTCCACCTCTTCCTGATGTCATCCCTTGTTTTTGGGTGCAGTCCCACGGCGTTGAACCTGTCAACGATTCTCAGCCATAGCTCCATCATTCTTGCTATTCATATCTGCTGCACCTGTGCTCAAAATAGCTGTGGTTCTACCCTGACAATTTCTTCCACCATGACCCTTAACTCCTCCTTAGTGAAACAGAGGTGCCTTTGTTGTGCCATGGGTGTTATGTGATGTGTGTTGGTGAGGGTGTGTTGGGTAATGTGTTGAGGGAGTGAAACGGAGTGCGTGAGGGGTGTATGGGTGTGAGTGGTGTGTGTGTCTAGTTGTGGCAGTGGTCTTGCTGTCTGTCTGGTGGCAATGATTTGTATTCATAAGGGGTTGTGGGTAATGTGGGTGTGTGTTTTATGGTGGTGTGTGTATGGGTGTCAGGTGTGTGTTTTTTGAATTGTCCAATGTGGTTTTGTTTTGTCTGTGGGTGTCCATTGTGAGCGCAGCGGTATGTACCGCCAATGGTTTACCGCCACTAAATGTCCGGCGTGGTGATTCATGGGTCATAATGTGATGGGCGTTGTTCTGTTGACGTAACGGTGTAGGTTTTGGGACCACCACTTTAGCACTGACCTTTGGTCTTGGCGGATTTGTGTATGTGGCTGTATTCTTTCGGGTTGGTGTGTGTGTGTCATAATATGGTGGATAGATATTCGCCAGTACTGCGGTAAGTTGGCGGCCGTCAGCACGGTGGTATGCGGCATTTACCGCCAATGTCATAATGAGGGCCTAAATGTTTAAAAATATAAAATAATGAACATATAAAATCTAATTATTAAATAAAAAAGTATATTCAAGAAAATAATAGTTCTCAAAAATATACAATAAAAAATGTAAACTAAAATACTGTGAGAAATAGTAGGGGAAGCGTTAGACTTTGGAGTTGTCAGGATTACTATTCCCACTTGAGTGTAACTAGCAGTATTGAAAGTGCTGGAGTTTGGAAAGCTTGGAATTACCAGTCCAACTCCTAAATGAGAGAAAAAAAAATATAGATAAAAATAAACATAAAATGCATCTAAACAATGTAATAAAACTATATAACAACCACAAAAATAAATAGAAATATTATTACATAAATTAATAATGCACAATAATAAAAAAAATACAAAATACTGTAAAATGAATTGTTATATAAAAATACTAAGTGATTATACAAATGAATGCAAACAATATTAAAACATCTAAGGTCCTCATTAGAAGACTGGTGGTCACAAGACTGCCACCCTCAGGGTCGCGGTCAGACCACCGCAGCTGTGACGGTCCAACCCCCACATTCTGAGTTTGGCAGACAGACCCACCTAAAGACCGCTATCCCCGCCAGAACCAAAGATCCTAATGGGCTGACGGCAGCGCCTCCCTGATGATTACACCCTTGTTCTCCACCCACCTTTTCATGGTGGTTTTCCCCACCATGTAAAGGCTGGCGGAAAACAAGTGCAGGGGGCCAAAGGCTGCCCATGCCCATTTTATGGGCAGTGCAGAGGCCCCCCTGCCTTTGCAGACAGTGCACATTCTGAGAGTGCTGGTCGGGACCCTTTGTGCTACGAGATAGCACTCAGCTCCTTTAAGGGAGCAGAGTGGTATCTCATAGCACTGTTCCCGCTGATCAGACTGGTGGGAACACTCTATTTCAAGGTTTCAGCCGGTCAGCCAGGTCAGGATGAAAGAAATCTTGTCATAGGGCAGTAGGTTGGCACCACCCGCAATTGGCGGTCCCGCGATTGGAGCGCCAAACTTGTAATGAGCCCCTAAACTATTTACATACTCAATAATCTAATTGACCAACTGTCAACACCAGAACAGTACGCGCTCTATTGGCGTAAAAAAATGCAAAAAACCATCACTTTCAAAATAACATGATTCATGCATTGTGCTGATATGTTGTATTTTACCCTTTTGCATTGCAGAGTTCAATCCTAAACACTTATTCTTAATATGTTTACAAATACTGTTTCTTTGCAAGGTATTGCTACAGGTTTTCAGAGTGGGTTTGGGTGTGGCCTCTTTCCAGGGCCTTCCAGAGACTTTCCCTGCAACATGCTTGGGCGTGGTTCTGGGATGGGACAAGACTCTATATAAGGAGAGTCAGCCCAACTCCCAGTGCTCACTATTCAGAGGTTCCAGTGCAGAAGAGCAGCTATTTCCAGAACTTCAGTTCCAGTGGCCTTTTTGATCTCCCAGTTCTGCTTTGAAATCTTCATTGGTGCATCTTGTTCCTTGGTGGTAAGACGGTAGTTGGGTTTATTCCCAATACCGTTTATTTTATCTAGAATTATCTCATTCTAAGATCTGATCGTTTATTTATGTTAACAATTTGTTTTAAGGTCATAGTCATAAAAAGTGCACTCGAGTATTTTTGTTAAAGTGTGTACATGGATGTTTATGAATCGGCAAGAAGCACGATTCGTTTATAGCTTTGAAACTCATGTTACATTGCACGCCAGTGTTTATTGACATACACGTGGATATTTATGAATCAGCAGGAGGCGCGATTCGTTTGAAAAGCTTTGAAATCTTGAGTTGCATTGCGCGCTGGCATTTATTGACACATACAAGATTGATCACGAATCGGCAAGAGGCGCGGTTCGTTTATGAAGCTTTAAAAGCTTGTGGTACATTGTGTGTTACTATTTATTGACATTTAAAAGAAGGTTTTGAAGTGGCACGATGTATAATTCAATTTAAGATAATTTCAAAACCTGTCGCTATTTATTGTGCAACCATTTCTTGACTTTGCATGGTGGCATTCGAGTCAGCAGGACATGCAATTTTTTACTAGAGTTTATTTATGTTGTGAACTGCATATTACCATTCCAGGATAATTGCTTGGTACAATTCGAGTTGACAAATATGGGAAATATTTCTTGAACTATTGAACCCATTGAAAAATATTTCTTCTCTAGTGTTTTAAGAGTGTAATCTGTGTTGAAAACATTTCAAGGAAAATATATATAGGATCAGAAGTTCTAGATGCAATATTATATGCTCCTATTATGCATATTCTTGTTATTCTAATTCATGCTTGAATAAGAAAAGTTTTATTTCAATTAATCTTGATTCCATTACAGGTATCTGATCATCACAAAATCTGTTCATTTTTAAAACTGCAATTCAAGATTGCTCATATTTTCAGAAAGACTATGGGCCTGATTACAACTTTGGAGGAGGTGTTAATCCGTCCCAAAAGTGACGGTAAAGTGACGGATATACCACCAGCCGTATTACGAGTCCATTATATCCTATGGAACTGGTAATACGGCTGGTGGTATATCCAACACATTTGGGACGGATTAACACCTCCTCCAAAGTTGTAATCAGGCCCTATGTTTATTAATATTTACTTCAGGTTATATTGTGTGTTCTAACCTTTTTTCCCATTAAAGGTCTCCTTCCCAGCAGTACCCTTCCTAATCCCCTCTTCCCCTCTTGAACTCTCACAGTCTCTGTGAATTGTCTATCAGAGTCTTGGAGTTGTTCATTAGAGGACGTGTTGGGAACGTGCGCAAACCCCGAGGATCTGGTGACTCTGACACCAACTAACAGTTAAACAATTAGCCATTTATTTTAAAAACTAAAAATACAATCATCTACATAATTTTTAATGAAATTATGAAATTAAAAGTCATGAAATACTTGAAGTATGTATGCTCACTCTGAATATTTACATTAAATAATCTTCCCAGCCTACTCCCCAACAAGCACAACAATCTACCAATAACTAAACATAATCACATAAAAAAAACAAAATATTTAATTATATACCTAAAGCACCAATAAAATAAAAGATACTAAAAATGCATAATTAACAGAATAATAATAACTAATAACACAAAAAGTAAAGCTACAAAAATAATTATAATTTTTTTTAAATCATACACTACTTTATTAAAAAATATAATAAACACTCAAATTTAAATAAATGATATTCTCACCTACAATATTCTGTCCCACAATATTCTTGACATCACAATATCTTTGACATATTATTTGTGTCCAATAATATTTTTGCAACAATATTAAGCACTTGCTCTGCCTAATCAAATCCTAATTGGTAGTCATATCTGAGAACCTCATTCTATCCCTTGCATTAAGCGTCTGTAAAAACATGGTGGATCAGCCAAACTATTAGGAGTTTCTTTTTGTTTTACTACACTCCACCATTCCAAGTTCTATGGAATTTTGGAATGTCATGGGTTAGGCAAAAAAGCCATGTTCTAATTGCATGACTGTTGCTGGATACAATGTGACATGGACCAGTGGTAGACCCAGCAGATGCTTAGTAGGAAGTCTTAATTTGGAGAGTAAAGACCTTCATTTCAGTAGGCTTTCTCTACAAAGCATAGTAGCTTACGCATGATTCTTAACTCCTCCTGTAATCAACTGAGGGATTTCTTATCTCATTTACCATGATCGCTAATGTGCACATTCAACCAAACTCATGCACCCTGAATTTGTGGTCTGTGCAACCCGTCTGTAAGCATTTCTTGGAGGTCAGTGTATATAATCTCATAATAAAATGGGCATGTCATCAGGAGCCCTTTTCTAATCTGTTTATGGTGTGCACCTGCTGTGCAGTTTACAACTGTCACAAGATTCTCTGAAGCATGTAAAGCTACATGTTGATGCACAAGACCTCGCCAATGGTTTCTGACATGAAGGAAAGGTTTGTGTTTTTCAGATACAGATTCAAATCATTTATTGATGATTAATTAATAACATATCTATCCTTACTAACGTATTTTTTAAGTAAATGCCATCATATTTAAAAACACCTTAGGAAAAAAATAAAGAAATAAAATGTGAGAAGCACTCACTGGTATCATGGACCCTGAATTCTGACAATAACATAGATCAATTCATTTTGCTATTCTGAAGTCCCTTCTTATATAATTACAATTTTCATTAATTGAGGCATTGATGCAGGAAACATTGTATGTCTGTTTTATTCAGTTATTGATGAAAGCAGATAGTGTTCTGGCACATCTGTTGTGTCAGTCTGAGAAAAGTATTTTGAAGCTTTCTTATTCTTACATTCCAATGGTCTTCAGTACATGATAGGGCTCTGACTAGAGCCTTGCAGGAGACTTTAAAAGAGCCCTGTGCCTCTCTGGAATCCTATAATAAAACCAGCTTTGGTATTTTGGAAATGGTCAGACCAATGACTGTCTATTCTTACTTATATGCTCCCCAATGGTTACCTTCAAGCACCCCTGCTCCACAGGGCACAGCATCATCTCAGATAAAATACTGTCTGTTCGAGTGATTGTCTCTTGAGGCCATAGTCCAACAGAATGTGAGCTTACGTAATGGCATTCAGTTATATGAACTGGGTACGGACTGTTCTACCTTGGTTCCTGTCCATCCAGTTAGAAAGACAGCCTGGGAAGGCAGCAAGTCCTGGCATTAATTTAGCTCCTAATATGTTCAGGATAGGATCAATTGTATGTGATGCCAACATTTATACACACATGAACACATTATGGGGGCCAGGGCCGGGGACCACGGAAGCACCGCCAACAGGCTGGCGGTGCTTCCTAGCCCATTCTGACCGCGGCGGTAAAGCCGTGGTCAGAAAAGGGAATCCGGCGGTTTCCCGCCGGATTTCCCCTGCATGGGCTGAATCTCCATGGCGGCGCTGCAAGCAGCGCCGCCATGGAGATTCCGACCCCCTTCCCGCCACCCTGTTTCTGGCGGTTTTTACCGCCAGGAACAGGATGGCGGGAATGGGTGTTGTGGGGCCCCTGGGGGCCCCTGCACTGCCCATGCTACCGGCATGGGCAGTGCAAGGGGCCCCCTAACAGGGCCCCATAAAGATTTTCACTGTCTGCATGGCAGACAGTGAAAATCGCGACGGGTGCAACTGCACCCGTCGCACCCCTGCAACTCCGCCGGCTCCATTCGGAGCCGGCTTCATTGTTGCAGGGCCTTTCCCGCTGGGCCGGCGGGCGCTCCTTTGGCGGGCGCCTGCCGGCCCAGAGGGAAAGCCAGAATGGCCGCCGCGGTCTTTTGACCGCAGAGCGGTCTTTCGGCGGCCTGATTTTGGCAGGCGCCGACCGCCGCCCGCCAAAGTCAGAATGAGGGCCTATATGTTGATTAGTCACAATTTCCTGAATGTCTCAGAGTTGCCAGGTGTGGTTCCCAGGCTTATGTTGCTTGGGATCATGATTGGGTCTTCTCCCATCATCCTAGAATCTCACATTGGCCCACCTGACAATATCTTTCTATCTTCCCTAGTTATGCTACAACCACATGAAGACTTGTGTAGAGGTAGTATTATTAGAACTGGATATCATACTGAAGCATAATTAGTGGGACACAAGTAGCCATTAAACAATGGGGAAAGAGCGATCATATGAGACTATCTGGGTAAAATTATTCATGATTCCAATGCATAGCAGTATTCAGAGAAGAAGGACCAAATCCACCCAAAGGCCCGTCTGGATATCCCTACACACTCTTTTAATCCAGACAGTTGGATAACATAGTACTCCAGATCAAAACTGGAATGGCTGATGGGATTATTAAGTTGGGGCAGTGAGCTGGGGAAGGTAAGGGTGACACCTGGTGCTTTAGGGTCAGAGAGGTTTTGGCAGAGAGTATTTGGATGCTGACGCAATGTTGTCATCCATTGGGTGTTAACCGTTGTTTAAAGAGGCTGAGTAAAATAAATTCTATAATAAATTGATTAAGGTGGTGTTCTTATTGTGTTGGTATGTACATCTGTTTGAGTTAATGGTAGGGTCTCCAGAGTTTTATCCGAAAAGATGATTTCTTAGGAATGTCCAAGTTTGGTTGATGAGTGAAAGTGGAGAGGAACATCTCTGATAGGTGGGTCCACAGGGATTACCTTGAGGGGTAAAGTGAGATCCCAAGGCTCTGTTAGTTAAATGGGACTGTGGTCTGAAGAATCTTTTCCTTTGAGGCTCTCATACATCAATTCAGTGGATAGAAATGTGTTGTCGTTGGTTTGGCTCATGATTATCTCATTACTATAAATGTTTATTCTGTGTGTTCTATGTGTAAGGGAATTACTGGCTGTGTCAAGTCTATTGATTGAAGTCTGAGTGATGATTTTAAGACTGGCCGGCATGTACTGGGATATAGGAAAGTAAGTGAAGGTCTGTTAGGCTTTCAAGAACACTATTTACAGTGTTTTTCTTTCTTTTTTATTTCTTGCATTCTTAGTACTTGTAACTAGGCAGATAATAAAGCTCGCTGTACGTCATAAGCTACAAAACATTCAGCAGTTTTATGTCTAGTTAATGAGCTTAACACCCACAATGCAGAGAATTGGTTGGGGTGTTTCAATTTATTGACTCCAAATGATTTTGGATCACATATGAGCAGATGCATAGTGTAATGCATGACTTTCAGCAAACCATGGAGGCTGATATCGCTGAGACGGAATATGTGGACTGTGTATATTAGAAGTTGATGAAAGTTATACAGGATCTGTTTACGAACCATTATCGTTTGAACGGCGCACTGTAAGTATTCAAGTAAATCTCACTTTGGTAAGCTGGAGATTGTGTTGATCAAACAACTGCATGTTGAATGGGTGATGGTATGTAACTTTCCTCACCAGTTGTAGTTGGCTACAAAATTCAATGTTGTCAAGTGTCTTTAAGACCTACATTAGAAATTGCACCCCTAGCAGAGTACTGAGGAAATCTGCTGCCTCTGGAAATGTTCTTTCTCTTGCAAAGATCCTGTGCAACTGTAATATTCAACCCACTACTGGTATGACATACATAAGATGAGACATTAAAAAGCTGCACATGATGTGCAAAATGCACAGAAACTCAATCTCAGTCATGCAGCTTGTCAACATATGGTGGTACAAGACTAGAGACGCTGACTCTATTCCACATTTGACTGTGAGGAAGTAACAACGTTCTCTAATTTCTCTAACTAGATTGCATTTTGTTAGAGCATTGCTTGGCAGACAGACATGTTGGACATATCCTCACAATTCTCCAACCCCAACCAGAAGGCCAACAAATGTCTAAACCATCCTGCTGTCACTAATTGAAGACACTGATATCCTCTCTGTGAGGAACAACCAGTTAGGGCCACTGTCATTCGTGACAGGAATTGTCCTCAGTCAGAAAGTTGGTCCCCTATGAAAGGAGACCCTGGATGCAGCCAACAACAGGAAGATGGCTATCTTGATGACCCACCATGACTCTGAGAGACTAAGGGCCTCATTACGAGTATGGCAGTACGAAGACCACCACATTCATGTTGATGGTCGGACCACCACACTCTAGGCAGTCTGACCGCCCAATTACAACTTTAGCGGGAAGACCCACCTAAAGACTGCTGTCCCCACCAGTATCAAAGATCCCGACAAGGTGACGGCAGTCGGGTTTGTAACCAGCCATGGCAGCGGTGAACTCAGTGCCACCTGAATGATTACAACCCCACTTTAGGCCAGCCTTTTCATGGCGGGATTCCTGCTATTAAAAGGCTGTCAGAAAGCCAGTGCTGGGAGCCATAGGATGGCCCCTGCACTGCCCATGCGCCCCCCTGCCCAGCATGTCACAATGCCCACTGTCTGCATTACAGACAGTGCACATTCCGAGGGTGCTGGAGTGCTAGGCTATTGGCCTTGGCTCCCTTAAAGGACCTGCGGCTAATATCCTAGCACTGTTCCCACCAGTCAGCCTGGTGGGAACAGATATTACAATGTTCCTGCCAGTCAGCCCAGTGGGAACAATGTAATATGCTTGGGGGGACATCACCGCCATGGCGGTGGTGTCCTCCTCGTGAGTTTGGCGGTCCTGTGGTGGGACCGCCAAACTCATAATGAACCCCTAAGACAGACTGTGGTGCTATAAACATAAACCCATTCCAGTGTCAAAACTGGGGGGAAAGGACAAATGCATCAAAGTGATGTCCTTATATCAGTGTGTCACTAAGCCACTGGAAAACCTGGAATTTCCTCGAACTTATCACCCCCAGAACCTCTTCTTCCTGCCTGCAGCTCAAGACTCTGGGGTGGCTCCTGAGACCATGATCAGGAGGTGGGTTTATATGTAGCCCTTCAATGGCAGGATCTCCAGATTTAGTTGAGAGGGTCTCAGGACATGAGGAATGAATCTCAAAGTTGGAGGACACAGTACTGGAGCTTCAGACTTCAGCAGCTCAGTTGGTAACTTCAGCAAAGAAACTACTAATGAGAGAAGAGAATGCAGAAGGAAATTCTAGGTATAACAACCTACAGTTTGAAGAATTTTCTGATGTCCTAGAGGGGCGAGAGCCTAAATAATTACTAATGCAATGGCTGACAATGCCCATTCCAGAAGACACATTTTCCTCATGATTCAGAATAGAATGTGTGTCCTACACAGGGCATTGATCACTAGATCACAGCCTGGGGCCCCAGCCATTTCCCTTATTTCAAGTTTCTTGTTTTTCAAGGGCAGGAACCTGGTTATGAGAGAAGATAGATCTTTGTGTGAGGTTCAGTTTAAATCATAAAAAATATTGATCTGTCCAGACTACACAAAATCTGTCCAATGGAACTCCTATGCCCAAATTAAACAGAAACTGCGGGTGATAGCTCACACGCATATATTACTCTACCAGGCTAAACTTAAAGTGTTATTACATATGAACTCCTCCTTTTTTAAGACAGAAGATCAAGCCTGGTCCTGGGTGGAGGAACACCAATCTGGTGGGAAAAGTGACCATCGATCAAAGAGGAATGACCCAGCTCAATATATGTGAGGATACCTAAGTAACAAAAAATGGCTTGAGATAAAGATTGAGACCTGGAAGGAAAAAAGAGGGAAACAAAGATTGTAAAATAAGCAGAGCAAAGACGTCCTGGCCTAGGAGAATTTGCAGATTTGGAATGTGGGCAAGGAGAAATGGATGAGACAACAGGCCACAAGCAACACAACTCGAATCAGCTGAATGCCGATATCGAGCCAGTCTCACTGACTTAACCATAACTACCCATGGTGACCTCCACTGGGTATTTACCAATATTGGGGCCGAAACACTTCGGGAGAAGCCATCTCAATAAACTTCACAAGTTTGCACCACAAAAGAGTATTTGTTCAGTAATAGGAGGAAAGTGGTTTTTAGTATTATAGAGCTACTGGATCCTAACTCGGACAGACACAATTGAAGTCATGGTATTCTGGTATTTTCAGGAGATTGTGGTCACCAGTAAATAGTTATAGTTAGGAACTAGTTTCAATAGGAAGAGCATTTTTCGTTTTGCCAATAACTTTGACATTGCTTGAAGAATCTTCACAAAAGTTTCAAAACTTATACTTCTGTGGGTTCAGTTGCTGTCTTGAAAGTTTCTGGATGATCTGTTAAGTGGGGGCTGAGAAAAAGGGGAGGTTCCTCAATTAATTGTGCTCATTTATTTTTTATGTATCTTTAAACACGTCTACAGCTCAAACAAACTGAACGGAATTACACCAAATTTGGCAGGAGGCTAAATCTTGTTGCGCAGATTGTGCTTTGTGAGATTTGGTGTAAATCCATTCAGCAGTTTTGGTGATATTAAAGGGCAAAAAATATAGATATCTAGGGATGGAGATCCTCCACAAATTCAACTGTCCCCGTGCTGATATCTAATTGGCTGCCAACACTTCAACAAGGAAGTGTTGGCAGACATCTTGGGACTAGGCTTCAGTCACATAAAAAAGTTATAAAAATGAAAATAGCCAGGGTAGGGTCAACCTGAGTCCATAGCCTAGGTCTAGGGGTCCCTAATGGACCACTCCTGGGCCCAAAAGCATTTTTTTTAAATCTCTGGAAAATCATTGGATCCAGATCTGCAGATTTTTCCAAGATTGTTTTTTAAAAAGGTGGGAGACCTCGGCCAGGTCCAGGGGAATTTGGGGGCTTAAAAAAGGAGTGGGTGCATAGGGTGTGCATAGGGCGCCCCTCCTAGGACTTATATTAGCCCTGGTGACCACCACCTCCCTGAGTTGATGATGTTAAATATGTGGGGGGACTGCATGGCCCCCGCACCCTGGGGACCACCACCTCCCCGGGGCAACTTTTTTTGTCTAATGGGTGTGCCCGTATGGCCTCCCACACAGCCCATGTGGTCCTTCCCTGCAGCCCTGGGCACTGCCACATTCCTAAAACAATTGATTGCAATTAAGAGGGCGCCACCATGTAACCCTGGGGACCGCCAACTCCGCAGGGCTGAAATAACATGATGAAGGGGGTCGGTTGTGGAACCCAGCCCGGGGGACCACCACCTCATTGGGACTAAATTAAATGTCGGAGGGGGCCCTGGGAACCACCACCCCCCAGGGCTGGCTCCTGCTAAGTCCATGTGGTGCCCACCCCCCAGACATAGATGTTTGCTCTGACATGGCGGGAGCTTTGACAGCTCCTGCCAAGTCAGAGCAAACACTCTGCTTCTAGAGGGCGAGAGCTGTCAACGTACTCTTGCCCACTGAAAGTGGAGGTTTCCTCTCTTTCCCTGCCCACAAAGGTGTGGGCAGGGAAAGAGATAAAACAATTGCTATTGCACACAGAGAGCTGCATGTTTAGCAGCTCCCTGTGTGCAGGAGGAATGCTGACTCCCATAGGAGGCAGGGAGCCGGCTTGGACTGCAGGGGCATTCAGGAAGGCTCCCGTCTGTTCCTATTGCACCCTGGGTGCCCTGGGCAGCACCCAGAAGAGATGCTGAGCCTCGGTTGGGGTTCCTGGGGCCAAAACGGGCCCAGGGGCCACGCTCCTCTCCCCTATTTAGTGAAGGCCAGGCCCAGTGGATTGGGCCCTGTCCCCCCCAGAGTCCATGGTCATCCCTTTAAATTGCTTCAAGAATGTAAATGTGCAAATCACCTGAAATCTCTTCCCGCTTGGCCTCGCACTGTCCTCCTTAGTAGTATGCAAAGGTCTTCCTACGTTTTGTCAGGATGATGTCAACTTACCAAGAGGCCCCCCAGTGCATTTGCAACCGATTTTGATGGCGCACTGTTGATGCCGAGGAATATGAGGACTTCACAAAACAAAGAGGAAGGACCCTGGTTTGATGGAGATTTATGTCTTTGTAGTTTCATTACCCTCTCCCTAGCAGGATTCATGTTATCACAAAATTCTGCAGAAAGACAACCGAGGAACAATCACATTATTAAATGTACACTAGGACGCATGGAAACATTTCCTTGTGGTCCATTATTCAGCTGTAGTGTAGAATATACACTGGACATTTACTTAATGAGGTAGCACTTACTAACTAACCAGTAGCACTTCAGTTGGATAGACATTTTGTGCAAACCTGTGGACTAAACAGGCAGGTGCAGTTCCTTTGTGGCTGAGTCTCTCATGCAGCTACTGACACACCCACACACACACTCACAGATTTACTCAGGCTCATGCACCCAGTTAAAGACCCAATCAAAGACTCATGCACTCACTCACAGACCCACTCAGAAACTCATGCACTCACTCACAGACGCATTCAGAGACTCATACAGTCATTCACAGACCCACTCATAAACTTATGCACTCACTGACAGATGTACTCAGAGACTCATATACCCACTCACAGACCTACTCTGACACTCACACGCTCACTCACAGACCCACTCAGACTCTCACACACCCACTAACACAGACACTCACACACCCACTTTCACACCCACTCTCACACCCAGACTCCGTCTCGCACCTGCTCTCAAACCCAGACTCCCTCTCACACCTACTCTCAAACCCAGACAGATACTTTCACACCCACTCTCACAACTAGATAGGCCCTCTAACACCCATTCTCACACCGAGGCAGACACTGTCACACTCCTTCTCAAACCCAGAGACACCATCTCACATCTGTCCTCACACCCAGAGAGACAGGTCCTGCAGCCAACACTCGCTGTGCATTGTCGAAGGCCGTGTGTGGCACGGGGTTAGCTGATTATAGGAGGTTGCCTGCAAGGCCTGGCCACAGGCCTGGCCCACTGGCCAACCGCTGCTGCACATGGGTAAAGTCTGTGCACAGCAGTGGTTGGATTAATGTATAGCAATACAAATTACTTTACCTTAAAAAGCCCATAGAAATTCACTGAAAAAACAAAGGTTAAATGGACCTTATAGTTAGGAAAAGGAATTTTTAGAAAAATAGAAATTCACTGAAACAAGCAAAGGTTACAGGTATGTTAAGGTTAAGAAATAGAATTAAAAAAACATAGAAATTTACTGAAAAAAACAAAGGTTAGAGGGACGTTAGAGTAAGGTTCTGAATTTACTCGTCCAAAACCTTAGAAATTCAACAGTTATTGTTAGAGTTATTTCAAGTAAGTATAACTCGTGCCCTAAGGTAGCTATAATTCGCGCCCTTGCCATGCACCATTTTCTTATCAATAATTTTATTGCAAATGTTGCAGTGATAACATCAAAGATGTCATAGAAGATGTCCTCAATGATATAATATGTGGAGTAAGTAGCTTTGCATAGAGAAGGTGCAAATTATAGTTACCTTAGGGCACGAGTTATAGTTACTTGAAATGACTCTAACTATAACTGCTGAATTTCTACAGTTTTGTACGAATAAATTCAGAACCTAATTATTACTTCCCTCTAACCTTTGTTTTTTTAGTGAATTTCTATGTTTTTTTAAATGTAAAGTAATTTTAATTACTATACTTTGATCCAACCACCACCCATGGCCTTCTGCCAGGCCTTGCAGCCAAGCCCTTATAACTACCCAGGTTACAGGGACATTAGAGTTAGGCTCACATTTTAAACATACAAAACCATAGAAGTTCACCTGTTACTGTTAGAGTTATCTCAAGGAACTATAAATCATGCCCTATAGTAGCTATATTTTGCACCCTGCACAATTTTTTCATCAAAAAACTTACTTTAAATATTACATTGATATTATCAATGATGTTATCAAAGATTTCATGAGTGCTGTAACTTGGTGAGGGCGTGTGTCATGAAAGTGGGTCATTGGCAAGACCCACTTTGGTAGGTACCTACACTTAGCAATAGGCCACAATCCCCCACTAGGTCCAGTCAAGGTCTCAGTAAATGAATCCTTGCTCAACCCTTGGTAGCTTGGTTCACAAGCAGTTAGGCTTAACTTAGGAGACAGGTGTATAAAGCATTTAATATCAACAAAACAGTAATTAAGTAAAACACACATTATAAAAATCTGACACTAGTCTATAAAAATAGGAAATATTGTTATCTTTAACATTACATCAAAATGACACAAATTCAATGTAGGGAACCAGACATATGGATTTTTAAATTTTAGAAGTAAAACTAGCGCTTAGAAGCAAATAGCGCTCAAAGGGATAAAAAAGACGCACTTGATAAGGACAAACTCCAGAGTTCAGGCCACCCATGATGTAACACTGTTACACTTACTTTTAGAAGTGTTTCTTGATTTAGGAAAGTGGTCCAAAGCACCAGGCAAGGGTTCAGAGGCTCTGGTTTGCCTCTTGGGGTCTGGCACTACAAGTCCCAAAATGCACCTCTTCAAACTATGGAAGTTTTTTTAACAGTTGTTCCAAACTTCTTCGGACTTCAGCATCTTCTTCCAGAGGTCCTTTATGGGTCCTTGAAGTGTCCATATACTTGATCCTTGGCTCCAGAAGCTCTGAGTTGCCTCTTAGGAGTTGGGACTACAATTCTCAGAATGCACCTGGTGACAATCCTCAAATGGATGCTGGTCAGCTGGGCTCTTCTTGCAGGATTTGGTGTAGGGGACCCTAGTTAGCTCATTTGTTCCTGTAGCTTACAGGGAGTCCACTCCTGGAGTTGCACAAGTAAGGCAAAGACCTTTTCCTGGTTAAACGCAAAGTGTTCAGCTGGTGCAGTCCTTGTGGGTACAGCCCTTCAGGTGCAGACCAGAGGTTCAGCAGGGCAGTCCTTCTTCTCCAGTATCTTCTTCCAGCAGGGATCTGAATTGTTGGGCAGTTCTGTCATATTTATCCTTGCTGCTGGGTTGGTAAGGAGGGGAGCGCAACTGAACAATGGGGCACAGGGTACCACCCTCTGGGATGGCCACTTCATGTGAAGTGTGGCAAAAATCAATCCCAAAAAGCTGCATTCTTTAAAAATACAACCTGTAGGAAATCTTTCTTAGAAGGTTATCTCTGGCTGAGCCCGCCCACTGCTATGGTCAAGTTTGCCTAACGCACCCCTTTAAATGAAGTCTCCCAATGTTAGTTGATGAAGCCAATGCACTACAATAGTAAAAATTACTTTGACTGTTTTTCCCTCACCAGGGCTTATAAAACATATTTTATAAAGTCCCTGCTTATATTTACACTGCATCCAACCCTTGGGGTACTTAGGTAAGAACTTAGTGGTGACATATATAAACATAAGGTGGTTTAGGACTTTGGAAGTGCTTTTAATTCCAAAGTTCAACTTGAGGTTAACTTTAACTTGAAATCAGACAGCAAGGCAGGCAAACCTTTAAAATGACAATGGACACCCTAGCATTGCACCTTTGAGTATACTAACTATACTGGGTTCCCTAAACCTAACGCCCTACCATATATGAGGGACTTCTAGGTAGGTTGGCAGAACAAATTATGATTATGCCTAATTTGCATGTTGCATTTTAATCAGAGCACAGGCCCTGGCACTGGTTTGCAGTGCCCAGAGCACCGTCAGAGTCAGAAAGTACCAATACTAGTTACAAATGGGGGCAAAAAGTGAGGGGATTTCTGCAATCAGCCCAGTCTCTCTCTCTCTCTCGCACACACACACACACACACACACACATATATACATGTATGTGTGCGCATGACAGCAGCAAAAAGGAAATTACCGCTCTCTCACCTCGCTTGATAAGTGAAGCTTTATTTCAGCAGTACACCATGTACTTTTCGGCCTCAAGGGGCCTTGATCACCTCACCACCACTGTGAAACACCAAGCACATTTTGATCCTCTATAGGACCTTGATCATGGGATCAAGGTCCTAGGGAGGGCCGATACGCATCGGTTGTTGTTACTTTTTAATCTGTAACAGATAAATTAAGCATTTTTTAAACGAAAGCCCCCAGGAGTGTGTCTCATTTTTGCCACCACCTGGCGACAACAGTGGGGAAATATATATGTATACATATAAATATTTTTTTCTGCATTTTTCCCTACATTAAAGCTTTAGTTCACGTTTTCAGCTCTGTGGATCATATGGAAGGTGCTATCATATATATATGGGTCCCAAGATGGCACTTCCTGGTTGAACTGCTGCCATCCAATCAGATCTTACCATGACATGTGCTTAGTCTGTGCCCAGATATACAAATGTCTTTTTCCTTTAATGTCTCCAAAACTACCAAACAGATTTACACCAAATTACAAAAAGGGCACCTTTTGGACCAAAAGCTATCTTTCTCCCAAATGTGGTGTAATTCCGTCTAGTGGGTTAGGCTGTAGCCGTGTCTAAAATTCCTATGAGAAACTGCATGGGAAAAACGAGTTTTGAGATTCCCCTTTTTCTCAGCCTCTGTTTGATAAATCACCCCCAAACTTTCAACACAGCGGCTGAAGTGAGTGACAATCTAGTTTTGTCAGAGGGTGCCAAAGTTACTGGTAAAACCATAACTATCTAGTGGTGACCCCCCCAGTATGTAATATGCACACCCACCCACACATGCCCGTACACACACAGACACACAGATATATATATTCACTTAAAAAACCAAAGCGCACGTGGAAGTTATAGTTAGGCTCACCTTATAAACATACAAAACCATAGAAATTCATCTCTTATAGATAGAGTTCTTTCAAGTAACTTTAACTTGTGCCCTAAGGTACCAATAACTCACAGCCCCTCCATGCACAGTTTTTGTAGAAATATTTCACTGCAAATTTGACAGTGATATTATCAATGATGTTATGAAAGATGTCACGAGTCCTGTAATATCTGGGGTAATTAGTAGTGGATAGCGAGAGTGCGAGTTATAGTTACCTTAGGGCATGAGTTGTATTTACTTGAAATAACTCTAACTATAGTAGATAGATACATTTTCCTCATGCTGCGCATAGCCTTTGGCCCTGCGGTCAACCCCCTAAATCCATCCGACCCCGTGCCACTTAGAATGAGAAAAGTTTTGACAGAGTGAAAAAAAAAATATTTGAGAAGTTCAAATAGTGAGATCACCTTTGTGTATGTACCTTAAATATTTGAAGTTGAAAATAATTTAAAGCTGAGTAATAACAACTCACACACCTAGACTGGAACCCTCAACCTTCTCTGTGAGGATCTAAGACCTTAACTACTAGGCCGCAGGTGACTTCTTACTGTGTTTTATCCAGACATCTAGACATCCTGACATTTAGTCGAAACATGGAGAGGGGAAAAAGAGGTAAATGTTCCATCACTAGGAATGTTTACCATTCAAAACATGAGCAAATAAACAGACACACTGCCTTGAGATATCAGGACATGAAACTTCAACCTACTGAGTGACAGCCCAAGAGCTTTACCAGTAGCCCAGAGGTGACCCTGTTCTGTTGTGCATCAAAACAAAACTATAACATTTGTAGCCAACATATTGCTAATGTGACACTTTGAAGTCATTGTGTTGAGTGACTGTAGCAATAACAGCATCTCTCTCTCTCTCTCTCTGTCTCTCTCTCTCTCTCCCTCTCTCTCTCTCGCTCTCTTTTTCATCCCAATATGGGATGGAAGAGAGAGAGAAAGTGACAGGACTGGGAGGGATCCTCAAGTTCCCCATAGCCCCATCTTGCTCTCATATCCTGGGGGGGGGCAGCATTGCTCCTGCAAGCAGGGAGATGCTTTAAATAGCAGCTTCCTGTGTGCAGGAACAATACTTTCATATCTTTCCCTGTCCGCATGCAGAGATGAAAACTCCGCTTTCAGCAAGCAGGAGCTGTTTTGACAGCTCACGCTTGTTGAATACAGAGTTATGTTTGCCGCCAGCTCCCACCAAGCAAGAGTAAACAGTTGCCTCCAGAGGGTGAGCACCTCAGGAGGCTGGGGGTGGGGGTGGTGGTCTCAAGGACCATAAATGGCTGCAAGAAGGGGGCCGAGTGCCGACCTCCTTACGTTTTTTTACGTGCCCCGGGGAGGTGATGGTCATCGGGGTGTGGGAGGCATGCTTCTTTTATATATTGCCCCAGGGATGGAGTGGTCACCAGGTTGCGGCAGGCCATGCAGGCCCCCGCATACATTTAATCTTCTTTGCCCCAAGGAGGTGGTGGTCCCTGGGCGAGAGGAGCCGTACGGGCCCCCCTGCATAGATTTAACTTTGTTTGCCAGGGGTAGGTGGCAGAGTTCAGGGTGCGGGGGCCACGTGGGCCCTCTGCTTACTTTTAGCATACAAAGCGCTTGCTTTTTTAAAAAAATCACAGTGAAGTTTGCAGATCTGCCACAATTTTCACCATAATTAACTTGAAAAAATACTTTTACGCTTGGGGGGGAGTAGGGGTACACCTGCACCAAGGCTAGATTCAAATGACAACACCATCAAACACAGACTTCTGTGTGGGAAAGTAGCGGATCTGAAGGAAACGCTACCAAACATCCATGTTGTACATACACTTGGACACCAGTGCGTTGGAATGCACTTTGCTGGAAATACACTGGCTGATGAAGCCGCCAAATCAACAGTAGCAATCAGCTGCTGTTGCTGCAGTAACCCGTTCTGGAACGAAACCGGACGATGACATATGGGCTGCCGTCAAAGCCACGGCTGAAGGCACGCCCTATCCAAAAGCATTTCCCCCAAAATATTCCTACCGAATGGGAGGCTGCCTTGACGCCAAAGTAATTATACCTGGCATAGGGGTTCGAGTAACTCCCAACAAAGACATGAGATCAGAGTTGATTAAAGCAGCGCATGAGAGGTTTGCATCGGCCCATGCTGGTGTGGCGGCTACAATAGCATTATTGCAAGCACATTATTGGTGGCCAGGTCTATACAAACAGGCCAAGCAGTATGTCCTTTGTTGTGACATCTGCCAACAAATTAAATGTTCCACTGTTAAACGCCCACCGCAGACACCCCTCCTAATTTCCAATAAACTATTACAATGTGTGTACTTGGACCATTGTAGTCCCCTAACACCAGACAGTGCCAACAAATACATTTTAGTCACTATTGACTCTTGCTCCAGATTTCTATGGGTGTGGCCACAATGCTCGGCTGGCACTCGGACTGTTATTAAAGATTTGCAAGTCTTTATCGGCACATATGCAGTTGCGGCTTTCCACTTGGACCAGGGCCCTGCTTTCGCCTCAAGGGCATTCAGGGACGCCATGGCTTCTATAGGGGTCCAACTCCATTGCTCGTCTCCATTTCATCCTGAGGGAAAAAGTACTGTGGAGCGACGAAACAGTGATTTAAAGCAGTCCTTAACAGCCAGAGTCTTAGGTATGGGTCGTAGTTGGCCTAATCACCTGTATGGAGTCCAGAGAGCAATTAACAATCTGCCTAGAAGGTCCCTGGGGAGTCGTACTTCATACGAGTGCCTGTTTGGAACTCAAATGTATGTTCCAGATCTTGATGATCCTGGTGTGGAGGTGGCAGAAACACCTTTTGACATAAATGAACGTGTCACTGTTTTGCAGGAATTACAACACTTCCGTGATGACAACGCTTCTGCCAGTGCTGCAATTAAGGATGCACCAATAACACCCCCCGGCTAGATTCCAAAAGCTGGGGATCTAGTACGTGAAAAAGTTGCTGTGAAAAAGGAGTTTGGTCCTTCTTATCGTGCACCGGTCCCAGTCTTGGGAATACACCTTACCAGAACTGTCATTCTACCACCGTTGGCTGGTGCTAAAGAAAATCGCTTTGTATCTAACGACAATGTCAAGTTACACCACGAGTCCGATCCTGCACAGCAGATCAAGAAGAGAAGCCAGTAGTTCCCGAATCCCTCTCACTATTGGTCAAGACGTCCCTCTACAAGTTTTGAGCAACAACGCTGACACCTCTCCGAGTTTGAGGAGGGTGGAAAATGATCTTGCATTAGTTCCACTAACATCTGTTACAACAAACAATACTTAAATTACTGATCTATTTGACACAACTTCAACATAAACGGATGGCATCATTTGCTATGAACCACCACAGGAGACCCCTACCAGTTCTCCTCCCACAAATACGGCTCCAGCTATTACACAAACTGCTTCTGGATACTTTGCCGTCATCAACGATACTTTTTTGGACTCCTTTGCCTCTTCTACATCTGAACTGCCAAGAACACGTAAGCTGATAGACTGGCTTAAAACAAATTACTTTATTTTCCCATGGAACTACCTGTGGCTTTCCTTGACTGCATTAGCTTTCCTACTTTGGATTGGTTTTGTCATAACATTCTTTCTATTAATACATGGTCATTTTCTTCCTGAAAGGTCAACAGTTGAACTGGTGGATGAGGTCCTAAAACCCTATTTTTCTTCTCACACGGTCCGCAGAGACTTGTCTTTGGTGAACATTTCCGCTATTCCAATTCCTGATGGTATTATTTTGGATAAAGTCACATTTGATATTTACGGCACCACAGAGGTCATTCAAATACCATATGTGTTTTAAACTTTCAATGAACAATGTAATAATATCCGGAGTTGTTTCTGGTGACTGGGATGTGAAAACAGTTGATTCTATGATGACTGAATTGCAGAATTTTACTGTATTTGAAAGTGAGGATATTTATCAATCTAAAGAGAATTATGGTGATAGGTTTTGCTATAATTATTATGAGCACCATTTCATTCACAGAGCAAGTACCCCAAAGACTATTTTTAATTATACACAATGGGTACATTGTCCAACTCCACCACAAGGGAGTTCTAAAACATATTTTGAAAAATGTGCATATTTTCTGGGCAGAATGCTAAAAATGCTGAGTCATATTATTTTAAATAGATACAAAATTCATTTTTTCAGATTCCTTTGTTTCACGGCTGGCTATAGAAGGCTATGATTATTGGCTGAAGAAGATTGACTTAAAAAGTGTGTGAGGAACAAAAACATTTGCAAATAAGGGGAAAGGAAGCTTTATTTAGAGCATTCATGATACCTGTTTAAAGGATATTTTTAAATGAAACTGTACAACAGACAAGTTGCTTAGTCTTAGCAAAAATTAAGGAATTGAATGTGCCCAGTATTCCTGCTCCTGCAAAGTTTTACACAATGGCAAAAGTATGTAAATGCAACTGAAGATCAGCTCGATGAATGGGTTCAGAATGGCACGTTTAATGCTCCACTGTCACATCGTCGCGGGTGGTTATTGTGGCCAATAGATATCAATGGGTGTCATAAATGTTTTCTAAACTCCACGGGGGTTTTAGAACTAGTAGGCCGGACCCTCGCTATGTGTCATCCGATCATGCGGGTATAGTAACAACATACACTATTCCAGCAATGGTTGAAGAGTTCCTCACTAGATGCTGTTAGAGAACACCTCAGTCTCCTGTCTAATAACACTGACTTACAAGACTTCCCAGAAAACAACACAGAAAGTGCTTCTTATATGCAGTATATAATGACATTTGGAAGCTTTCCCAACAAGAAGCTGCTGCCCGGTTAAGGCAAATAGATCAGGAAAACCTACAGAAGGCATTAGCTGTTGTAGATAATGGGATTAATACACTGTCCGACCGGATATTCACCTTAAATAACATAGTTTCTTGTGCAATAGACATAATATAAAGTGACATGTCTTCTTTACACCATGGACAGAGTCAACTAAGGTCCATTATGCAGTTGTGTTGGACACTTCAAACACTGAAGGCAGGTCACGTTCCCTGGCAACACGTTCGGGCAAGGGACATATTTTCCACATTTAATTTAACACAACAACAACAACAACTAATGGCTAAGAAAGAAGCGACTTATGTCATGTTAAATATCGAAAAGTTAGAAAAGTTGCCTTTTACTGTGGCTGAAATACCGTCTGCTGAGTGGTTAATACATGGGGTCATTAATCTGCCTATTTCAACGGTCCAGTTCACGTCCTGTTTAAAACACATTCCAATAGGCAGATATGAAAGGCTAGGAGATAGTTACATCCATGAGGTGTGGGAGCTGCCCTTCTCATACAAATGTCTCAGTGGCATGACAGAGGTCTTTCTTAGCGGTAGTGAATGCAAGACTTCTGTCAGCCATTCGATGGTTTGTAAACAGCTGTCCTCGCACGGGGCGTGTAACGCATTGGCAGCAAACTTGGCTTGTTATCTGAAGGGAGTTCCAGTTCTCTTGGTTAAACCTGCGTTCCAGATGCTCTCAAATGTAAGCTATTTTCTCCTCAATACTGAAAGCTGCTGCGGGATGCGAGCTGGAATAGTTTATGTTGTTTCAGTCTCTAAGATTGTTACATGCTGCGGGAATGTACTTTTTCCTCCCACAAGACAGAAGGAAGTAGCTGAGATTTGGCCCCATATCGCTACTTCTAATCTGAATTTTGATAAGTTGAGCAGACTAAAGGGTTTATTGTTCCAAAAACATGTGGCACTTAAATCTGCAGGCGACACCTACGCGCTTCAGGTGGCAATGTCATCAGCAGAGATACAGTCCCTTTTAAGTACCAACTTTCTGAAACACTTTGGTGAGCTCGTGGGACGAATATTTAATGTGACTAGTACTACTGGAATCTCACATTTCTTTAATGCTGTCGATTCTGGTTTCATTCATACCTTCTCCTCTATTTTCGGTTTAATGCCATCAGCCATCCACTCAATATTCTCTAGTATTTTCGGGGGATTTCAGATAACTTTGGCTTTAATAGGTGGCATTTTGCTATTGCTACTTTTTCTGAGCAATGGCTGTCCCGCCGCAACAAGGAGGACTGAAAGCGCTCCCACCAGCACAGCTGTGTTGTGAACGAATGATGCAGTACTTTCTAGCAACACTCCTGGAGCAATTGGAGTGTGACTGGTCTCTGTCATTCAGACCGGTTTTGCATTGTGTGCAGCCCGTGTTTCGGTGCCTTTGATGCTGATTCGAACATGCACTGAAAGTCTGTCTTTCTACGCAGTGCTTGGATTAATTGGACGCTAATCTGTTGATGTTCTCGCTGAGGGCTCATTACTAGACAGGTGTGTAAAGGGCATGTTTGCTGCGGGAAGCTGCTTATGAGTTGCCCTTCATAGAGGAAGCAGCTCATTGTTGGGCACACCACGGAATGCTTGGCTGGAGCTCAGGTTTTGGAACACGAAGGCTCTTTGGTTTTCCTTGGCGATGAACTTCCTACTTTACCACCTGCCGAAGTGGAAGATTTCCTGTCTTCAATTGTCCCGGATTCGATTGGCAACTTCCAAATGACTCTGACTCTTGAAATTCGGCTTTTTTACGCCACACTTAGGGCCATATTTATACTTTTTGACGCAAAACTGCGCTGCTGCAGTTTTGCGTACATTTTTTTACCGCCGGCTAACGCCATTTCGTTGCGCCGTGCGGGCGTCAAATTTATACTTTGACGCACGGCGGCGCAATCAACAGGTGAGAGTCATATTTTTATACGCACATCGCGGCGTCAAGTCGTAAAGGAAAACTACATTAACGCAGCGTAAAGGACTGTGGGTCGATTTACGACACCGCAACCCGGATATGCGCTGTTTTTTTTTACGCAATAGCGTCAAAAATACCCGCGAACACTGCCCTTTCAGCAGAGGAGAGCCAAAATGGATCCCAGATGCCACTACAGACCCCAGGAAAATGACAGCAGACCAGGAACCAGCCAGGATGATCCATACAAGAACCAGGACATATATAGAAAAAAAAGAAAGTGTCGCTTCAGTGCAGAGGAGCAGGAAATCCTGGTTAAAGAGGTGACGGAACACCAGCACGGAACACCAGCACCAACTGTTCATCACCTCTAAGTTGCCAATCAGTAGGAGAGAGGCTATATGGCAACAAATTGTTGACAAGATCAACAGTGTGGCTGAAGTACGCAGAACAGTCACCGAGTGTAAGAAACGCTGGCATGGCTGCAAACGTAGGACAAAGGAAAAAATGGCCAGGAACAGGAAGGCAGCACTGCAGACTGGAGGTGGGAGTCCAGCACACCAGGAGGCCCTGGACCACATGGAGGAGATGGTTGCAGCCGTCATCCCCGAGGAGATCGTCACAGGAACTCAATGACAGGACAGTGCAGACTACCACGAGACAACGCACATGCAGGGTAAGTCGCATGGGGATTTAAAATACAATAATGTTGACTGTAAGCAGGGGGGGAAATACCTACTGCACATTGCATGTAAGTCATCATATACATGGAGAGGCATGGGTAAAGGGGTATGGCATGGGGGCATGGCCTGCACATACAGAAGCTGGGGCACAACATAACACTACACCAACAACAGTCCCATGGGGGCATCCTGTCATGCCAACAATGGAGCAAAGGGAAAGCCTCGACAGGAGGGAAGGCCACTACGTCAAACTTACATCCTGGCACTCGTCAACCAAAATATCTCCTACATCAACTAGGGCCCTATCAGCAATCCTCTAGCCAAAACAACAACTGCAATGTAACTGCAACAACAGTTGACACTACCACCTCTGATCTCTGTGCAGCTATAGTAGCCAATTGCAGTAACCTCCCCATGGAACATACATACCTAAATTAGGGGGTGAGGATGACATCTGCAACAATCCCCTGAAACAAGACAAAGGCCCCAGTACACTCATATGTCAATGCCCATAGTTGTCACATACATCAGCCAAACTAAACAGCAATAGGAGCGACACAGCACTAAGGACACACCCATGCTGCATATGTCAGGGTCCTTCCTGTGCCTGGCAAACAAGGCTACATCACAAATGTCATACTGCTCAGACAACAGCATTGAGGAGGGAACTGGTCACTGAAATACACCTGCACAGTCAGAGGACCATATAGGACATTGATATGATAATCAGGGCAATCCAATGTAACACACATTACCCAACATCAGCAGGACACATTAACAATGTCTACATCCATATCACATCATAACCTTGCCATGATTGGATATGCCACATGTCAATTACATTTAAGTCAATGTGAACAATCAGGGATTGGGGCAGGTCCTGAGAGGCAATTGTGCTGCCAGGACCATCAGAACACCCACGGCCAGTGAAAGGTCTCACCATGAGAATGGATATACACGGAGGGTCGAGTAGGACAAAAAGCTGGCTATTCTTTATTTGGTATAAATCAACACCTAGAGGCAAGTAGGCAGACAAGTCTGATAACTCAATATCATACATGTGACACACAGGTGGGCCATAGGCCTAAAACAATGCCCATATGAAGGACAGCAGATACCAATACCAAACAAGATCACAAAGTGAATTCATCAAAAGGCTGGCATGTTACGTCAAAATTGTCACAACACAGACACACTAATTGTAACCTGTTTCATTGCAGAGGAACATGGATCTCCTGCTGATATGCCTGTCCCAGATTTCCCTGATGACATAGATGACGAGCCCATAAACATTCCCCAGGAGACCATCCAAAAGGTCCTTGAAACCCTCCAGACCCCACCATCAGTCACAAGGAGGAGCACAGAACAAGCAGCCATCACAGAAGAACCACCAACCACCCCAATTGCAAGACCTGCCAGCTCCAATACAGCTGAGGATTCTGACGACACTGGCACCAGCTTTGAAAGAACTGTAGTTGGAGTACAGCGGGAGCTGGCCAAGGAGGTGCGGTGGGGATGCAAAATATGGCAGCCAGCCTTGAGGGGGTGCGCTCGTGCATGATGTCATCTGCAGATCAGGCAGCAGCTATGCAAGCCCTAACATCCATACTGCAAGGACTACAAGAAACTGTAAAGGAATTCACCACTGCAGTAAGGGAGTTGCCACAACACCTCGCACCCCAAACTTTCCACTGCATGCACGAATGCAATCATGACTCCCTCAGGGCTGACCTGGCTGCCTACCATCGTGATGTAGCTGCTATTCTCAAAAACCAGCAGGCCCTCCTTGCTGCAGTACTGCCCTTAAGACCTTCACAGGGAGCAGCCACCGGGATGTCTGACTCCACGTCTTCTAACACTGAGGTGTGTGTTGCCCCTTCACAGCCAACAACAACAAGGACAAAGCAGGCAACACACACATCAGAAGCAGAAGACATGGAACAGATTACATTCACACGGAAGAGTACCCGGAAGCACTAGTCCCTGCACCATGGCCTACTTTGACCAAGGTCCTACGTTTTGTCAATTGCCAGTCTCACTACAACTATACTCAATGACTGTTCTGCTAACCACTGTATAACTTGTCAGCATTGCCAGTGAATGTCTCTCTCCTACTAATTGGCAAATCCTGTACCTCTGCACTGTCGGTAACATCACCCCAGCATGTCAGGAGCATCATCCACACTCCTTCTGTAGGATCACCATGTAAGATTGCACTAGAACGGACTCAGCAAACCTGGACAATGTACATATTGCACTACAGCACCTATCAATAAATAGCACTTGCACACCTAATATGTCTCTGTGTAATTTGACACATCAACTGTGCAGTAGATAACTCAAAAGTGCCTGTGTGACAACCATGTAGCTTGTCAATACAACTGTCCTGACATCATGTAGTCTGATACATCTGTGCAGTGGCCAGGATTGCATCATAGCCTGCCCATCCTGAGGAGAATAACTGATGAAGGGAGAAACCACACACAATCATGCTGTGTTGGACAGAATAATGCTCCATCAATAGAAATCAAAGTCAACTAATGGTGGCTGATAAATGTGGTCACCTTGCAATACTAATACATTGAATTATGCAGTCTAATCTAAGCAAACACAACTAAACACAGCATCAATCAACCTTTCTGAGTAAACTTCCAAATAGGTACTCATGCTGATTTTTTGCACACATGATCTATGTTAGTAATAAAGACAAGAAGACAAGAGTGTTAACAACACCTCATCTACAAAGATGTCCCTGAACATCACACTGCAGTCCGACCTAAAAAATTCCCCACAATACCAAGTCTGGAAGCACACTTTGTGATGTAGAAAACATACTCATCAACACAAATCCTTTGTGATCCATGTAAACTCCAAATGGTGGTTCTATCAAATGGTAGATACTTACCAAGTTAGCACAGGGGTAGCTGCCATTTTAAACCTCTTTTTTCTTTGGTTTGTAGCATAGGACACAAATGTCATAGAACAACAATCACTACACTGATGGCAAGGCCATGATCAAGTACCAGTTAACACATAATGCAAAGGGTTAACTATATATTTATTCATAAGTAATCACACCAGAGGCAACTAAGGGAAAAGTCATACCTACACTAATCTAACCTGACTACTCCTAACCCACAACTGTCCCTAACTAACCTAAGCTAAACTTACTCTACACATATAACAAATCGATCTAAACATCAACCCCCCACCCACCATTATGAAACAGGACACATGCAGGACAACACATACTAACCTACACACATACTATACTATCCTAAACAATCATATATTTTTGTTGGTATTTTTTTTAAATTATATATATATATTTTCTAAACAGACAGGAACCCCAATTTTGTTGACCCCCACCCATCCACACACTCAATAATGAAAAGTAGAAAGAATAAGGACCCCCCACCCTCCTCCCTAACACTAACTAAGCTAACAACCTATACTAACCTAACACTAATCCCCCAAGCCCACTAATCATGATAAAAAGGAAAGAGGAGGGAGGGGAGGGATACATTTAAATAGACCATATAAGTCCTAGAGGTTGGCCCTCCGTAGGGTCCGCCTGATGGACCCTGACCCGCTTCTTTATGTAGGCCACATCCTGGCTCAGCTTGTCCACCTTCCTAATGAACTTGTCAATTTTGCGGTCCAAAGCCTGGAATGCCGCAGGGTCAATTGGAGGTGCTGCTGCTGTCTGTGTGTCGGCAGAGGTGCTCTGTGTGGATGTAGAGCGTAGCCCACTGGACTGTCCTGCAGCTCTTATATTGCTGGGTCATGGTCATGCTGCAGAGGCAGGGACAACTGTCCCCGCCGTTGCTGGGGCCACTTGGGGAGAACTGGTGGTTGTGGTGGTGGTGGCTGTAGTGGGCAACGTTGGGCCACCCTGTGGTGAGGCCCACCATGCTCCGGAGGCCCGATCCGCCTGGTATTTTTGGGCCATCCGTCGGAACCCCGACTGCACCTGCAGGATGTGTCGGTATCTCATGGCCTGCCTCTCAAATTCATGCCTCTGTGCGGCACTCATGTTTGCAGCTGTGAAGAGAAAGGGCAACTATTTACCATAGGAAATGCATTGTGTGGAATAGCACAATGGGTCAATTGGAAATTACTTTTACTGTAGTTGTAACAGCTCATATCACCATATAGATCATTGAAAGTCTCAGAGGAAATACATGGGAAGCCTGCATACAAAGGTCATCTCACACATAGCATATACAATTATCTACATGATGGGTGACATCAGCCTAAACTTCTCATCATAAAAATTACAAATGCAGCCTACATTAATGCTGCACCTCCTCCGCCTATTGCGTGGATGGTCCCACCCTGTCACTGAAGACGTGTAATGAGACTTTCAACTGGGCAACCTTGGTGTGCTGAGTGAGAGAATGTCTCAGGTGTCTGGATCCGGCATGTGTCATAGCAACATTTGTACTCCAGTTGGCCTCTGTGGATGGTAATGTATCAGGAAACATCATAGCCTCTGTGCAGAAGTAAATGGCTGGTATTCAGCACACACGACTCATCTTTATTTTTTGAACAATGTAACTCTGCGTGTGAACTGTCAGGGTCCTCATATGTGTTGAATTTTCATGGACATTATCTGAGGTTGCTGGTTCGGATGGAGGCCACTTACACCATCAAACGCTATGGTCCAGGTCCACTGTCACACTTTGTAGTTTAGGCATTAATGAGGGCCAGACAACGGAAGGGCCATGATTTAGCTATTCAAGGGCACTGTCACAAATCTGATACAAATAACAGTCAGATGATGCAATACTATGTATTTGAGTATACATTGATGAGGCTAATGACAAATTAGTGTCTGAGGTACAAGAGGTTTCGGACAGCACGTGTGGTCCATAGGTGGACCACAGGTATCTTTAGGGTGAACCACGGACAGGTGCCAGTCAGGCTGACAGGATGCTGGGTCAATCAGGAGCAAGTTCTTTCAGTAATTACATGATCAGTGTCCTGACTAGGACTGGTCAGAGGGAGCAGTAGACAGTTGACATGTCACACTGTGTATGTCCTGTGTTGTTTTGAAGGTGACACATGAAACCATATACAGTGTTACACGGCAACATTAGTAGCAATGCTTAATGATGTAATTGCCCAAATGCCAATATCTATGCTGTAGGAGGCATCAGCAGGGATGGGGCATGTACATTTGGGTGGTGTGCATGGAGGGGATCACTGGTGTGGCCTCCATCAGTGTCTCACTAGTCCTGTGAGATGAGATTTGCTGAAAATTAGCCTACAGTACCTTTCACAAGAGAATCAATCTACAGGTGATACCAGGCCTTAAAAACTCCAAGCCAGTGTATTATATGAGCTGAGTTCCATGCAGTGAGATGGTACTATGACAATGGTAGGCATAGGAAAGGGTGTGGCACACTGGATGACTCTTGTGAGTGTGTGTGTGTAGATGAGGGAATCTCAGTGTACACAAATCAGCATTCCAGGGACCTCTTCAGACAGGTGGGGTGTGACCAGCCGCAGGTGTGTGTAATGTTTTTAGAAAAGGGCTGACATGTAGTTGGGTAGTGATGTGCTGGATGCTTGTCATAGGTGTAGCACTTGTGCTGTGTATGTTCTGCTTATGTGTAACTCTAGTGACAGATAGTCATTGCAAAGATAGTAAGTAGTTGGAATTACTGTTGCCAAGAGTCTGGTAATACATTCCTGTTCCTGAAGCATAAGCATGTGACCTGGCTGATGTATAAGGCCAGTTTTCCCCTAGTTGAGTGATGGTTTTTTAGTTGTGTGCCATCTGCTGCAATGATCCATGTTTCCTACATGTATGTGTGTCATATGTGTGGTCCTCAGCTATTGCCCTTCAAAGGTGAAATGTACTGGATGTCTGTCATTTACATTGTGTGTGTATGTGACCATTGTATGGTGGCCATTACATTTATAGTGTATTTTTCTGTGTCCTGATTGTTATATCATTATTGCTCAATGAGATGACATTCTTCTTCTGATATTTCAAGCTAAAGGTGGGCAGAAATGAATAGGCCAAACCATAATGTGGTGTTTGTTATCAGTGTTTATTTACAATAGTGCATTAAGTGGTGATGGTGATAATGATGAAAAGAAATTATTTACAATCTGTTGGCGCTTACGCACTCCAGCAGCCATGTTTGGTTGTTCCCCCTCCTGTTGCAGGCCAGCATCCTCCTCTTCTTCGTCTTCAGGCATGTATGGGTCTGGTTCAAGGAGGGGAATGTTCCTTTTGATAAAAATGTTGTGCAATATTGCACATGTGAGGATGATCCTACAGACCATCTCGGGGGAATATAGTAGGCTACCACCAGTGATGTCGAGGCAGCGGAACCTTGACTTGAGGATCCCGAAGGTCCGCTCGACAATGCTGCGTGTCCTCTTATGGGCGTCATTGTATGCCCGGTCTGCAGCAGTACTCGGGTTCCCAAATGGTGTCATTAGCCATGGCTGGATGCCATACCCCTGATCAGCTGAAAGAAAAAAACAGAATGGTATCATGTTGATGTAGCTTGCTTTATTGAAAAGACCGTCCATGGCAGTAGTTGTCTTGTGTTGTCTGTGACTCTTTTGTGTACTGATGTGACATCCTATACTTGTAGGCTATACCATCTGCATTGTGTTTTTACCTTGGCTGAACACGTGTTTGTCTGCTAACCGTTTGTCATCAGTATGTTTGGTGATTTTCAGTGCAGTGTGCCCTCCCTAACATTGTGACTTGTGATACAGGTGTCCTTGTGTCTTCACTTGGGGTGAGTAGATAGTTCAATGTAGAGTTTAATTTATAAGTGTTGTCAGCACGTTCATATGGAAGTACCCTGGACATCCCATACCTTTAGACTTATGCAATGTATTAATGTAAACGTCATTGTGAGACTTACAATTTGCAAGGTGACATTTAGGCAACCACACTCATTGACGTCTTCACATTAGGCTGTACAGTAATTTCCGATGTGTGACAGGTTCAATGGTGAGTTAAGAAACATGGCTAGTGATGTCAGGACCTCAGTGTGTTCCTGTTGACATGTTGCTGTTGTGGTGTATGTGTTGTGTGTCCTAGAGGGTTGCTGTGCAGTGTATATATAAGTAGGTTTTTGTACTTACCAACAAGTAGTCCATTGCCATACCGTCCATCCTGGAAGTGTTGGTTGATGGTAGAGTGACGGAAGATGAATGAGTCATGTACACTCCCAGGATATTTAGCCACGATGTTGGTGATCAATCCCTGGTGATCGACTATGGCCTGCACGTTGATTGAATGTGTGTGCTTCCTGTTGCGGTAGAGGTGTTCAGTCGCAGCAGGTGGCACAAGGCGTACATGTGTACAGTTGATTGCACCAACGACGTGTGGGAAGCCACTGATTCCATAGAACACCTGTTTAGTTTCCTGCTGCTTCTGCAGTGTGTTAGGGAAGCAGATGTGGCGGGGTGTCAGTTGAATGATGGCATCCAGTACTTGTGGCAGAAATGCAGGGAATGATGGTTGTGAGATTCCGCCAACCAGGGCACCAGTTGTTTGAAATGAGCCACTTGCCAGCATGTGAAGTACGGCAAGCAGCTTTGTTTCTGTTGGTATGGTGCGGGGTGTCACCAAAGTGGGGGCCAACTGCTGTTCAATGTTTCGCAGCAGCTGCTGGATGGCCTGCCAGTTCAACTGGTACCTCTGTATGATGTCGTGTTCCCTGAGGCCCTGAAGGGTTGTTCTTGGGCGGAATATCCTCTCCTGCCTTCTGCGCTGCCTTTGGGGTCCCTGCTGGTGTTGTTGTAGCTGCTGTTGTTGCTGCTGGGCTCTGCGTCTGCGTGCACGCTGGATAAGAATCACCTCCATGTCTCCCTGTTGCTGCTCTGCTGCTCTGCTGCTCTGCTGTTTGTTCTGTGTGTTCTGATTAAAAAATACAGGTGTGTTTGCCCATTTTAACGCCTGCCCTGACCCAGGCGTTAAATTTTGACGCAAATCGGGCTGTGCGTCATTTTCTAGCTCCGCCTCCCGGCCGTGCGTCATTTTTGCCCAGGAAGCATAAATATATATATATGCCCTAGGTTGAATTTTAGAAGCTTTTATATATAATTAGGCTTTGAACCACCTTTGAACCAGCAAGAGGAGGGTGTTGTGTAGCCATTTTAGTTATAGCTCCATACACGTTATTTTAGCAAACTAGGCCTGCCGCTGTGCACTTTAACCTAGACACATTTTATTCAGCTTTGTTTATTGTTTTAACAACAGCCACGTTTGCGGTCTTGTTTTATTTTTCTATATCTAGCTGTTCTTTGCCTGAGTCAGCACTGCGTTCTTAAACAAGACATTTCTTTCACTCTGTTCTTTTCTCAAGGCTGCAGTAAGGTAGGTTTCCGGTAAACGTGGTAACGCTTTGTCTCTAGTGTTCATAGAAACATACACATCCTTCCGTAGGGACATTCTCTCAGAACATCAGCTGTTTTTATAATAAAAACACTTCTCTGTCCCATAAACGTTAGAGGGAGATTCCAATCAGATGACCATGACTATATGCTGATTGCTGAACAATTCGCTACAGCTGCTTATGCAGATTACGGGCCTCTTGCTCAGGTATGAGGGATGAAGTCTTCCCAGGGGAACCTGAAGGACAGAACTAGAGCTTAACATGCTGTGTTCTAACATAGCTGACGTAGAAGCTATCTTTAACAACTCTAGTGACAATATGGTAGTGTTATTTTTATGCTTTACTCTCCTTGTTACAATTTTAATCCTGTCATGCTTCATCGTCATGGTTATTGCAGTACATGCTTTACTATCTAAGATGCAGTTGCTTCATTAAAAACCCTTATTGAAACATATACTGCCTCTGATTGTCCTTGTATATGTGAGACTAATGTAACTGAGAGAAACAGATGCGATCTGAGTGACCACGATTTCCATGAGGAGTCAATTGTGTCATGCGCTCGGCTGCCCAATCATCCCTGCTCTTGGGTGGAGATGAGGCACTGCTAGTTAGCCGGAGCGAAACCTGGATTAGGCCGACAGGTGTCACCTGTAGTGGATTCCGACCAAGTCCCCCACACCGCAAGTGATTCTGCCGCTCAAATCTAGTAGTCTCATTAGAATAATGAGAGCCTACGCGACAGTGAGAGTAAGGGACCTGCTATGAGTCAAAGACACTGTTAGAAATGGGGTTTTGGTTGACAGTCAGGTTACCCCCTGTTCAAGCAAGGACCCTCACTCTAGTCAGGGTAAAAGAGGATCACCCTCAGCTAACCCCAGCTTACCCCCTTGGTAGCTTGGCAGAGCAGTAGGCTTAAGTTCAGAGTGCTAGGTGTAAAGTATTTGTACCAACACACACAGTAACTTAATGAAAACACTACAAAATGACACAACACCATTTTAGACAAATAGGAAATATTTATCTAAACAACACAAGACCAAAACGACAAAAATCCGACATACACAAGTCAAGTTATGAATTTTTAAAGATTAAACTCAAAAATAGCGCTTAGAAACAAAAATGCTTCAATGAGATGTTAACACGGCGTCGTGACGGAGTCGTTCCCAACAAGCCGACACCCGCGGCGCCAGACACGGAGTTGTGTAGACCCCCAAGTACAGTACCTTTGGTGAAGAGTGAAAACAAGCCGATGCGCGAAGTCGGGGATCGCAGCGTGTGTGCGAAACGTTGAATCCGCGCACTTCGAGCGGCGTCGGTCACGACGTGGTGCGGCGACTTCCACGGAGTCGCGGACTTCAGCGAGACTGCAGCGGTGTCGGGCCTGCGAAAAGCGTCGCATTCCAGCGAAGGTCACGGCGTCGGGTGCAGGCGGTGTCACCGGATTCAGCAGCGGCGTCGGTCCGAAGTCGTCCGAAGTCGATTTCCTTGGATTTCCACCAGCTTTCCTTTCAAGGGCCCAGGGACTGGATAGGGCACCACTTGTCAGAGCAGGAGTCTCTCCAGAGACTCCAGGTGCTGGCAGAGAGAAGTCTTTGCTGTCCCTGAGACTTCAAGCAACAGGAGGCAAGCTCTAAATCAAGCCCTTGGAGATTTCTTCACAACATGGAAGGCACACAAAGTCCAGTCTTTGCCGTCTTACTCTGGCAGAAGCCGCACTGCAGGAAAGCTCCACAAATCACAGTCACAGGCAGGGCAGCACTTCTTCCTCAGCTATTCAGCTCTTCTCCAGGCAGAGGTTCCTCTTGGATCCAGAAGTGTTTCTGAAGTCTGTGGTTTTGGGTGCCCTTCTTATACCCAATTTCTCCTTTGAAGTAGGCCTACTTCAAAGTAAAGTCTCTTTGGAATGTGAAATCCTGCCTTGCCCAGGCCAGGCCTCAGACACTCACCAGGGGGTTGGAGACTGCATTGTGTGACGGCAGGCACAGCCCTTTCAGGTGTGAATGACCACTCCTCCCCTCCCTCCTAGCACAGATGGCTCATCAGGATATGCAAGCTACACCCCAGCTCCCTTTGTGTCACTGTCTAGTGTGAGGTGCAACCAGCCCAACTGTCAAACTGACCCAGACAGGGAATCCTCAAACAAGCAGAGTCACAGAAATGGTATAAGCTAGAAAATGCTCACTTTCTAAAAGTGGCATTTTCAAACACACAATCTTAAAATCAACTTTACTAAAAGATGTATTTTTAAATTGTGAACTCAGAGACCCCAAACTCCACATGTCCATCCGCTCCCAAAGGGAATCTACACTTTAGTCAGATTTAAAGGTAGCCCCCATGTTAACCAATGAGAGGGACAGGCCTTGCAACAGTGAAAAACGAATTTAGCAATATTTCACTGCCAGGACATATAAAACGCATTACTATATGTCCTACCTTAACCATACACTGCACCCTGCCCTTGGGGCTACCTAGGGCCTACCTTAGGGGTGTCTTACATGTAAGAAAAGGGAAGGTTTAGGCCTGGCAAGTGGGTACGCTTGCCAAGTCGAATTTACAGTTAAAACTGCACACTCAGACACTGCAGTGGCAGGTCTGAGACATGATTACAGAGCTACTGATGTGGGTGGCACAACCAGTGCTGCAGGCCCACTAGTAGCATTTGATTTACAGGCCCTGGCACCTCTAGTGCACCTCACTAGGGACTTACAACTAAATCAAATATGCCAATCATGGATAACCCAATTACATATAATTTACACAGAGAGCGTATGCACTTTAGCACTGGTTAGCAGTGGTACAGTGCTCAGAGTTCAAAAGCCAACGCCAACAGGTCAGAAAAAATAGGAAGCAGGAGGCAAAAAGACTAGGGATGACCCTGCATAAGCAAAAAAGTCCAACAGACATACATTGACAATGATGCTAAGTGCACATTTGGCTTAGATTAATGACTTACTTTTGTGCCCATTTCTAATCTAATCAAAGGAATGAGGCATTCTGGGCAGGATTTGCCACCAGAACCTCATATTGGCCACATTA